>NC_142104.1:31512874-31835853 GCF_056152115.1 Neolamprologus brichardi
GCGTGCGCTAGTACCTCTTGCCACGAGTTCCCAGAATTCTTTGCGGTTTTACCCTTGAATGACGTCACATTTTCAATCTCTATTCTCAGGAGGTGGCATGTCCTTGAATTCCTGTAGTTTCTTTGGGTCTGGCTGGATGCCCTCCCGGGTGAGTTTGTGTCCAAAGTAACTAACTTCTGTGGCGCCTATGACACATTTCTCTGGATTGAGACGCACTCCTCACTCCCTTGTGCACTCAAGCATGGCACGGAGGTTCTCGTCGTGTTCCTCCTTTGTCTTGCCAAACACGAGGATGTCATCCACGATGGCTGCCATCCCATTGAGCCCTTCATATGTCTCATTGATTTTCCTTTGGAAAATATCCTGTGCTGATACTATCCCAAAGGGAAGGCACAGAAAGCGGTACCTGTTTTGTGCGATTTCATAGGAACGTGCAATGTCTATGGCTTTTTCTAGAGTCAAATCTGACCCTTGGCTCAGCAGCTTTTCTCTGACTTGTGGGAAACTGGTTGCAAAGACAATCCTGTCTTGGACCATTTCATTACAGTTAACATAGCCACACTGCTTGACGAGTAGCTTTAACTCTGTCACAAAGTGTTCGAATGACTCTCCTTCGCCTTGGAGTCTTTCATTAAATTTGTATCTGGCAATGGTGTTTGTTTTCGGCATGAGGTACTGTTCAAACCTGTCAAGATAGGTGGTCAGCCTTTTAGCTTCTTCATCAGACAGCTGCCATGTGTTATAAATGTCTCTGCCTCTTTCTCCTACCCACAGAAGAAGATAGCTGCACTGGGTCTCCTCGCTTAGCGGGCCGGTAAATATTAGCTTCACATGTTGCACAAACCTTTGCCAGGCGTCGGGAAGAGTAGCTGAATCCCAGTCCATTCGTGATGCAGGAACTCCCGACGAATCCATTTCGCGCTGTCAAAGGGCGTTTGGCTAGCACAAATTATTAAGTTCAAATTACTCTGACACTATGTAATATTCTGTTCTTTGACTTATGAATAATATATTCTTAAACTGGTTCGTGAGTCTCCATCTTCTTTATTTACCACTCGCTCGGTACAACATAACACACCTCCACTTCCGTAACCCACCCCACTGCCACTACGGAAAACCCCAAGGGACAATAAGCACGAAGTGCAAACATTATAAACAATACAACAGTGTTATCTAAAATCTGCAGGACACTAGCACTTAAGGCCTGGAGTTGCCTACCCCAATCTGTAAGATAAGTATATTTTCAATTGTATGTTGGTTTTCACAATTTTCAAGGCAGAGTCTATATAAAAGACTCAAATATGTACAATGAAATTCACACACACCACTAGCACCACAAAAAGCTCATTCAATAAGCTAGAGAGAAGATGTATTGTGTCTTTTTTATATATATAATGGCACACTTTTACATTTACACTTTCTTTGTAAATTTCTTCAGTTTCCAATGTTTTCATTGATTTATAATTCTAAATTATTATTATTTTTCTTATTCTTACTCCACTCAAAAACCTCATGAACCATAAATCTTCTGATCTCTCATGGTTGCCACATGTAACCCTTAGACTGATCATTAAGACGTGCTCTCTTTACTCGACTCACTGGGTGGGAAAGGAGCAGTGTCTCCTCTGCTGTGGAAACAGACTTGCTCTGTTTAGACAGGGGGACAACAATGGAGATTCCTTTATAGAGATACGCTGCCGAAGACCTGAGAAGGATGAAGGTAAAATAAAAATCTGTGGTGTCTTTTGTTTTAGGACCAAAAAGAGCTCGACAGCAACAGTAGAACTACATGTAGCTCATTTCTTTTCTTAGAGTTTCGGCAGATGTGGGATCTGATCTTGACAGTGATGTCCAAGCTGTTTCTGCTGTCAAGGCAGTGGCCAGGACTGACCCAGCAGGTGCACACTCCCTGTCCAGAGAGAGGCTGTCTGCATTATTTTACCTGGAGAGACTGGCAGGAACTGAACAACACCAACCTTTACAGTCTGTAAGTGTTGTATCTCTTAAGACTTCATCCCTGATGGCTTTTCAGAATCTAGACTATGGTTTAATCACATGTATTCAGAGTTGTGGGGATATTTCGGTTACTTGCGGACTAATCAAAACCAACATTTTAAATGTGTCTGAATATACTGTGCAGCTGCTCCAGTATTGATAATTGTGACAAAACCTATTTCTTGTTTATTGAAGTTTTTGTGGTTGTTGTATTTTTCTAGTTAAACTACTAACAAATTACATTTGACTAGGCTTTGCTTCCATGCCTGTAAAGCATCTGCATACATTTTTTTAACTGTACAGTACAATGGAAATGCAGCTTGTTTCTGATTTTTATGAGGCGAAAGTGTTGTGTACGTCTTCTGATGTACTAGCAATGATCAGAATTCCAATGTTCCGTGCCCTCAGACTTTTACCATTAGCACCGGTGCTAAAACAAATTACTGTTAGCTTGTAACAGATAGCACACATAACTAGAATTAACTTATTTTTCTCCTCCCCCTGTTTCATTATGTATTTTCATCTGGGTATTGTTTATATCTCTCTATTTTTTACAGTGTGAAGGAGGAAAAATTAGTTTGCCAGGGAGGCCATACACGACGAACGGAATTCATTTTTCCAAAAGGTAAATTGATGTTTTCTTTATTCTGTAAAATAAAGGGGAAAATACAACAACAACATGTGCATTGTTTATATTGTTATTAATCACCACTGTGTTTTCTCTAAAGCTGCCACTTCGCAGTGATGACTGATGAGAATGACGTCAAAGAAGACAAACACAGCATCACAACCTCTTAAGCAATATGTTTAGTGGCAAAATGTTTTTTGTGCTAGCCAATTTTATCTCCTTTTTATGTGACTGATATGAGTATTATTCGGAAAAGTGTTACCAAGTATTAAGTTCAGGGCTGAGGCTGATTTTGTAATAAATGTTTTGTAATAGATGTATTTAAAAAATATTCCAGAAGACTACTTGCATTTCTATTTTTGATATGCAGCGTTTCAGTGTTTACGTGTACAATGACAGCCTCTGCTGGCTCTTGAAGACTGTCAGCTATGTTTTTCTTTGTGAAGACAAGTTGTAGACCTGTTACATGAAAAATTACAACTGCTGCATGTAAAACATTTAAGCTAATCTTTAATAATATGATAGTCCAAATCAATCTGGTCATCTGCAAACTCCTGAAATAGGCTTGCCACCCCTGTATTTCTCTAGTTTTTCATCAGTTCCTCAAAACTCTCTTCTACGTGCTGGCTAATGCTGCCTTCAGGGTCTACTCGTAAATGTCACGAAGAAGGGTTAATTGTTAAACCCTTGTAGTAAAAAGAAATGATGTTATTAATTACATAAACTGTCGCTGTCATATAAAAAATATGTCAGATTATCATATATTTTTGTAGTCTTTTTTGTAGCCACTTGTGCCTGTATGAAAAAAAAAGTCCTCACAGCAAACTGAACTGTGTAGTCTGAGTTAAATCCAGATAGAACAGAACCCAGTGAGTTAATGTCCTATAGCTCATATAGCAGTAATTTTTCTCTTCTCTTCTGTCTAAAGACGGAAATCGACTGTCTGAAATCTATTTTTGTGTCTTCTGTTTTGGAAATAACCTGCTTAAATGTAAATCTGACACTTGTTCAAGTGAAGAATGAGGTAATCGAATTGATCAACTTCTGGACGTACACAACTCACATGTTTTTCAGAAATATTCATGCAAATGCTTAAGACCCTCCTCAAGTTCACATTTTGGGTGATGTTTTAAGGAAATTACATCTCAGCTATGTAACTCTGTCTGTTTAAAAACGGGAGGGACAGAACTATAAGACCATGGCACCTTGGTCAACATTCACTTTAACGTTGTGCTGAGCAGCTACAGAAGTCTACATAAAGTGTATATATATATATATAATTTAATGAAGGAAAACACAAATGGCTTATCAGATGTAATGGTTAGTTGGTGATTGTAGGGGGTAAATATATCGTGACTGAGTACTGGAATAATTTCTAAGAGTATATATTTAAACTAAATAAAATAAAACAACAACAAAAAAGATGATTTGACGGTGTTAAAGATCGCAATCATGATAATGAAATCAAAATAACAATAAATAATAAGCCTCCTCAAAAAGATTGTTTTTCACATTACGTAACTGGATAATTTTACAGGGCGAATAATTTCCAAATACATCAAAATCTTTGGGGGTTACCAGTTTTGATTATTCTTGCCCCACTTTAGGTAGTTACTATGTTTCCCACAGTCTTCGAAGGCAGCATCCTATCGCGGCATCGCCGGACCTCTCTCAGGTGTCTTTCCCGGGCAGCTGCACAGCGGAACGGAGAAATGAGAAAGGGGCAGCATGGCGGACAGGGAGAAGAGGAAAGCCACCCCGCCGTCTGGCCGCAACATCCAGGTGAAGTCCCCGGCCAGTTTCAGGTAGGTCCCGGCGGACACAGGGTTGGAGGGAGGGAGCGACCGAGCTGCCAGCCTGCCCACCAGGCTGGAGGCTGTGAATGAGGGATGAACCACTGCGGTTCTGCAGATCCGAAGGTGCTGATGCTGGCTGGTTGGAGCCGCTGCAGCAGCAACAGTGTCTGTCTCCGCGGAGCTTTCCAGCGTTCCGACTTGCAGTGTGTTGTGGAGTCGCATGTTTTGTGTTTGGGCGTGTCTGCTCCCGGTGGACAGACACGAGCGATGAGCTCCCTGCTGCAAACATGGTTTAAATATGCCCTACTTTCTGCTAGTCTGCTTCAAAATCCTCACAGTACAAGGATACTTGGTCGTACTGCATGTTTAATACATATTTTTTCCTTTGCTTTGGTACTCCTTTACGACGCAGTCAAAGTCTCCATCATACGTTTGCATCATTTTGAGCTTGATTTGCTGCTAAAACTCTTGATTCGACAAACCCGACACTGATTTAGTGTCATATTTTCGGATTTTAACAATACAGACAAGGAGTAAAGCATATGCCTCCAAAAGAATATTTAAGGGACTGTTTGTGTTGGTGATTTTATGGAAATGTTATCAGAGCCATACGTCATCATAAGCCTTGTGGTTTAACAGTAAGTAAACTTTGATATTTAGTGGAAACACTTTAAAACATTATTGAATCATTCTTCCTGGATTATTATTCTTATACCAGCTTAAAAATAAAACACCAAAAAGACAGAACAAAAAAAGAAAACAAGTATACTATTTGTCCCAATAACTCACTTTTACAATGCATGGGTTTGCCACACAGTCAGACTGATTTTGAATAGCCTAATGTACTCAGTAAACAAAATATTCAGTAAAATAATTACATCCTTACAATAATAATTTAGATTTTGGTTTTGCTCCTTGGGTTGATTTTCAGACTGAAAAAAGCAGTCTGGGGAATCTTTGTGCTCTACAAACTGGACATGTGGACATCAGCTGTTTAAAAACGGTAGGTCAGGTGACCAGTCAGAGGGATTCAACCTGTAGAGCTGAGCACTGCAAGAGATTAGCTCCACACTGATGTCTGCTCTCACATGCTGAGTGTCTCACACTCTCGGAGACCATTGCAGCGCTGCTTCAAGAGAAGCTGTGGCATTACTTCAGGGTGATTATTGTGAGGATGGAGGCCTGTGATCAATATTCTCTAGTGAGACAACAACAGACACACACACACACATTCCTGCAAACACCCAGCCTCGGGCCCAGTCTGTCCTTGTCTCATTAGCTGAGCTGAAAACAACCACCAAACATCTTTGTTCAGGATTTCATGATGATCTGTTATTGGGGATTGAATGCTGCTGATTGGTATTTGGGAAATGTGACTGACTACAGGAAAGAAGCCAGATAATCCAAAATCTCGGGGGCTGGCCCAGTCCCAGAGCGGCCATATGTTGTCATGTTTTTCTCTCTCACCTCCCTGCCTGTGCACGCTACAGTGAAATCCTATGTCTCAGCCCAAGCCACTGCAGTTAAGAGACCAGCTCTTTGTGTTGGAGATGTTCAGTAAGTGAGACACATAAACGCCTCACCTTTATTTCTAGTGTTTTAGTGGCGCGTTAGGATTTGTGGCATGAATCTTAGTGCAACTGAATTATGTATTAGTCATAAAGAACTGGGTTATACAGAAAGGATGCAATAAAGACACCCATTTGATTATTATACAAGTCAGATTAGTGGCCTGTATTTGTATAGCGCTTTACTTTGTCCCTATGGACCCCAAAGCCCTTTAGACTACATTCAGTCATCCACCCATTCACACACTGGTGATGGCAAGCTACATTGTAGCCACAGCTGCCCCGGGGCGGACTGACAGAGGTGAGCCTGCCAGACACTGGTGCCACTGGGCCTCTGACCACCACCAGTAGGTAAGAGGTGAAGTGTCTTGCCCAAGGACAGACCGACCGAGACTGTCGGAGCCAGGGCTTGAACCGGCAACCTTCCAATTACAAGATGAACTGCCAACTCTTGAGCCACACAAGGTCAGATAGCCGCACAGAGTCAATAGATTTCTAGTAAAGGTTCTAGGTTTGTAATCCAAAATGTACAGCAGGTAAAATTCTTTTTGCCCAAATCATTTATTTCTATTGGTTTATCAGTATGCAAATTGTGTCTTCTGCTTTACTGAAAAGTTTGTTCTCACTGGGTGTACCCTGGATGACTCATGTTACTGCTGAGGATGGAAACTGAGTTCCCAGTAGTTCAGTTCCTTGGAATTGTTAGTCTGCTTTCCTATCGATTCTGCTTATTGGTTCCACTTCAGTTGGTGTCCTGGAGGAGGAAAGTAGCGGTGCAGTCTACAGCATGAATATGGACATAACTTTTATTTTTATTGCACAAAAGGACGAGAGCACAATGGTAAAGTGCAAACTGCATACAGGACAGAAAACGCTGCTAAAAGAACTTCAGCTCTTTGCAATTATCTGCACAGATAGCATGCTAAGCTAGCCAAGAACCCAGTGTGATGTTAAAGCTGAGTGTAGAGCCCAGCCCAACAGTCAGACCCTGAACTTCAACAGGCAACAAACTGATGAGTAGTCAGGCTCTAGCATTTTTCTCCCTGTTCATGTTTCTAAAGTAGAATCACTGTGGCCATCGCATTAAAGTCTCTCTGTGCTGGTTTTCATCTTTTTGCTTTGTGTTGTCAACTTTGTGTTCATACCTTAATACTGAAAGAAACATAATGAGTGTGTCCTCATTAGAATAGGGGTTTGTGTTGGTGTGTTGGCCTGTAGCCTATAGGTTTTTATTGTTAACTGCTAAATTATGAGACAATGATTTTCATGTCATTTTACAGAGAAAAGTGAAAGTAACATAATGAGTAGTAATACATCTTTTGACTTTTAAGTAATGACCCCAACACTAATCAGAGCCTCCAGCATGCACAAACATTTGACCGCACAGTATACAGTTATTTCCCACAAATGTGATGTCTTTGATCTGTTGGCTGCTTAGCAATGGTGGTGACTCTCAACCCAATGACAATTGACAGGAGAATCGATAAGGACACTAATTGATAAGTGATGGTGATAATGGAAATCTGAATCTCTAAATTCATATCAGTTCTTATCTAGTAAGAGTTTTACAACTCATGATTTGGTTGTTATAAACACTGTGCACTATAACAACAACAAAACGTTTTCCTGTTAGGCAGCTTTGGTAGAACATGTGTAAACTGTGGCATGTGGTGTTAATGATATTCAAGCTGACAGTGAGCCGTGACAGCACGAGTTAAAAAAAATAGTCTAAAGTGATGTTGAATTCTGCATTTGAACATCCTTTTTATGTTCATCCTGGAGATGAAGAGAAACTGTTGAAATGTTCAGGAAACCGGCAGTCATATTGTAACTGATATTAAGCAAAGGACAACAAAATGCTGCACAATGTAGTCTACAAAAAAAGGAAAACTGGAAAACCTATAAAGGCTGCATAAAATAATTAGACCTTTCAACTAGTCATCCCCAAACAGAATTTAATCTTCAGCTATCCTGTAATATTTAATGTGAAATTAGGTGTTCAGGAAGTCTCAAACCTGGATTGTATTTTTTCATTTTAGAGGGAGTGGGGTGGTGAGGGGTGGGCTATACATTTATGTGAACTGTTGTTTTAAAATGACCTGCCATGCATTATTCACATAACTCATTTGTGGCACAAGAGGGCGTAGTGGGAAATCTGTATCTGTGCAAGTGTGCATAGTTAAGCATAATTAAGAAGATATGAAGCAGAACGACAGTATAGGATTGCAGACTACTCTAGGGTGCTTTAAGGGAAAAACTCATTAGACATCAGACAGCTGAGATCCCTGTTGATGGATCAGGTAATGCCTGTCTTTCTCAACAGGTACAAGTTAACTGTAATCACTTGTTAGAGTTATAAAATAGCTTTCTGTGAATAGGGTTTGAGAGCTCTAGTAAGTTATTTGATTGGTTTATCATACAGTAGCATTAATTTGATTTGGTTAACTTGTCTAAGCTGGAACTTTCACTCTGTTAGCAACAACTGGAGCTGAAATAAAGGTATTGTGATTACCCCGTTGGACAGGTGGACAGGCGGGTGGAGTGGACATCTAAGTTTGTGAATGTAATAAGTCAAGAACAAAGATACGGAGGATTTTCAAATTGATACCATAGGTGCATCTACTAAAAACCTTGGATAAGTTTGAATGTCAGTGATCTTGACCTCATGGTCAGAGTATGCTTTCGAAAATCTTGTGAATGCAAAACTTGAAAACGGGACTACGTAAGATTTCGAAATTGGCAACTCAGGTGTGCTGCCAGTTGCCAGTAGTTTTTGTTATGTATTTCATTGAACTGACTGTCGTTTCCAATATTGCTCATAAAGGTTTCCACCTTAAGGGCATGGAAAATACCTTTGTAGGTCATCATTCATCTGTTTCGTGTTTAAAGAACATAAGTAGAAGGCAGCTGGACTTTGTTCTAGGGATGTCATTATACTAGAAATTTAGCAGTTGGTACCAGTAGGATTACATGAGTCCTCCATGCCCAATTGATTACCAAACCACAATTATTATCTATGTACTGTACTTAAACAGACTCCTTTATTAAAAGGTATTTTAAAACACTGACATACTGGCATAATTTTAATTTAAAACGTTAACATTAAAATTTGCTCACAAAACACAGATTGAAATGTTAGGGTGGTTGTCGAATAGTCTAGTAACGTTACAGCAAGGATTGTAGCCTGTGGAAGAAAGTTGATTTCACAACAGTATTGCAAGCTATGATAACATATATTTCAGGATAAAGTAAGAAGGATAATACTTTGAATGATGTTAGCATAAACTGAAGGAAAAGTCTTTACACATGATTATGCTTAAAATAATTAGGGATGTTTCCCTCAGAATTAGATTGTATTTGTGGCAGCTAGGCAGATCATGTGCGCACATATTTTAAATGTTGTTGAGCACACTCACAAATTTCATGAATTATTAAATAATAACATATACACTAACCACATTATAAACAATAAAGAAATAATCAACTGCCTCGCTAATAAGTTTCCAATCCGTTGAATGAACTCCACAGGTATTTGCCTGTTCTGCTCTACAGCCGTCGTGAGATAAAGTGGCGAGAGCTTTTCTCGTTCCTCAGGCTCTGGTTAGATATGCCTTTCCAGCTCACTGTAGATCATCAGACAATAGAGGTGGGAATCACCATACATCCCACGATACAATATTATCACAATACTTAACGCACGATACGATATTATTGCAATTTTTTAAAATATTTTGCGATATTCAGATTCTGTACATAAAGGTAAACTTTATCAATATTCATTTTATCTAAAATCAAAGTTTCACACTCAGTCTTTCTCTCATTTCAGTCAGTTTTATTGTTGACAAACTTGAACGGTTTGTATTACAGTCTAGTCCAACTTAACTGAATGCAACCATCTGGTACAATTATAGCTATTCTGAACTATGCAATTTATGAAAACTATGCAGCCCATTCAGCAACTGAAGAATTTGAAAGTAAATTAAAACAAAATATAATTTTACATTAAATAAAAAAGTTTTAAACTTAATTAAAATAAAACGTCTTAAAATTTCTTAAATTAAAATAAGTAAACTGTCCTGTTTATTGCTGTCAAAAAAAAGTTAAACACATTTGGACAGTGAAGGAATGTCAGGATTCTTACTCAGAAAAAGGATCAAAATGCTCTGAAGTCAGAGCATGTTCCAGTCCACAAAAACTTTTTTTGTAACAAAATATCAATTTCTGCTGTCCCTGTATCGATACATTATTAGCAAACAAAATATCACGATACTACCCAGTATCGATTTTTTCCCCCACCCCTATCAGACAAGAGCCAATACTATTGTTACCAAGTGCTGTTCCAACGTGAAAGTCACCTGACCAGCATGCATGTAGGGAAACATAAGATGGAAAGGACATGAGCTAGCTGGCTAGCAGTTTGTGAAATTTCAAATACAATTACTGATGCTCTTACATGGTGGAAAGGATGCATTGTGCAGTTGGTTAAAAAGGTTGATCCAAATTCAGCATCCATAATAGAAAATATTTTTCAATTTTAATATGTGACAATAATGCAAAAGCAGAAGAGTTACAGCATTAAGTTACTTTAACTGCAGCTTTAAGCAGTCATATTATATTTTTACTTAAAATTAACATTGACAACAGTACTTTTATGCTTACATTTGACTTATGCTGCGTCACTACTGTTGCTATAATGCTGCTGCTGCCACCTTGTTTCAGTAGATTTACATTTCAAATTAGGTAGTGTGTCATCAGGGACACTAGATCTCTGGTAAAGAAAGTTGGAAAATGCCCTTCATTTCTCTTGTAAATGTTGCTGCAAACATCAGTTAAATGTTGTTCAGGATTTTTTTCTCGTTTTTTCTTGAATCGTTGTGATTTAATTTGGAGGTTATATTGCCCACCCATACTCTTGCATTTTGCATGACTTATATCCTGAGGAATCAGAACTCTTAGGCACATCTTTCCATTTTTTCCCCAAATTACTTAAAAATCAAAAGATTATCAGTAATCTCTTAATTATAAATCCACAAAAGTGTTTGAGTCATTTATCCATTGACCCTCTTTCTTTACTTTCACCTTTTCATTTGCAGCTTTCATGTTGGTTGATTTGAATTTCACCTGTAGTAGGAGCTAGTGGACAGTAATTGCCCTGCTTGCTGTTCCCAGTGGATGATCATTTACTGCTGTGTCTCATTTCTGCTAACAATGCATGTTTGACTTGACAGCACTCCGTTCTGTTTATACAGAAGAGTTTATACTCTCTCGCTCTTCTTTTTCTGTCACTCTCTCTCTCTTTAAAAGCAAGTACAGCACAAGTAAAACCTAATTTAGGAGTTACAGTTATATTTAGAGAAAGATAAGTTGCTAACGTTCCCTTAGTTTTTCTAAAAGATCCCTGCTTTGCTTGTGACATCTGGTTTCACCAAGATGGTGAAAGAATGATGACAAGGTGTCTGTTTTCACCTATGGTATGTCTTGATGCATTCTCAATCACCCAGGAAAGAAAATCTCCAAAAGTTGATTCTGTTCATCTGGACGTAGCGTTTTGTGGTAGAAACGTTTCGTCACTCATCCAAGTGACTTCTTCAGTCTCAGCTGACTGCAGGTTTCCCCAATCTTATAAACAGTACATTTGCATAATGACTGAAACCAGCCCACTGAGGAACAATGGGCTGGGAGGTCAGTTCCTTAATCTTAATTATGCAAATTCTCATGGCCATTGATCAACAACCACTGACCAAAACCCACTGATCAGAGACCACTGATCAATGGCCATGAGTACCATTCACAGAGAGTTGGGGAATGGCTGCAATCACAGCATTGTAAGATGGCGAAAGATGTACCCTTAGGCCCCCTCCTCGATTCAAAGATGGTCTTTCCCTTTTCATGTAAATGGCCTCCTTGACTCCGCGCTCAAACCAGCGTTCCTCCCTGTCCAGGATGTGTACATCCTCATCATTGAAAGAGTGTCCACTGGACTGTAGGTGTAAATAGACTGCAGAGTCCTGGCCTGACGAGGTAGCTCTTTTGTGTTGTGCCATCCACTTCGCCAGAGGTTGTTTGGTTTCCCCGATGTATAAATCCTGGCAATCCTCCTGGCACTTAACAGCATACACTATGTTACTCTGTTTGTGTCGGGGGACCCGATCCTTGGGGCGTACCAGTTTTTGGCACAGCGTGTTTTGGGGTTTAAAAGCCACAGAGACCCGGTGTTTAGAAAAAATGCCTCTCAACTGCTCCGATACTCCTGACACATATGGGATCACTACAGGTTTTTGCTTGGGCAGCGGTTGTCCTTCTCTCCTGGATCGGCTGGAGCTTTCTTTAGATGCCTTTCCAGCTTTGACAAAAGTCCAGCTGGGATAACTACATTTACTCAGGGCCTTCTTGATGTGCCGTTCTTCTGCCTCCCTGGCCGCTGTGTTAGTGGGGATGGTGTTCGCTCTGTGTTGTAGCGTCCTGATGACACCCAGTTTGTGCTCCAGTGGATGATGAGAGTCAAACCTTAGATACTGATCCATATGTGTAGGTTTATGGTACACGTCAGCTTTTAGATGTCCCCCATTACTGATGGAAATCTCACAGTCTAAGAAGGCTAACCTGCCACTTTTCATATCCTCCCTGGTGAATTTGATGTGTCGGTCCACCAAGTTAATGTGATCAGTGAATTGTGGTACGTCCTGAGATTTGATTTTCACCCAGGTGTCATCCACATATCTGAACCAATGGCTTGGTGGTGTTCCAGGGTAGGATAGCAAAGCCCTCTTTTCCACTTCTTCCATGTACAAATTGGCCACGATGGGTGAAACTGGGGAGCCCATGGCACACCCATGTTTCTGCCTGTAGAACTGACCCTTGTATGTGAAGTAGGTGGAATGAAGACACAGTTCCAAAAGCAAACACACTTGGTCGATGCTGAGAGTGGTCCTGCTGCTGAGGTTGGTGTCATCCTGTAATCTCTTACGGACTACCTCCAACGCTTCCGTGACTGGGATGCAAGTGAAGAGAGATGTAACGTCGTACGAGACCATGGTTTCATCTGCCTCCATAATGACATCTCTCACCTTCTCAACAAAATCCAGGGTGTTCTGGATGTGGTGTTCAGAGCTGCCCACCAGCGGGTTGAGGATCGAATCCAGAAACTTGGAGATGTTATAGGTGACCGAGTTGATCATGCAGACAATCAGTCTTAAAGGTGCATTAAGGCATTTATATATACCTGGCAGTTCTTTCATCCATCCAATCATTTCAAATTTAGAGACACCTATTTGGTTTCAAAAAAACAAAGTGGAAACAACTATATGCATATTTTATCTACAGTCCATGCAAACTGGTATTATGATCTACAGCTGTGTGTTAAAATGAAGTTTTTGCCACACGGCTAATGAGAATATGATTGCATATACATTTACTGAGGCTATTTCTTAGCTTCAATTTACAGACATTCTGCTTACAGCAAAACAATGGGGTTTTTTTAAGGAAAGAAAAACAATTGTAAATTTGTGAAAGCTTGGCCAGCTTAGTAATGAAGTAATCTTTTAATTTTTGCACAATGAATGTCAGGTAATTCTCACCCTGTGTCCTTTACATTTATGCACTGACCTGCACTTTTTACCATCCTATTATGCTTGCATTAGCAATATCAAAAGGGTTTCACAGCAGCGACAGTGGTGGGATAAAATCAAGTGGGAAGCTATAAAAGACTGTGAAAAGCAGACTGTAGATTTATTCTCGACTAGAGAAATGCTACATTCCTAGAACATGAGAGGTAAACGGGCACCCTGGAAAATAAGGGAATGGAACTTTGTAACCTGTCTTTAACATGGTAAAACCATATTTGAACTCATTGTGATTTCCTAACCTAAATGCCCACAACTGAAAATAAAACTCAAACGCTAGTGAGAGCGAATTTTAAGAACTTCCTCGTCAAAAGTTGGGATGTCCAAAATGGGAATGCCCCTACATGTTTTCAGAAAAAATGTTCCAGTTGGTGAAAACAAATAAACAGTAGTATTGTTTAGTCAGAGGTTTTGTTGAAGTGAAATTTTTCAATTTTACTAAATTACTTTACGATAAGTGCTGCAGACTATCTGAATATACCGTGTGACTGTTTGGGCACCTATCTACGTTTGCTTTATGGCCTGTCAGCCTTCTTATTTTGTCACTGTCGCCATGCTGCCAGATCTCAGCACTGAGTGCAGTAGTTTCATGAATGATGATAAGCCAGAATCTTCTTTTAAGAAGATGAATAGGGAAAAGGAGCGATGGAAAGGGGAAAATTAGAAGTCTTCTGTGATCAATGAGCCCCATGAATAATTGAGGGTGGCCGTGTTTTACACAGATAGAGGAGAGAGAGAGCGAGAGAGGAGTGTCCTCCTGTGCTGATGTTTTTCCTGTTTGGACTTCCCGTGTTGTTAGATGATCTGCTAACACCAGCAGTTTCCAGCATTGGCATAGTAAATCTGAGTAAACATCAGAGAGAGGGAGAGAGAAAGAGGGTTATATAATAATACTGTTCTCTGGTGGCTTCAGCTCCTCTCTTTGGGGGAAAAAAAATCCCCCATCCATCTCGCTTCCCTCCCAATGAGCAGCAGCAGCAGCACGGCTCTGAATCAGACGCCGCTTCCATCGACCCTGGACGAGCTGCTCCCCTCCTCCCTCTCCCCCAGCTCTCTTCCTACACTCGCTCCTCCCTCTCTGCCTCCCTCACTGCCTCTTTCACTTTCTAACCCTCTTGCTCCTTCTCCTCCTCCTCTCCTCTTGGCTGTGGATGCCCTCCTCACTTACAGTATGGATTCGGGAGGGGAAGGAGGAGAGGGCTGGATGGAGGACCAGTGGGAGAAATGGTAGGGCATCTGTCTTATTCTCTCTCTCTCTCTTGTTTTTTCTTTTTTCAGTTTATTGGCATGCAGCAACATGGCTGTGTGTGACCTTGCAAGTGTGTAACTGCTAATGTTTCTTCTTCTTGCTATTTGGCATCTCCTCGGTACAGGCATGCCCTTGAAGGAGATCGCCTTTATATGACTGTGTGTACGTTTGTATCTAAACAAGTGAGGTAGAACGTGCAGCGGAGGTTGCTGCCTTATGACCAAAAATAGGACCACAGAGGCAATCACATGTTATCCTGCTGCATGTGTATTACAGT
Organism: Neolamprologus brichardi; assembly: GCF_056152115.1. Classification (NCBI taxonomy): domain Eukaryota; kingdom Metazoa; phylum Chordata; class Actinopteri; order Cichliformes; family Cichlidae; genus Neolamprologus; species Neolamprologus brichardi. Next base: position 31,528,010 of record NC_142104.1, read on the forward strand.
GGAACTGCCGGTGTAGGAGAAGCACTGTGTGGACGAATCGTTGTCTTCAGAGTTTGTTTTCATGTAGCTGATGATGGAGAAGAGGGTAATTGTACTTGGATCTGTTGAATTGGACGGGACGGTCCTGATTGTGCTCCTGTCCTTGCAGGAGGGCGAAGCTAATGAATGACAGAGAGCATGCAGCCTCATAATTCCTAGTGGTAGTATAAACGTGCGACTTGATGGGGAGTAAGGAAGGGAAAAGAGTATAGTTGGAGCTGCTGTGACGACTAAATACTGGGCTGAAAGGTAGAATAGGACGATCAGAGCAACACAACACAGAAACTCATGTGATCGTAGCATTGGCTTTCCTGTTTTCACTGTAATAAAAGATATAGAAGCACTATTTATTTCTCATTGCTCTTTGTCAGGAGATTTAATTCCATTCTGCATATTTTTCTTATCTCTTTCTATTAACAGAAGTCATCTTCTCACTGCTGTGTGACCTTCCTATATGATAAACTGCGAAATGTCTTTTTCTCACACAGATTATATCAAATTCAGATCGACATAAAAAAGAGTTAAAAGGAAAATACCCGTATTTGACCTTGTTTGCCATTTGGGAATTAGCAAGCAAGCCTTAGATAAATGTAGTTCTATCAGTGTTATATTGGGTTGTTTCTTATATACATACATATATAGAGATATTTATATATTACTGAGCTGGCCAAGCACATCATGGCCTGAGCGTGAGGTCATTCTGCCCTTCATTAACACAAGCAGAGAGACAGGCCGAGGAGACACAAACATGGCAGCAGGCTGCCCTGTCACCACCTGCTGTTACAATAATGCTGCAGTTTGTCCCACATCCTTAGTGATATAAACCTGAAACATCCGTCCTGCAGTGTTGTTACAGTCTGAAGTTGTTTTACAACATGAGCTGATGGGACTTGTCTGCAGGGACCGTTTAAAAGCTTAAAACCCACATCACTTAAAGCGAATAATCAAATTAAATAATCTCAGCAGAAAGATAAAATGTGCTGAGAATGGGATCAAAATCACAGATCTGAGCAGGAACTGCTCAAATCAGCCAAGGAGAGGTGAACTTAAGTTTTTTTTTACATGTTGTAGAGAGAAATTTATGTTTTGAGACATATTAGTCAATTTTCAATCCTTGAATGTGTTCCTTTTTATTACAGAACTACTTTTGAATTGTTCTTTCTAAACTTTGCCAAAATTGCTAAAAATTGAAAATATGAAGCCTTTAGTTTCCATGTCGAATCCCGAGTCCCGTCCTGTGTGAGACGTTGCTGAATTTATTTGGTTTTCTGTGCTGTGTCACGGTGATGATGTTGATGTCGGCCGGTTGTTACTACATCTTGACCCTATTTGCCATGTCTCACTTTCAGTAATGATGACACAGTAAATGTGTCACAGGAATCTCTGACCTGGACAGCCCAAGCAGTCTGCTGAGTCAGCCTGCATTGATCGCTGGTATGGTTGTAAGTGTAGTGAGATGATGAGTATACATAGTGCAGGAATATAATCCCAAGGGAATTCCATTTGTTTTCAGTTGTATTTATTCAGTGCCAAATCACAACAACAGTTGCCTCAAGGCAAAGCTAGCAAAGGTGCATCGGGTGTTTGCAGACATATGTGGAAAGGTCGATAGAGCTGGACTGTGTCAGTGGGCTGGGGGTCAAAACCTTACCATTACATACTGATTAAGCTCAATCCAAACACTGTATACTTTTGTGGCACTATGGAACAATGACAGTCTTCTTACCACATCAAGTACTGCCTAGATAATCTGGTCCAGCAAACTTCCTGTTGATCAGTGTACACATTTAAATAGAATTCAATCTATTAATATTACAATTTTCAAAAATACAAATTCAATTTCAGGAAGGTGAATTTTAAATTCAGTTGTTAGTGTTTAAAAAAATATTGTATTTTACAGATTGACATTTTCAAGAGAGCTTTTTGACATTAAATAATTGATAAGATACAGATGACCTTATTGAACTTTTAACTCTTAATTAAGCTAATCGCTAGCCCTTTCACAGACAGCAGCATGTGCTGCTAATGCTAACTGCTAACTAAAAGCCAAGGATCCAGAATTTGTTGCGCTGGCTGCTGAGCTCTGTGGGTTTTTGCAGTACCTCCACGTGTACTAGATGCTCCTTGCTCCTTGTCGTTTCTATCTCTGACTTTATGTCCTCTACAAGAGTTTGTGTTGTTTTATCTTCAAATATCCAACAAAAACATGTATCGCTAATTCATAACAAAGAAAGCTTTGTAACTATCCCCACTAGTGAAGACTGTGTCATTTCCACAGCTTCCCCCCCCCCCCCCCCCCCCCCCCCAAGGTCTGCAGCGCTGTTGAAAAGGCTCTGGAGTAGCCCATACTGGAGGTTTCTGCATAAGTGCGTAAACCTGTGACACAAAAAACCTGTGACCGAACTCAGACACACACAGACTGTTTTCCTTCCTGGTGATGAAGGAAAATGGTGGGCTGGCATGTAAAAGGGCATTTATTCTTCCAGGACCTGAAGCTCAGTAAAGCACCACTCCAACAGCCAAACCCATCTGTTGTCTGATTGGATTGTTAAATTTGTGATTGACATGACATTGACCAATCAGCTGAAAGGAAGAAAAATCAGGTCAAAATTTGTACTTGTAAGTTGAAATCCACACGCAACCAGGAAACCTGATAGTGATGGGATTTCCGGCTCTTTTTAGAGAACCGGCTCTTTCGGCTCGGCTCACTAAAAAGAGCCGGCTCTTTTGGCTCTTAACTGGCTCTTCAGGTTGTTTTGTTGCTTTAATTAATTTATTATTAACAATAATATGAAATTATGCACAAAAGGAATTACTAATGTAAAAAAAAGTGGTTTTATTTATATATTTTTATATATAAATATATACAGTGGCCCCTAGAGACAAAACGCATACAAACTCCAAACCACATTTCTAGCGTTAACTGAACTTCAAAACAGAGCTACCTAGATCACTTAAATTACACAATTGAAAGCATGTGTGTATTGTTTGTGTATTTCTACACAAGCACTCATATATATTCAAATAATTAAAAAAAAAAAAAAGTTAATTTACCTGTTACTACCACACACCAAATCCGGTCGTTGGTACTTGCTGGGTTGTGTAGCCTCTAGGTAACAAAAGCTCAACGCTGGGCGTAGCATCCTGGAGCACTTCTGTTGTGTTTTGTACGTGTTTTGGAGTTTTTACATGCTTCAGGGTTTGTACGTGCTTTGTCTCTAGGGGCCACCGTAAATATACTTTTATTTATTCACTCCACATAAAATGTAATAAATAAGTCATATAATACAAAAACCAACTACACAGTTCAACTTTTAACTATTTAAATTTTCAGCTTTTTCCTTTTAAACAAATTTAAAATGAAACAACACAAAACGCTGCAAACCACAACACAATTAAATATAAATTAAAATATGAAAACAAAAAGAACATGCATATTCTCTGTCATATGGACCTGCATGAATAAACTTTCTGAATCCTTTATCATCTGCAACTGAAAATAGTTGTGGATGATTACTATACCTTTCTAATGTGACGTTGTCCCTGGCTCTCTTTCTCTCTCTTTCTCTCCTGCTCTGTTCCTGTGCTACTGCAAGTCTAACTACCGCCCCTCCCCCCTCTTCCCAGCGCAAAGCACAAGGCTCGCATGCGGAGTGAAACGGGAAAAAGTGCAAGAGACAGGGTGAGAGAAAGAAAAAAAAAAAACACGGGTTGCGATAAGGAGCCGGCTCGCGTCGTTCACATCAAAGACCCGGATCTAAGAGCCATTTCGTTCGCGAACGACACATCACTAAAACCTGAGTGCAGAGGTTTACACATAGGTTTTTGCTTTGTATCTGTAACCAGATCTTAACAAAACATTTTGTAACTCGTGTAAATCTTTTTTACACACACACAAATTCTCATCTGTAGATGCACAAACACAAAACTTTCAGATATTTTGGTTTGCCATGTTACAAAACTCAGTACACAAATATGCATTTGATTTACACATACAAAATATTTATGACCACAATTTGAGCCCATAAATGGACAGCTGCTGATTGGATTGTGTGAAACTGACAGCTGTTTCTACTTCTTATCCCATTTATAATGCTTAGGCAAAAAATACACGATTCAAAATAATTTATTGTACTACCTAATAAAATTCTTTAGCAAAATTTCCACTGAACTGAAAACTTAACATTGATGAAGGGAGGATTTATTGGAGAACTGTTGTATTATCGTCTTAGCTTTAGCTGAGTGTACCTAATCAACTGTTAAATGAGTGCATTTGCAACTCCAATTTTAGAAACATTGGGATGCTGTTTTGATCACAAGCACCCAGTACTGATTCTTTGAATCTTTTCATGATGTTACTGTATATACTGTAGATGATGAGATATTCAAAGTTGTGACAATTTTATACCGAGTAACAAATTGTTGCAGAATTTATATCTGCAGGTTTTTTTTTGCAGATTGGGAAACCTGTGTCCTTCTTTACTTGTGAGACTCTACCGCCACAAGATTTATTATTTTTTTTATATATACCCAATCATGTTACTCACCTGTTGCCAGATGTTTTGTTTTACTACCACATAGTTTTCCAGGTTTTTGTTTCCCCTGTCTCAACTTTTGTGATACTTGTTGCTGCCATCAAATTCAAAAAGTTATCTGTTTTCAACTTTGAAGAAAATATATGGGATTATAAGATTTGCAAATAATTGCATTCTGTTTTTATTTAACTGCGATGTGACTGTGCAGCCCGTCTTATCTGAGAACTGTTCAACCCTTCACCCTGTGAACCTCGACGTGTGACAATGTAATTTGCTTTGTGCTATACACTCTGTTGGGATTTCACTTATAACTCTGTAGACTCACCGTTTCATAATATCCCTTGAAAATCCCAGATTACTGCTCAAAACTTGCAATTTAAACCAATCAGTTAAAATGTTGTTTTTTGATAGCTTTGGTCACTAACTTATTGTTGTATTGTTGTATATATTAAAGATGGATCATTAAAGATAGAGAGAGAGGGCATATTCAGTCTGGTATTTGATAACTTTTCCTCAGTTGTAGTTTAATGATATATGCAAACCTGTGGTGAAATAGCCCAGGGTTACAGGTTGTCTTGGACAGGTTGTCAACCTGTTGCAGGGCTAACATTATTAACATTTTGTATTTGCCCCTGTACACCACCACAGGGTGCTTCAAACCAAACAATTAAGATGTGATTAAAGTTCAGAATTTTGGCTTTAATTGAGTGGGTTTCCAAAAGTACTGCATTAACTGTTGAGGAATTATTGGCAGTTTTCTACACACTCCCCAAGTGCTCAAACGTAATTGGACAAACTAACAAACTAACACTATTTCATCATTTTAAATTTAGCTATTTTTACCTATAGGTTAGTCAGAATAAAATCATTAACCTATGATATATAGGTTTTAGTGTCAGAAAAAGATTTAAGGATAATGATGATGTAAATCAATATTTCCTCACCACAAATTGCCTAAAAATGAAAATACCAGTACAAGTAGTTTTATTTAAGGTCATCTAAGTTACTCACATACACTGTGTATAGCTGTGTTGTAAAAGTTTTTTATTTTACATGTATTCCTTTTTTTTTTTTACTTTCCCATTGTCTTCTTTTCTTTTGTTCACTTTGTTCTGTCCTTCCTTCAGTCTGTATCTCCCACCTCCTTCAGGGCTTCATTATGGAGGTAACAGATGCTTTTTCTCAGGCTATTTAACTTTCTATTCCCATCCTCTGACATGTGATGGCTAAAGACTGTAATAGCTGTATGTACACTCACGCTAGCAGTCAGAAATGACATTATCATGATGCATCAGTGGGGGGATGGTAGCTGCACAGGTTTACAAGGTTTATTTGACGGCTTGGTCCCATGCTCTGTCGTCTTTGTCTTGCATCTCAAATAACATTTTGCTCTAACTCAGTCTGTTACGCCTGGAGGCTGCAGGGTAAAGGGACAACATGCAGCCATAATTGCAGATGGGGAAAACTGAAGCATTGTTTACTGGATGTTAATTGAATCCTGCCACAGACAGCAGGACCGTACATTTCCCTTTCTGCTGCAGGAGCATTCAAGACATTTGTACTTCTCTGCAAAACACAAATTCTCTTTTCTTAGTTTCCTATTCTGCATTTTTGCCAGCGTGTGGCTTTTTGTGACAGTGAATCCGACGAGTAATCCAAAGGTAATGTTACAAGTGGTGTAAGGCATTACCTTCTTTAAATAAGTAGCATGATACATTATAATGAATTATGTGTAATACATTACTTTCCTTGAATAATCACCCTATAGCTCATTGTCACTGACAAAGTATGAGAAGGAGAAGAAAAAGAGTTATGCTGTGTGTATTAATTTTGGTCCCACTTGTGATGAATGAAGTGTAGTGGTGCCAAAAGAAAATCACTTTTACAAACAGCAGATGGAGATATTCACAAAATAAAACAGCCCGATAAAATCCTGGATGCTCATTGTTTTCTGCTCTAGACGAGCAGGTAGTGCTTGATTTATATCTGCCTGAAATCAGTGCTTGAAACATTTAGTAAGTGCTTTAATACTAAATATAAATCCTTTAGAGGTCTGAGTGAAGTGTATAAAACTATGTGGTATAAGAGTCAAACGCCATGTTTCCATTTGTTAGGAACAGTACTATGACACAAAACAATAGCTTTAGATCTGTTTATCTCTTATAAGTATTAATGTAGACGCCTATGCTTGTTATATTTTTGTCATTTTTAGCGACCTATATTCAAATTGTCATTGGACAATGGCGCATAGGAGATACAAATAACTGGGTCAACGAGAGATTCTGAGATGTACTATGGCTTGAGGATTATATATATATATATATATATATTTAAATATATATCACTCATCTATGCGCTATCCTCTTCTTGTCCCTCTCACCCTAATCTACCCTTTCACTCAGGTTGACCCATGACATCAGCCTTGATGAATTTGAGGATGACGACCTCTCCGAAATCACAGAGATCACAGATGAGTGTGGGATGAGCCTCAATTGCAATGGCCCAGATATAAAGGTAGGATGGCCCCATGAAGAGCTGCTTCTCGGCAGATGTCTTGTCATAGCTGCACATGTAGTGTTCATCTTCAAGTTATTCTTTATCAGCTGCTGGTGAAAAAACTAATCAGCAGCTCTGAATGAGAGCTGCAGTATACTAGAGGATCCGCTGAGTTATGTAAAGCTGGGTTGGAGGTTCAAATTGTTTGTGTATGCTATTTGTCATTTATAGAAAGCATTCGTGAGTCCTCCTGCAAAGATTATGACATTATTTTTGTGGTGGGACTTTGGGAACTTTTTGAGTGTCTTGGGAAGCTTTTAAGTTACATCAGATGGTCGTCCACTTGAAAAGGCCGCTGACAAACAAGTTCAAAATGATCGTACACCAAAGCCTTTTAACTCTATCTAACAAAGTTTTAAAAAAAATAATATTGTATTGTACGTTCCACTCATGCATAACCTCCAGTGTTATTCGTCAACCTCATCATCCGATCCTTCAAAAATTGGGCTTGCCTCCTTTTGGTGACACTCTGTCAAAGTTTGAGTACAGCTAAGGGTCAGTCTCTCCTCTCTGTAGTGTTTTGTAATGAACAGCTGCTGCATTCAGCTTCCTGCCAGCAGAGAACAGGAGCCCCAGGCAGACAGGCCTGACAGACGGTGTCGGAGGCGCTCGCTGAAAAAACTTTGAATGTGATCGCATGCGATTGCCCCGATCCATCCTGGGCATCTAAATAATTCACTCTGAGCTGTTTACTGTTTGTTGAAATCCACCAAGAGTTTTATTTTTGGGAGTTTTTTTTTTTTTTAAGAATAGAAATAAGGGGGTCACTAACAGAACTGAGTAAGGAATATATACATGTAACTATAAGAGAAATAGTGGTGGAGTGGTGCTGAAGGAGAAAACAAATAGAGTTAAATTTGTTATTCTGTCAGATCATCATCTTCTATTTAACTCTACTGCTGTAACCAAGGCAACTAGAGGGTGAGAGGCTTTTCACAGGGCATTTGTGTGAGTAAATAAGATTCTATCTTTCTTTTCCTTTTTCATTATTTCTGTGAGTTATATTTTATCGTTTTAGTGAGGCAGTGACTTGACTGATGGGACAAAAAATTACTCTAATAATGCAGCGTGGTGGGAATATTTTGGGGTTTTAAAAGCCAGTACTCTTTCACACAGTACTCTTTTTTTCTTGTCTTGCTATCCTGGGAGCTAATTATAGCTCACATTGCTGAATGTGAGCACTTTTTGCTGAAAGTGTCTATGTGTGCGAAGACAGATGACTCATCTCCTTGAAGAGCCTCGCAGAATCCAAAATGGCCCCATGGATGGCAAAAAAAGACAAATCTCACAGCACAACCAACAACAAATCTCACGTGTTGTCACTCTCAGGAAGCACAAACAAACTGTTTTGCTGGTGGAAGAGACAGCTCCCTGGTCCTAGTAATGTCACTCCCCTCCATTTGGAAATCTCATGTCTAAAGGTCTACTTTACCATATACCTGCAGTTCATTGAAGTTGGCAGGATTTTGCTGTGCTACAGCAATTCAGTTGGGTTGACGTCTGGACTTGGACTGGGCCATACTTTTTCAGTCTTTCTATTGTAGATTTGCTTCTGTCCTTGTGATCACTGTCCGGTTGCATGTGCCAGTGTTGGCCAAGCCTCAGCAAAGTACAGGCATTCATTACCTCTCTGCCATGGTGTTATAATTGATATGGAGTGATTAGGGTTTGTTTGGTTTTGTCCAAATGTTATATTGTCCATTATGGCCAAGCATCTTCACTTTTGGACATCTAAGCATGTTTGTTTTAGAGCAAAGCATTCGGCATACATACATCATTTTACATATCTAGTCTGAGGAGATTAACTTTCTTTTGGAGCAAGGAACTGGTTGAAACTTGCAAGTTAAAGTTAAGGCTGTTAAGGTTCTATAAGAATCAGGAGATTGTGATCTGCTTGCACTGCTTCTTGTTTATCTCCTCAGTATGTCAACCAGTGATTAGGGGGCAAAATAATTGCACTGTTGTTTTATTTAAGAAAAAAAGAAAGAAGGACAGAAATGCAATCCCCTTATTGTGCAATTTTCTTCTAATGACAGTACAGATCCTGTAGGAGACAATTTAGGCTGAAAATTTAGATGTTACTCAAGAGTTAAGGTATAGTTAGTGTGTAGATCGCATATAGTATATTGTTCTTGTTCTAAGATCATTTTAGCAGCTATATGTTGAAGGAGAAAAATTGCAAAATGTCCAATTTAACAATTTCTTGGCGATCTTATGGATAGATAACAGCTACAACTGTCACACGCTTGGAATTGAGTCCAGCGCTTAGTGAATTGTGTATTTAACAATGCTGGTTTCCCGAGCTGTACAGTACATAACCGGACAGAGTCGTATAATCTTTTGTGGTAGTCAGTAACAAGATGTGTTGATTTTCCGAGTGTTTTCTATATCTTGCAAGGACTCACCAGTGAGGATGCAGTTTGCTTTTTAGATGGTGTTGAACCTTACACTGAAGGCACCGAGCAGAATAAAGGAAATTGTTGTTTTTGTCACCAGCATGAAATCCTGACAGACACCAGACAAAGGGAGGTTGTAGTAATAAAAAGAAAGACGTCACAGTGTTTATTTTTTAACCACTGCTATTTTCATTGAGGTTTTTTAAACCACTACACCCACCCCACAGTTGTACACAGCTTGATTCTTTCAGTTCATGTTTTTTGTTCTACATTTGTCTTGTGCCCAACTTCAAACCCATCACTTAAGACTAAAGGAAGCTGTTTTTAGGAAACAAGCTCTGATGACAAATAACAAATGTAGCCACTGGCTAACAAACAAAAGGTACAACAAATAAAACAATACCCAACAATCTACATAGTTTCATTAATATAGAAGAAGAGCATTATGGCAAAGTAAAAATTTAACTTTGGGCGCAGTATTTAGTTGTGCTAAAATGGCTAATGTGGCTATCAGATAATTACTACAAGTTAACATGTGCACCAGCCAGGGTAGCATTTATAATAGCGGTTTAATACTTCAATGTTCTCAAAGTAGATGCTTTCCTCTTTAAATTCCTTTAGCTGTAAGTGATGGGAGGGGCTCTGTGCTTGTTGTGCCAGTTGGAGGAGGTAAAGATGGCAATTTTTAAAAAATCTTTTTTGTTGCAAATGATTAATTTAGTATTTAAACATTAGTTTTATTATCAGTTAATATCTGAGGTTTTTTGACAACCATAGTAGACACAAATTCAACAAATGGCATATCATCTTCCTCAGTATGCTGGAAGTGTAAATGTTCAGCTTTCTTTAAATTACATTAACCATAAGAACCTTATTAGCCACTGATTTGGTCTTTGTGTCCTTCTCTTCCACGTCCTTCTAATTTTGTTCAGTTTGTCATGTGAACTATGATGTGCTTGAAAACATTTCTTGCAGAATGTTCAACCATGGAAAACAGAAGCAAGGATCAAAGACTGAATCAGCTTGATGAGACAGACTGACATTCTTTATGTTTCAGCTGTAATCACAGACCTCAGGGGCACTGCCTTGTCTTTGCTTCTCATTTTAAAGTGCACAGAGTTTTAGAGGCCCAGTCTGTTTTAAAAATTTATGAGGAGGCAGGGCAGCTTTAGAATATTTGGTAGGGAGCCTTCACACACACACACACACACACACACACAGAGCTGAATTCATCAGTGATCTCATCATCCGATGGGAGACTGAAAATGTATCTGGTCTCATCAATAATGAACGGTCACATTGAAGGAACATCACACACACCAGACATGTGTGGTGTCTGCCTGAGTAGGGGGCACAGAGGTGTGCACTGTGGTATTTGCTCGGTGGGTGGATGGACAGTGGGCTAACAACATTATAAGGACAGAAATTCTCCACCTGACCTTTTTAATCTTTAAGTTCAGGTGTTTTCAGTCCCATTGCCACAGGCGTATACCATCAACCACATAGCCATGTCTCCTCTGGGGCTTGTTCAGTCCTGTAGCTTGGCTGATTAAAAATAGGCCCAAATTGGCCACCAGAGGCAGAAGTAAGCACAGATTGAAAGTAGTGTTAATAGTGGAAGGAACAAGATATTTTGTACAGTACTTCAAATAATTGATGGGACGGGATCGACCCATTCTCATCTGCTTATCCTTATCAGGGTCGCAGGGGGGTATCCCTGGTACCACAGGGCAAGATGCAAGGTTCACCCTGGACAGGTCCCCAGTCTGTCACAGGGCTAACACAGGGAGACAGATGGGTGTGTCTTTTTTTCTTCTGTATCAGAATCTCTCTTTGATTTATATCTCTTTTTATTAGACTTGGGTAGAAAAGATATATATTTTTCCATAATTTCCTGACATTTTATTGGGGTATACAGTATGTGATAATAAATATAAACTTAATATAAAAGGACATAAAAGCTGAGCTAACTGATATTAATCATTGTAGCTAACCACGTGCATTTCACCCATAAAGTCTCTGCCATCTGGAAATCAACACTCCTGCGCCTGAGGAGATGTCATGATCAACAAGATTGTAGGTATATTTTTGAAGAAATCCAAATTACCACCAAAAAGGCCTGAATTATTAGACTATTTAGGTGCTTTTATTCCAAAATGTTCTTCTCAAACAAAGCTTCTGCTTCTTTTGCTCTTATGTAATGTACAATGTAAATAAATAGATTCTTTGATTCATTTTTGTGGTGAACACACAAACATGAAACAAAAGTCACTTGTTATTCCACAGTTAAGAAGCTCCTGTTGAAGAAGACAGAGAAAATGGGCTTTTATCTAAATTAGTGTGCACATGGCTATGGTGAAGGGTTCTTGAAGGGTTAATGGAGAGCAGCTGATGTCCAGAATGAGACTTAAAGATATTTAGTGCTTCTGAGAGACATAAAGTGACAACATGCATTATAAAAATCAGTGAGAGAGAAAGGGAAGTGCTTTCATGCCCAAGTGTAAGGGTGAATGGATTTGATTAGGAGTCATTTGCCGTGTGTGGATGGCTGAAATGTCGTATGTCAGGGTGGAGTCAGATACATTTAAGTGACCGCAAAAACACACAAAAAGCAGCATCTACACACAGATTTACCACACATGGAGAATCAAGGCTTTGTATTATGTCTAGATTCTGCTTTATTTATATTAAATTCACTTGCTTAATGTAAATGTTTGAAATTTTTTATTTTTTTATTTTACAGAAACAAAAAGAGAAAAACCTTTTAAAGAAAGTTGGAAAAATCTGAGCTATTGAACTTCATAAAAAGGTGTCATGTCCCTTGTGTGTTATTTCAATTACTGATATTTGTAATGCACTGTAATGCACTGCAATGCAGTTCAACAGTATTATCTTAAAATATAAGGTGCCCATAAAAATGTTTTAAAGGTGAACCTGTATAAATAAGTATCAGTGAAGCAGATCCCCTTAATCCAGAAGGGTAGAAGGAGAGTGATATACAGAGGGAGAGTGAGGATGGAGAGTGAGGACGGAAGCAATAGAAAATAAATGGAGCAATGAGAGAGAGAGGGAGGGAAAGAGGGTCTTGCAAAACACCAGTGGAGAAGCAGACCCATTTCCATGGCAACAGTGTTTCTTTCACCTACTGCACATGTCAAAGCTGAAAATACATGCAGTGTTGGCACTTATACACACACAAACACACGCACGCACACTGCCCCCATGGATACCGCTCACGTCATCTCATCCACACATGGTAACAGTGGAGAGGAAGCTGCTTCATCAATGCAAACAGAAACAGGAGAAGCCCTGTTTGGCTCTGCTACTGTTAATAAAGAGCAACCGATATGACAGCAGTGTTCTGATATTCAGCCTTGTGCTTACCTTTATGTATTCCCATTGACATGAACAGACACTTACAAGGCCCGACCCTCTCCTGCATGATTCATTTAAGCCAAATTGATATATATAGAGAGATATCTATATCTATCTATCTGCTCGTTCGTTAATAAAATGAAATAAAATGCAATACTTTACTGGATTTTATAAGAGCAGAGTGAAGCCAAAACTCTGGATTTGACAAACACATACAGGTCGGTATGGTTCAAATGTTCTCTTTCTATATTTTATTTTTCTGGCATTCGGTTTGCAGCTGAGCAGTACGTTTGGGGTGATTTAACATTTTCAGTCTTTCCTTGTGTTTCCCCTGCTCCGGCTGCTCTGATTGGGAGAGAGAAGAGCATCACGTCTTCAAGGCAGCATCATTTCCTTAGTCACTGATCCCCTTGTCTCCTAGCAACAGGGGGCAGGGCTCTTCAGAGTCCAGTAATAATTTCTCATCATAAACAAGAAGAGGAGAAGAGCATTTGCAGGCTCCATTAGGAGGCATTGATTTTTAGCAGGTGAAAAGGTGAAGTGAAGGAGAATGGGGGTAGACAAAAGAAAAATATTGGTGGGAGGATCGTTGTTATTAGACACAGACAGACACTGACATGACGTTGCTGCCCTATAACACAAACTCACTGCTCATCACATGCCACTTACAGGTATTTGCAGTGTGTGTAAATGGTTGGTTGGATATGGCTGTAGATTAAAGATGACCAATGGATAATTGGATTGTTTAAGGAATAGATAGCTGGATAAATCATGACTGCATATGAACAGTAGTGACCATGACAACACTAGCTGGGAAGCAAAGGCAGAGAAGGCTGCAGGCCTCAAACTGTGCCCTGCTTGATCACCGGTATTACTAGAAGTCTATCCATAGTTTACAAAATTGACGTCAAACTGTATTAAAAGAAAAAAAGCATAATTTTCCCATAATCTCTGCTGTGGAAAAAACACAGGTTTAAGACATCAACAACATCAGTTATTTATAAACAGTATAACTGTTAGACTGAATGATGAAAGGTGGTATATAGATGGGATGGGATAAATGCCAGCTAGACTGAAATGGATGGATGAATGAACAAGAATCGAATATAGAACATTAGACTGCTGGATGGTTGATAAATGGATGGATAATAGATTGATGGAAGATTATTAAGTGGATAAGAGGATGGAAAGGTAGATAAGCATACAGATAGCTATGTAGCAGGAGTGGGCAATTAATTAACCGACGAGGTCACATGAGAAACTGGACCTGTTGTGGAGGGCCACACCAATAAACTGATCTCAGATCTGCTCAGTATTATTATCTTGGAGTGACCCTCAACAGCAGTCCCAGTTTCTCACAATCCCCCCTGTCCCTGATCCCTGCTATACAGGATGATCAAAAAAGGATTAAAGATATAGTCAGGCATTAAAAAAGAATTATACTCATAAATTTACATTGAATAAGGTGTGACTGTGTCTTCCAACAAATTGATGCATTCTCACAAATAAAGAATTAATCTAGTAACACTATAAGAGCTGTAAGCCATCATGTTGCCCAGCCACAGTTGTGGATGGACATGGATGTTCTGTCTAATCACATTTTATGTATTTGGCTGGAGACATGTGTAGCATGCCAAAGATGGAAGGGAAGAAAACGCGTAGGTGTTCAAGTTGCAGGGAGGCACATTTTAATTCATGTCTGCAACTTCAGACATAAGATATGAAGGGTCGTACCTATGTTTTATTGTTTTATTTATGTGTTTTCACACACATAGTGAAAACACATAGGAACAAGACAATGCTATCCTCTTCCTCCTCACTTCAAGCCTCTTCCCATGAAGTTAAGTCATGGCTCTGTCACATGTAAGTGTATATAAACATGCTTATTCCAAATATTGTTGCAGTTACTTATTGTCAGCATATTAGACATGCAACCATCCCATCTACGACAGCTGGCATCAAGCTGACTAAATAACAAAAACACCTCTAGTAGAGATTACATGTAAATTCACCCTCCAAACATAGAATTCATGATTGTCTGCAATCTAAGATTATGGAAAATATATATATTTTTAAATTTTTACATGTTGGTGTCAGTCCTTTCTTGTATCATCTTTGAAAGTAATCCATGGTCTGATATATACTCGGCAGTAAACAACCGATCTCCATATACAGTTAATATCTGCATCTTGACAATCTTTGTGTTTGGCTTATGTCTGTCTTTTTAAAAGAGCTTTTATTCTTGCTTTTGCCCTCGTTTTGATTCAAAACAGTTGTATGGGTAAATGACTAAACCATATAAGTCTAATAAATGTGGACTGAGTATGAATGCAATTAGATGAACATTTTCCACTTAAGCTTTTGGCTGTTTAGCAAACCATTATAGCAGTCCTATTTCAAAGACAGGCAGGCTTCTTTCTTTCTTGGGAGTGAGAGACCTCTGGATATCTGGGATGAGTGTCTCACTGCATACAAATGTGCTTGAAGGCAACACTTAGCCAACAGAAATGAATTAACCTCCATTCCATTCAGCCACTGTTACCTTACAGAGTGCTGTCTGTTACAACAAAGGTTTAAATGTTTACGATATTGGTTATAATACATTGCTGGTACTTGTGATTTCTCGGTGTATGAAGTATTTACAGAACAGTAGCTTATTAAATTATGGTGTTTTTTTTTTACTCTTTCTCACAGTTTCCTTTGTGAGGTTTGTTTCCTAAAATAGTTTAAGGTGACTGTGACTGTGTTTTGTATGGCAGCTGAGAATTACACCAGTGTTTCTCCTACCATTGCCTTGAGGGGGCGATCCAATACTGCAGCCCAACCCCACAGTCAGCCTAGAGAAAACACTGTTAACTTTATTCAGGACTAGCACAGATGTTTAAAAAGAATATGACTTGGATCCAAACTAAATTTTATAGATGCTAAAACTGACAAAAAAAAAATGAACAAACAAAAATATATAAATAAATAAAGGTTTGATAATACTATATTACTCAGTATCAAAAATAAATGTTATAGCATTAAGTTTAATTAGGTTTTAGTTCTAGAGCAACTATACTGTTTTTGTTTCATTTTGTTTTTTTGCTCATGTCTCTCAAATTGTAAAAACTAAATAGATTATTTTAGATTTATAACTTATAATAACTATAAATAACTTTTTTTTCTGATTGTGCTGTAGAAGGTGGCAGACCTCCAAAACATTTGCTCAACATTGTTCATGTTCTTGTTTTATTTGCATTTGTTTTTTTACAGGTTTCTCTGTATGTGAGGCAAACAGAGAGCGCTAAAGACTATAATAGGCTTAACAACGACTTGCCATGTTGTGTGTGTGTCTGTTTTGTATGTGTAGCTGCAGGGATAGTGATGATAAGTGAAGCAGACTGTACTGTCCCAGTGCCCTCTGACTTTCTGTCTCTCAAATGCTTTGCTTGTGTGTTGTTTCAGCAGCAGTGAATCTCTTCTTCTTTTTTTGCCAACAAACTCATATCTTGCACACTGTGTATGATTAGCGTTAGAGTAAATAAATGTGCCTAATTTTCCAACTCTTGTTTTATGAATTGATTGTTTAGCCTAACAGAGTCATCGATTTTGAGAGGTTTCATCATCAAAGCAATTAACAAATTGATTCAATTGCAGTGCTGCACGAAAGGCCAGAGGTATTATATCTGTTTCTTTTGGGGGCGTGAATATTTTTAACAATTCCCTGTTTCCAGGGTCAATATCATGAATTTGTTTTGAAATTTTTTAGTACTAATTTTCTCACTAGAATGGGTTTCTAAGCTTTAAAAGTAAAAAGATAAAATGAGAAATAGCAGAGCAGAGTGAGTTTTTACTCTAACCTCATTACTGCAGGTAAATTCTGTCAGGTAGAAAAGCTTGATGCTAGAAATAGTCCGCCTCAGCTTTAAACGGCACTGTGTGTTGGCAGTGAGTGTGTTCCTGTTGAAGACAGAGTTGCTTCCAATTGGCCAGCTAAATCTCCTCATCCCATCCACATACACTCTCTCTCACTGTCTTCCTCTCTCTCTCTCTTCCCTGTCTTGACTGATGCCGGGCTTATTCCAATCCCTGCAGAGCCGTGTGAGACGAGGAACCAATAGCATGTCGGGGAAGGCGGAGCTAGGAGCAGTCGGCCAGCTTCAGGCAGAGATGCTGCATTTGGACCTCATCGATGGTGCTGACGGTTACCGCGGTGACAAAGAATCCTCGAAGGCGTCTGCAATTTCAACTCCGCCAGTCACCAAGGACCCTGCAGCACCTGTTACCATGGATACTTACCGGCCCAAGAGACCCACGACCCTTAACCTCTTCCCAATCGTGCCACGCACACAGGTATAGCCTGAATTAACCTTATCCTCTCGCTCTCACACACACACACACACACACATTCACTCACACAGTTACACAGTTTGTGGCAGGTGGACAAATATTGATGAGTAATTCTGGAGGACTGTGGGAATGTTTCAGTGTTTTTCTTTCAGTGTTTTTTCACTCCACCTATATTGGAGCCTCCTCTCACACAAATATTATGTTTGAAATTGGAAATATAACTGGATAACCTGCTTGACATCACCACTGGATTCACTACAATTGCTTCTCTGACAGGATGTGTTTTCTCCACTGAACAATAGCCTCAACTGTCATTTCTTTTTTTCTACTGGTGCCCGTCTCTGTTTGCTTCAATGGCGCTTGAGCTCGTGACCATTCGTGTCTGTGTGTGTCTGTGTGTGTGTGTCCATGTAAATCAATCTAAGTGAGGACCAGCACTAAGAAGGAAGACATTTTGTTTAGGGTAGTTTTAGGCTTTAGTTTTGGAATGGGAACTAAAAAATGTAAAGTATCGATAAAGAGCAGCGGTGTAGCCATACAAATGTGTGCAACCATGTTCGGGTTTACGGCGACAGTGAAGGTGTGTTTAAAAAATGTATTTGTACTATAGAGCACACATTTAGATTCTTTTTTCGTTCAGTAAAACCTATGCATTAAAAATTGAGCATTACAATCTGCTAATTAAGTTTTGATAATGACAGTGGTATAGTTATGGTTTGAGTAGGTGGTAGACATCAGAGTTAAAGATAGTGATGAGGGTTGAAGTACTTTGTTCAGATAAGGAAAACATTATGACTTGGATCAAAAGGTTATAAAAGCCTTGGTTGTCATGGTTAAAGTATGAACTGATTGTGTTCAGATAGTGTTTGTAGTTTGTTAATAATTACTTATTGAGTTACTTGAAGTTGAGGTCCTCATCTTATTCTTTTCTTGACTCCCTCCTTTATACCCGTAACGATTACTAGACCAGGACATTCATCATTATAGCCTCTTGCTAATATGTTGATCTTCTTGACTTGAGGACAGTGTCCAAGTTCAAATAAAACACATCTAATGTGCACAAAATCAAAACCTTTAGCTAGCTCCAGGAGATGTTTCAAAAGTAGCATGTAGTGAGTGGATTAGAACTTGTTAGGTGAAAAGAGCTTCAGAGAATATGGTTGGATGAACAATACAATTACTTTGCCTTATAACCGAACAAAATACTATAAAATGGGCTAAAGAGTCAGAAATAATGTTACATGATACATTACACTGTTAATTCAGATAATAAAGGAGTTGCCATGACTTGTTAATGTGATGGAATTAATTTGAGAAAAAAAAAAGGCAAAACATGTCATTCAAGAAAACAAATTAAATCATTTTATTCATGTTTACATTTGAATTCTAGAAATATTTCCTTTGATTCACTGAAATGTAGAACTACCTCTATGTCATATACATAGTAATGTATACAGTGAGTGAGTTTGGCCTCCTTGAGCGCAGGCAGTCATGATGCATGATCAGCCAAGCGTCTACAGCCTATTTGCCTTTGCTTTGCACTTGATCTGGAAGCAAAGTCTGCTCTGCTCAGTGCTCCGCTTTGTTCCTGTAGGTTGTTTGAGCTGTCAAAACTGAAAAGTATGAAGGAAGTAATTGGTCTCAGTTATGTTTCAACTGGGGAAATCTTCTTGTCTATTCCAGCACTGTTCATTTTTACCGTTTATACAGCAACTAGAAAAAAAAACCATCTAAACCAGTGCTGAAATACTTTACCGTTGAGGTTTAATACACGCAATGAAAGTGAAGACACAGATCAACAGGCTGCATTTTATACCAGATAAATTCATTAGCAGTTGCGGGTGTCGCGTTTTTACTTAAATACTTATTATTTAAAATACTTTTTGGTCATAAAAAATATCATCAGGTGTGATCAAGGAAATCGGGGTAATATTGTTTTAGTAAAACAAAACACAAAACAAAATCTGCGTCTGAAATACCATCAAAGTGGATAGATTGAGAAGATCACATGGCATTATAAAAAAAAATAACTGATCTGTCATCGCTGAAGTAGATTTATTAAAGTATTGTTCTGTTATTGAGACAGCATGGCTAAATCAGTTGAGACAGAGGTGACAGTGAAGACTTTCACAGTGTGCATCCTTACACAGCAGGAATGAGACAGAAGATTTAGGATGATTTCCAGTCATTAATGTTTTTTCTCAGACCTTGAATTGTTAGAAGAGGAGTAGGTTGTGTACACTGGGCGACTGTTTCCAGGTCAATGAGTGTGCAGAAATGCAAAAGTATACAGCATATTTGCTCTGCATCGTTTTGCAGCGAGTCTCATGTCTGAACAAAAGCATCTCTGATCAGCATTAACACACTGAGGGTTTTTTTTCAAAAGCAGTATTTTTTAATCCAGTAATGTCAATAGTGCCACATCGAGTCAGACTGTTAAGAGGTTGAATTTCATCATTAAAAACCTTTTTTCCTTGTGCAGTGGTCAAATAAATGAGGTAAAATTAGTTTTCTTTACCCATTTTAAAATGAATAACCAGTTCTGATTCTGTCCACCTTTTAGTTGTTATAGTATTTGAAATATCGAGTAGTCAAAGATGCACAGTATAATAAATCTTTTGCAGTACTGAGGAGGGTGCTGCTTTGCAGACTGTCTCCACTTTTGCTTCCCAATTGAAGTGATTCAGTGGGCAGAGAGACAGATGTCCCTCCGAGAAAGGATTAATCTAACTCTAATTACTTATCGGGCATGCTCCATATGTTGAAGTGCATGTGTGGCAGTGTGGCAGTGTGACTATATGGAAGGTCTGCTTAGATACCAGCAAGAACAAGTAGCATATTGTGATTTAAAATTGATTTATAAAGTTTCAAGCTGACCTGGTTTTAATAGCTAGCTCAATTTGCAATGAAATTTATGCAGAAAATCCAAATATAGCAGGGTGACACAAGATGCAGCTGTGATAGGCTGAGACAGCTGTCAATTAAGGCGCCCCATCTCATTCATTCAGCTTCCGAGGTCTCCAAACACTTCAAGTTGGCAAGCTTGTGTTCTGTTGTATCAAGTTCACACAGATTTTAGTCATGGATTCACCCATCCGCTGAAGCTGACTCCTCAGATATATGCAGTTGTTTCCTACCTGCTGATTCACTCTTTACCATGGCAACAGCCCTGTCTCCGCCTGGTACACGTAGATGGAAAAGTGAGTCACACGTGGTGGGTGGACGGAGGAGGAAAAGATGTTATTTTGTGCGTGCTGTCGTCACAGGAGTTTCCAGCTCTCCATCTGTTAAAATTTCTGTTTAACTCATCTGTTATCTACAACTGAGTGTTAAACCATCGTCTTTCTGTGGAAGCGGTTAAAATAAGCCACTGAGTTGCAAAATCAGTCGTGATAATGATTAGATTCATAATCGTGTTTGGCAGGTTTTGAATAATTCATTTTAAAACCTATTTGGTGGCTAAATGCCAAATTTTCTGGAAACACTGCTGCCTTCTTCGGCCTAATCTAGATGCCATGATCAATTAGTTTATTGGTTGTTGCATTTTTATACATATATTTTAAAAAGAGATTAAAACATGGCTTTGACTTTAACACCATGCTGAGAAGTGTTTCAGTCACTGTGTTGTGACTGATTGTGGGTGTGGACTGGATGCACTGAGTTGTATTTAATTGCACTCAGCACAGATGTCACTGTGAGCAGCCACACCCTTTAGGATCTGTTCACCAATCACTGATAAGCTGCTCTTTAAATGACTCCTTTCATCAGTGACAATGATCAGCAACCTCTCTTTTTCTATACTTATAAATGAAAGTGTCATATAGATACCACAAAGATGTTCATACAGATTTTTGTAACAAGGTTGATTTTGCTTTTATTCTTTCTTGATTTCCATATCTAGAAATGTATAGAAAGAAAGGAAACCTCACAAGTTTCATGACTTCAATCAGCAATTACCCCCCAAAACAGCCTAAAGAGGCTGTCTGACTGCGTGAGTGTGTTTCCCAGTGGCTTGTGTAAATGTCAGGTCCCTTTAAATGCACACCACGGAGCATGGACAAAAGAGTTCCTGCTCATTCAACAGAATAAAAGGTTTGTGTGTGCATGTGTGTATGTGAAGTGAGAGAGAAGCGAGAGGAAGAGAGAGACACACACACTCACACACAGAGAAGTTGTATATGTTGTGTCAGGATCCAGAATTCAGTGAGCAAACCCATCTCTGTTCCTCTTTTTTCCATCTGTTGTTCCTTCTCTCAACTTCCTTCCTCTTCTTCTTTTTTCAGGACACGTTAAACAACAACTCCCTTGGTAAGAAGTACAGTTGGCAGGAGAAGGTTTCAGGCTCATCCTCGCCCCTTAAAACAGGTGAGCTTCCCCACATCATGTTTATGAGTCATGTTTTAGTTTAGACACATTTTCTCATTTAGTTGATGATAACTGGGATGTGCTGGCCAGAATCCATTGTTGTGTTAGTAACATTCAGTCAGTGTCAGCGTGTGTGATTTGCATTGAGTCTGACAGCTTGTGTGTCCCTCTGAACCTTGGGGACACTGCTCAGCCTTGGATTAGCTGCTGGGACAAGTTGAGCTAGCTGAGGCTATGCTGTATATTGTGCGTGTTTGGAAGCCAGCTGAGGCTTAAAGCTAGCTAGAGGCTGTCATAGCCCATTGATGCTGTTCTTTGAAGAGCACCATCCAAAGCTAGAGTAACCAGATTCACAGCCAACAGTTAGAGAAACGTAAATATTAGGTGTGAAGTCGACCTTTTAAAGGCAAATCTGGGGAACAAGCTTCCAAATTCAGGCGAAATGAACTTTTATGCTCTATTCAAGCAATAGGGACAAACTTTAGAGCTTTTAGAGCACATTGTTGTGAGATGATGCCCTTGTATTCCATGCCCTATAAATTATATAAATTGAAATAATGGCAAGTGTAACAGTGTTGCTGTCTGGGTAGTTTGGTTTTATTTGGATTGGATTGAATTTCATTAGGTGTGACTGCGAGCACTATAGTCGATTTGTCATTTGATATGTCAGACTCACTGAAAAAAACAAATGTAAATCTGTTTGCCAGATCAGTGTGAATCTACAGAGTAGAAGAAAACTGCAAGGAAAAGTTTAACATGTGGCATTTCAGCGATCGCTTATTTAGAAACAGGCCCAGAGGAGTGCCTCTGGTACACGCTTCCCACCATTTATTTTTATAGTCGACATAAGACCTTATGTCTTCACAAACCCCTACAAGCACCATTTTAAATTGGTTTTATTAGCCATCTGAGACAATTCTGTTCAATCTGAATTGCAAATCAAAGTGATTCTGTGTAGAAGTAAGGAGAGATTCTACTTTTTAAATATAATGAAAACAGTAGCGGTTTTTGATACGGGCGAAACAGGCGGTTGCCCGGGGCGGCATTGTGGTGGGGGGCGGGCATCACGGGCATCGGCAAAAAATAAAATAAAATAAAATAAAAATTGCTCGGATTCATGCTGCCCCGACGTCATGCCAGCGCATATATCAAAATTCTATACGCAAAAAGTGAGCGCGAGAGCCCTCGGTGCGCCTGCTCGCTGCTGAAGTCAAAGTAAAACTTTATTGTCATCTCCGCTACATACATTACAGTAGGCTCCAGTTACAGCAGTGCAAGTAAACAAACAAAATATATAAGAAGAGTAAGAAAATAAATATACACTTAAGGACTCGGGGTAAAGGGATCAATAACAATTGAAAATTTATAATTTACAGTTTGCTGATTTAAAATCTCACACACAACCTGTCGAAAGGGGAGGGGGGCTGGCTGCTTCCAAATAGAGCACATTTCATTCATAATGATGTAAATCCAAGCCCATTATGTATTCAGGATTTGAATCCTGGGTTGTGTGAAATCCCAGAAATAAACCGTAGACAAAGTGAATCTGTGAACTAAGGTGTAGGTCTGTTAGGTTATGTTGTGATCCTTGATATGGGGGATGTGTGTTCATACTGGAGTTAAAATTAAAACCAATGGAAGATGGACGAGAAAAGTTGAAAGCCTTCAGGTGCTCAGTTTAGAAAAAAAAGAAAAGAAGAGGAGGAGAAACGAGCAAATGATACAGGTAAGCAGATGTGTCATTGGATAATGGCAGGTCATCCTGAAACAATCATAATCAGAATACTTTATTAATCCCTAGGGAAATTATGTGGGTTACAGTTGCTCCAAGAAGAAATGGTAAAAATAGTAACAGTAACAGACTAAACTCCAAACAATACATTATGTTACAGGTTTTAATATTAATTAGACATTGTCAATTGTTGATTTGTCCTGTTCTCATTGTATGACGAATTATGATGGCTGTTTGGTAGCCATTTGCATACTAGGCATACTCTCTCTGTGTGTGTGTGTGTGTTTGTGTGTGAGTGGGTGGTGGTGGTGGTGGTGGGGGGGGCATCAGAGGGTGTGTTCGCCCAGGGCACCAAACAGGCTAGGACCACCACTGAATGAAAAGATTCTGTCAATTTTGCAGTGCTTCTCGTGTGCACACCTTTAACATTTAAATAAAAATGAAACAGATTTAATTTGAAATCAGTCCTGTCCTGAATTAGCCCCTCTGCTATTTAAATGCCATTTAAAATACTCGGGAATGATGTCTGAATCCCCTGCCAATGGATTATGACATAACACGTCAATCACCTTCTCCTGGCTACACTCTGAATTTGATGAGTAATGGGGATTTGGCTGTGTAATCCTGACATCCGTTACCTAACCATTTCTACTTTTCTCTCTTTCTGTGTGTGCTTTATTTTATCTGCCTGTGCATTTGTTGCCATGTCTGTCTTCGTGCATGTGTGCGCATTTGTTTGTCCATCATGTTTGCGTTTCTGCATCACGTATGTTTCCTCCGTGTGCGCGTCTGGGCTTTGCTTGTGCATCTGCGTCTGCATGTGTGTTTGCTTGGGTGTCTGCATGTTTCTGCTCACGCCCGCACTCCCCCTAGGTGACCTCACCCCTCCACGTGAGCACAGCTGTCTAAGCGACGAGGACAAGGTGCACGGTGGGGGAGCGCAGACCAAAGACCGCGGGACCTCCACCGACGCCCCCTGCAGACACAGTCACACCTCGGGACACTCGCACAGCTCATCTGCAGGGGCTGGGACACGGTCCAAGATTCAGGAGAAGCCACCGGCACCACCACCACCACAGAACTATACACCAGCTCCTCTATATCCTTCAGGGAAAGCGGATGGCAGTGGGTCCCACAGGGAGAGGATTAGATACCACACAGATGTTCATATAGAGCCAACAGAGGAGATCTATCTGACTCCTGTGCAACGTTCCGCAGATCCCCTGGAACCCCCCACCGTCCAGGACCGGCCTTTCCTCTCACAGCAGACTGAGCAGGGACGCATGTCCATTAGCTCTGACACAGAGGGACCACCTCCTTATCAGCCCCTCCCGGACCGGACCAACCCCTCCATCTACGAGGAAGACGAGATCTATGTCCCCCCACCGTCATACGCTTCCTGTGTAGAGTCCCTCATCACGCCACCTAGCATGGCTGTGTCAGCTCACTCCTCCCATGCACTGGACCTCAGCCTAAAGGGGACAAGTACAGGAGCTGGGGCAATGCTCAGGGCTGGGTCATCAGTTGAGTACGTTGATGCCACAGATGAAAGCTACTGTGGGGACGACGAGGATGTGGACAGGTTAATAATGGACGCAAAGATGAGAAAGGGAGGGGTAAAGGGAGCCGCCCCACCGAGGACTTCCATGAGCTCAGAGGCCAGCGGCCTGACATATGACTCAGTTAAATATACATTGGTGGTGGATGAACATGCTCAGCTGGAGTTAGTCAGTCTCCGGCAGTGTTACCAAGGCTACAGCGATGACAGCGACTCGGCCACCGTCTATGACAACTGTGTCTCGTCTCCATACGAGTCAGCCATCGGAGAGGAGTATGAGGAAGAGGAAGAGGAGCATGACCCTCGTATAGGAGGAGTGCGTCGAGAGGCCACAGCGTGCCTATCTGAGGATTCTACTCCAGAGGCGGACCTCCACTTCTCCAAGAAGTTCCTCAATGTCTTCATGAATGGGCGCTCTCGCTCCTCCAGTAAGTCTGGTAAAAACTCAATTCCAAACATAAATGGTGGCGATGGCTAGCATTTAGCTTTTGGTTTGTTTTTTGTTGCGTAACTAGTATAAAGACTCACTTTGGTTAGCAAATGTGGTCGTCTGACAGTGCTGATGGCAGTTTGGGGTTTTGTTTTTGTTTTTCGTTTTTTTTTTTACATTTTTCCCTTTAATCCATTAACTACATTTCTGAGACTTGCCAGGAAGTTTATTAGCACTAGTGGCTGGTGCTCTGCCTAATTCCCTTTAAATATACACTGTCAGTGGTGTCTAGCCAAACTGGCAACAATTGCTATTCAAGGCTTAAAGCAGCGCAGCTGATGAAGCAAAGGCACAGGAATGTTCAGGAATCAAAATTTTGTCATACACTAAACACAGTCATCCACATGGCTGTCCTAACTGTGGAGTAATGCAATACTAAGCCGTACTGATACACAGTATAACCATTGGCTATTACATTTACTATGTACTGTATTTGCAAAGCAGTAGTATTTTTTTATTTATTTTAAAATTATGTCACTTCTGCTTTTAGGTCTCGAGAATAAAAGCAGTAGACTGGACATTTAAATGACCTGTTTAGTGAAAAGCTTGTTCAGGGGATGTGGGAAAACACACATCTAGAAAGAAGTTAGTGAGGCGTTTGAAGTTCTAGACATAAAACTTCCATAAAACTGTAAAACTTCCCAAACTGACTAAAGGCGCATTGCTTGATGTAATTTTGTGTCACTTCCACTGGAATATTCATTCATTTTCAGTAGGAAGCAAAACAACGATGCACTGATTGTGAAATTCAGAAAATATCTACTAGTAGAATAGAAGTAGAGTAGAATAGCCTAGAAGAGACTTAGAAAGTCTAATTGAACTGTAAGTCTCACCTGTTTAATTAGCTATTAACTACTACTGTTGTAGTAGTATTCCAACAGCACCCTATGCCCACTTATGTGGTTGAGTATTTAGCCGGGACAAAATTGATTTCTTGTGTCACCATATTTAGTCAACAAGGTTTATTTTATCAGAGATATGATATGATTTGTCAGATAAATCAGTTCTTTACAAATGCTCACCATCTGTAAAACGACTGTAAAGTTTTGTTTTAACACAGTTAACTTTTAGTGAATTCCATTAAAACCTAAAAATCTTATCTAAGTTGTAAGATTTAAGAGTAAATTTGGACTATTTTGATGATAAGGGGTCTAAAGAATTAGAAATCTTCTGGGGACAATGAAGATCCCTTTGTCATATCTTATTAAAGCTGCAGGTTCTGTCTAAGAGATGTTGCTTAAACAGACTATCTGTGATCTCTCAATGAGAAAGAGTGCTGCACTGAGAGGGAGATGAGAATCCTCTGTTTGAGGACTGCAGAACTGATTCAATTGCTGTTGCCAGCCACATATTGACCCTCATCATAGTGTCTGTTAAAGAGCCAGCATTAATGGGCACAAGAGGCAATTCATGTTATGGAGACAGAGATTAGGAGATACGTGTGTTTACAGTATTTGCTCTAATAGTCCAGGCCAGTCTCTTGGAAGGGATCCATGTATTTTAGTCTCATTAGAAATGCTGTCGCAGTTTTTCTGAGCAGTTCAGGCAGCAGTCACAAAGGTCTCAGGGGAATGTAGATAGAAATACACAATGCACGTTTGCTTCATGCCTAATTAAAGTGTGATTTATGTCTCAGAGAATGCATACATGTAAATGCTGCATCTCCTAATTATGTTCTCTGTGGTCTTTTTTGGACTTGTTACAAATTATAAGCCAGTGTCATTAATCTTTTTGCAAGCCTGACACAAAGGCTGACATTGCATACTGTTTACTTCCTATTTTAAAATAAATCTCTCTTGTTTTTTTGTCCTTTTTTTTGGTATTCAAGGTGCAGAATCCTTTGGTTTATATTCCTGTATCATAAATGGTGAGGAGAAGGATCAGAGCCACCGAGCAGTCTATAGGTAAAGACAGTTACACTACCATCCTCGCTGTAATCCCAACAGACATTGTAAAACCGTGAAAAATGACAGTATGTAGTGTGTGCTGTCACTTCTGTTGATTATGATGTTAATGAATTGTGAAAACAATAGTAAAGAAATGGGGAAAAATAAGTCTTAGGGTTTGATATTGTAACAGTCATGTTTAAAACTTGTGTGGATTGATGAAATAACACTGCGGTAATATCAAATGACACACTATGCTCATATTATCAATAAAGTGTGGCATTCATCTCCCAGTCAGTTACCGTTATAAACATTTCAGATTCTATGATTCCTATCCAGCCTCTTATGTCTTTGGTCAAACAGACCAGATTGTGTAAGCAAAGATGGGCACCTGAAGTATTAAATGCTTGGTGTTCATCTTTACTAATGAATCTTTCGTAGAAATGAGTAATTCATCCAGCAGCTTTTAGATAACTCAAATAAGTCAAACAGCATTTTTTTTTTTTAGAATGAGCCAATCTACAAGCATTTAACAGAAAGATGTGTTTTTTAAGTGTTTTAATGATAAACCATCAACGCAATTTTTCCATCCTGACCTACTTACTTATTTGTTAAAATAAATAAGTAGATTTTACAGCACATTTAAAACCAAAGTGTTTCAATAAAACTAAAAAAAAAACGAAAACTAAAACTCCCTGTACTCCCTGTTCTTTTAAGAAAAGATTTTAGTCTGCAGATTGTTGACTACAGCATTTATTTGTTTGGTAAATTTCCAATTTGTGTCAAAGATTCGGTTAGTTTAGAATTATATAACTTGTAATTTAATAGTATCAAAGAGCCCGGGTCATCTTTCAAGCGCTCAGTTAAAGTAGAAGGCCAAAGAGTATGACCTCAGTTTTGCATTAATTTAACTGGAAGAAACTGGGAGATCCAATTTTTTATTATCCAAGAATGACGTAATTGTAACTGGGAAAAGAAAACTGAGACTTTCCTATAACTGCACCAGTTGCTTTCTGGGGGTTTTTTTTTCTGTCATATGGAAGTTTTCACCACTGAAAAAAATGCCATCCATAACTTGAAATTTTGAGTTATTTTCTCCAAATTTTTAGTTAATAAGTTGACATTTCTTTGTTACCTGAAAACAGATGGCAGTGACACAGGCACACTCAACATTGGGTAGTGATAGTATCCATGAGCTACCAGTGTAAACATGTACAAACTGCTGCTGTGCTGATAATAACACCATGCCTTTTAGCTAATAACGCAGAGATTTCATCATTTCTGAAACCATGCTGAAAGAACTCAGCAGTTGACTCAATCATGACCTACAGCTTCAGCTTTGGTAGTTAATGCCTTCCACCTTTTGCTTACAGGTAACAAGGAAATGACGTACCTTCACAGAGCTTCCTGATTGACTGAGCTACCTTAAAATTTTGAGTTATTTTCTTGAAATTTTAGCTTATTAACTCAAAATTTTGGACATATAGCTCACGATGTTGAGTTATGGATGGCAAAGAAAAAATATACAAATAAATTTAGTGGCGGAAATAAGGTATGTCAAACATAAGGCCCAGGGGCCAGATTCAGCCCAGAAAGGACTTCAGTCCAACCCAATGGATGGCTTTAGAAAAAGGGTAAGGAGGGTGTAAATTTTGGATTTGTAACTGTATTTGCATAGGTTTTACAGCTTTCCATAGTAATACAGTCCTCCCCCATAGCCATTCATACTACATCAAAGTAAACAAGTAACATATAAAACATGAAAATGACAGAAAAATTCATTTTTTTTTCTTTTTCTGATATTACTGTATTGGAGATTAAATTTGTGGTTAAATGTCTTTAGAAAGGGGAGTTTTTAGATCTGTCCCATTTAACATCAAAATGACCTGCATGTGGCCCACAGTGTAAAATGAGTTTGACAGGCCTTCTTTAAAGTGTCCTCACACTGTACATCAAATGGAAAAATACAGTGTTACTAATATATAGCTGTAAGCAAGGAACTGATTGTAGTTCATTTTTACCCTGGGTTGTGTGTAATAGTGTGTAGCAACACACCTGATGAGCTAACACACATAAGTTGCATTTAAGTCACTGATTTAATTTTTTTCTTTACACTGTTTAAAAATTTCCTTGTAACAACAAGCAGGCGTAGGAAACCCGTGTTTGACTTTTAAACCTTAAATTTCATTTTAAATTCGGAGCTAGTTTGTGGAGCAGTTACGTGTGCAGCCAGCACATAAAAATCTCACATCTTTCTCGACAGGTTTGTCCCTCGGCACGAAGATGAGTTGGAGCTAGAGGTGGATGACCCGCTGTTGGTGGAGGTCCAGGCAGAGGATTACTGGTATGAGGGCTACAATATGCGAACTGGTGCTCGTGGGGTCTTCCCGGCCTACTACGCTGTAGAGGTGACCAAGGACACGGAGAACTACAAAGGTACCAATAGTGCTGGGATTTGTAGGAGTGGGCCACGAATATGTTAGTAAAGAGAGAGGTGGCTGCTTTAGGCTAAAAAAAGGGGGGCTGTTTACATGCCATGAACATCAGAAATGTCATCAGTGATCAGATTTTCTAGATTCGGTACCCCTGGCATAGTTGTGTTTGTGGATGGGAAGCCTTTCAGGGTTCTTGCATGGAGTGTGCTCTGATATGTGGGGTTAATGTGCACTCCAGGGAGTGTTTTACTCTACTTTTGAAACCCCAAGGAGGTGTATGCAGCAAGCAACAGGGGATAAAGTATGAAATGATGTGAAGTGCAATGCTATAACAGATTATTAGTCAGTGGTACTGATCGACAGCTCAAAAGTGTATTCTGTTTGCTTAAAAGAGCTAGTGACTGAATTGTAGCTGGAATATAGTGCCGTATGTAGTATTACATTTTACACATCTTGCTTCTTGTGTTTATTGTCATTGTTGTTTCTTTTCTGCTTTTCTCTGTGCAGTAAAGAGCAATGAATGGATTGACAGATACCGCCTAAAGTTTCTGGGGTCAGTTCAAGTGCCCTATCACAAAGGAAACGATGTTTTGTGTGCAGCTATGCAGAAGGTGAGCTCATGTTTTACACGCATGTGTAAGTTCTAGGAGACGAGACATGTAGGGGGAAAGAGGAGCAAGAGACACGGAAGGGAAAGAGAGAGAGGGACAGAGACCAAATACAGACATGACTGAGAGCCATACACAGAGAACATGTCTCTGTCATAGGAGACACAGAGATGAGACAGGGACAAGAAAACAAGAGATGAGAGATACAAATAAACTCAGAGGCATAAAAGAACTAAACTCAACACCATAGGGGTTTAAGTTGCATTTGTGTGCCTTTGTGTCGTTTTGCTTTGATAGCTCGAAAAGCTGTTGTGATGTTAACAATCCATTAAAGCCTTTATAACTTAGTAACTATTATTCTTGGAGTTGTTTTTATCTTGTCACATTTGACCTCTGACCTCTCCTTTAAGTTCAATAGAAGACTATGTCTCTTACTTATTGACGACATATACGTCCGACCTGGGTATAGGGGCGAAAGACTAATCGAACCATCGCATATAGGGAATGATATATAGGGATCATAAGTTTTGCATAATGTTACTCTGACCTCTTTTTTTAAGGTCAAATAAGGTCAAACCTTTGAAAAATGTATTTTACCTTTGTTTTAAATTCTAGTGCCTTTTGTTTCAGTTGACCTCACTGCCTATATTTTACTTTCAAATTAACCCCAAATTGAATTTTTTTATTGCACTTTAAACTTCTTAAAGTGTTTTTTAAAAAAGAAAACAAAGTTAATATATACAAAATACAATATTATCCCCTTAAAAGTAAATACTGCCCAGAGCCTGAGCTGCCTTGGCAGACGTTTGCAATTTGTTTGTTTGCATATTCACAGGTAAAGGAAACTTTTGAAGAGCTTTATTGTGTGGATGCCTGAAAGGGCATCCACACCATTGAGTTCCTGTTTCTCTTTATTCTTTATCCTTTATTATTCTGGTTGCTTCCGTACACTTTTTGGCGCTTAACTACTCCCTCAGTTTTTGTGCTATTTGCACCGTTCAAATCTTAAAAAATTCTGCTCTTTCTGCTAATGCCGGCTATGACTTTTGGTGCTCATAACTTCTATACTTTTTGAGATATTGAATTTTTTTTGCAATATTTTTTGCCCTTTTCTGCCACATTATCAGTGGCCTCACTGATTTTCCTTGCCGGGTTGACCTGTGTTTTAGCTCAGTGAGATGAGCATCCGTCCTCAGACTGGGAGGCCCGGGTTCAAATCCCGCTTATGGCAACATTTCTTCCAGTTAACAGTTAAACTTTTTTAACTCTTTTCAGCAGAATTCTGCTCATTCACCTCTTTTCAGCAGAATTCTGCTGATTGAAGTCTTTTCAGCAGAATTTTAAATTTTTTCACCACTTTTCAGCACAAATCCCAGCTTTTTCAGCTGTTTTCAGCAAAAACCTCTTGTCAGCAGAATTCTGCTCATTCACCTCTTTTCAGTAGAAATTCTAATCATTCAGCTTTTTTCAGCAGAAATTCTGCTGATTGAACTCTTTTCAGCAAAATTTTCACCATTTTCACCTCTTATCAGCACAAATCTCAGCTGTTTTCAGAAAAAACTCTTTTGAGCAGAAATTCTGCTGATTCATCTCTTTTCAGTGCAACTTTCTGCTTCGTTCCATCTTTTCTGCAGAAATTCTGCTCATTCACCTCTTTTCAGCGCAATGTTCTGCTTCTTTCCATCCTTTCTGCAGAAATTCTGCTCATTCAACTCTTTTCAGCAAAATTTTCAGCCTTTTCACCTCTTTTCAGCACAAATCTCCGCTGTTTTCAGAAAAAGCTATCAACTTTCTGCTTCTTTACCTCTTTTCAGCAGAAATTCTGCTGATTCACCTCTTTTTTTCAAAGTTTTCAGCCTTTTCACCACCTCACCACCTTTCAACTTTTTCAGCTTTTTTCAGAAGACATCTTCAGCGTTAAGGCATCCACACAGCATTTTCGCAGGAAATGCAAATTTTTCTAGTTCTAGTAACATTTTCAAAAACCATCTAACACGTGTTTTACAGATTGCTACGAACCGAAGGATGACAGTCAAGTATAACCCACCTTCCTCATGCATCCTGGAGATCAGTGTGAAGGGCATCAAGCTTTCAGTTCAAGAGGATTATTATGCTTGTGACAGAGTAAGACATTTACTGATCCTGTGTATGTCTACTGTGAAATAATTACATGCAGCTTCACAGACTAATCAAATAAAAGCTCATCAGCAATCTTTTGGAAAGGTGAAAAGGTTAAGGATCTCACTTTTTCAGTGATGCATGGTTTGGTTCATGTGTTTTTAACTGATAAAGATTTTCTTTCAAATTAAAATATTTTGTTTCTGAAGAAGAAAAGGCTCCTAGTTGTTAGAAGTACTCAAACCAGCCTGTGTGGCAGAAATAACTGGGATGCTCAGTTTTACCTCAGCATGTTGTCTAAACCATGTCTACATCTAAATGCATTGGGTTACTACCCTGCGATTTGCTATTTAGATTTTTGAGTTATTTTGTAGTTGAACAGGTTTACCTAATAAAGAGGTTGGCGAGTGTATATTTGAAGAGTAAGGCAGAGAAAGAGAGCGAGAAGCTATAATCTATCAGCACAGTGTTCAAGGAACACATGAGACACATCGCCACCATGTGGCTGCCGACTGATACTGCAGACAAACGTGTTAGTGTCAGGCCACAGTAATTACTTCAGCGAAAAGAAACTAAGAATTCTGTGGGAATTCTATGTATGTATATGGGATCATTATCAATTTAAAGTTCATCTGTTTAAACAATTGAGAAATTAATGTTTTACTTTTATCAAGATCTGATGTTCAGATAATACAATGTGATGCACTATCGATCTCGATATATTTTAATATTGCAGTCGCCAACTAGTCTAAATTAAAAGCTTTAATTATTTTATCAGCAAGCCAAAAAAAGAAAGAAATCAATAAAAGTAAAATATATGAAACAGGATTTGAAATGTTTGCTTCTTGGTGTTAATCTTAGACGTTTATGCATCCTCTGTTGACAGAGTAACGAGTGCAGTCACTTCTTCCAGTTAAAGAACGTCTCCTTTTGTGGCTATCACCCAAAAAACAGCAAGTAAGTAAAAACTGAAGGTATTAAGCAGTTATGCTGCTCTCTCTGTCGAGACTAAAGTTGCCACAAGGTCTCACTATTAGATAAATATTCAAGAATATTGGACCTCTTCCTGCTCACTGATAAAACAAAGCAGGAGTTCATCATTATTAGGTGTCAAAGTAATATACTGAATGTCTTTTTTAAAACTTCTCTGCAGGTATTTTGGTTTCATTACGAAGCACCCAGCAGACCAGAGATTTGCCTGCCACGTATTTGTGTCTGAAAATTCTACCAAACCTCTTGCAGAGTCAGTAGGGTGAGTTGTGTTTTTTTAGGTTTCCTTTGGGCATCAGTCGGTGGTTTTAGTGAGATACGGTTTAACAAGTATATATAAATACATCCCGCCAGCAGAGAATCTTTACAGCACTAAAAACTTGCTGTAAATAATACTTGTATAAGTTACTATGGTGTTTAAGTTACTTTGCAAATTTCAGTTTTCACACAGTTTTACCTTCTAAGAAATTTGACCTGACAGGATCAGCCAGTTTTTCTCTTCTCAGCAATTCTCAGTAAATCTTCTCTGTTATTCTGAAAGTGATCTTAAACAATCACTAAAACAAAATGGAACCAAATAAATACACTGCAGAAATTAACTTAAACTTAATTGAGCTCATTCAAATGAATAAAAAACAGAAAAGTGTCACGGGTTGCCGGGGCAAGCCGTGTGTGAATTATTTAGGACCCAAGATGCGGCAGCTCTGGTGCAAGTGAGTTTATTTAGCCAATGTAGATACAAACAGAGATGGCGAGGGTGAGCTTAAAACTAAGAAAACCTAAACTGGGAAAAACAAACCTGAAATCTTGAGACATGAAACCAAGATGTAGGGAGACGTAGAGAACATAGGGAAAACCACACAGGATGACGGAGGGAGAAACGCAGACAAACCAGCAACTACTATGACAGAAGACACGACTTAAATACACTCAGAGAAACACAGGGAGATTACACACAGGTGGGGGACACAGCTTGGAGTGATTAACGTGACGAGACAAGGGAGTCAAACTGAAAGCACTCACATAAGACGCAGACCTTCACTATAAAACAGGAACTTACACATGCAAGGACACAGACTAAGAAACGCGGACTTGACACAGGAATACACGTGCAGAAAAGAATAAACACTAAACTGAGGAAGAACAGCACCAAAATCACAATAATAGAAAACACAAAACGCTGGGTCAAAAGACCCAGGATCATGACAAAAACAAAACCTTAATAAGGCTTTGCTCAGGCATGTCTGGCACTTTGTAATGTTCTGCACCTGTTGAAATGTTTATGTTGTGATTAAGTTTATGTGACGTTCAAGAAATTACTGCCACGGTGACGTGATGTGTTTTTCTTTTCATCAGGAAAGCCTTCCAGCTGTACTATAAAGAGTTTGTGGAGTTCTCATGCCCTACAGAGGACATCTACCTGGAATAGCCTTGCCTTTAACCACAACCCTGTAAAGTACGCTGTATCATAACATAATGTTGCATGAAGGACAGATATACATTAATTGGTAAAACAAAAACAAAAAAAGAGAAAAATTAAACATTAACACATCTGACAAACGAACAGGTATAGAAGGCCCAAGTTTCAGACCTGTGGTGAAAACCTTGTGCAGCAACCAGAGATGAAAATGAGCCAAAGGAGGGGTTTCCTGGCAAATGAAAATATGCAAAATGGCATCAGTGATGAGGCAAAAATGGAAAGCACAAATATTTTAACTCATCAGTTTCTGCAACGCTTGTTAGCCTGTAGCATCATGTCAGCAGGGGCAAAGCTGAAAGCCCAAGAGACAGTCCGGACGGCACCACTTTGTACGCTGGAAAAAAGAAAGAAAAAGCAGAATTTATGACTTGGAAGTGAACAAGCAAGTGATGTTGGTTCATTTTGTCTTGAAATACTGTAACCAGGGTGTGAGCACGAGAGAGGTGTTTATTTACTAAAGACGTAACAACCTCACAATGAAAAAGGAGTACTAAACTAAATAAAACCCATGTAGGAACAGTTAATTTTATCCTTTTATCACACCTAATATGAAGGCGTATCCACATTTATTTAAAAAAACAAAAAACAAAGAGAGAGAAATCTCAATAAAAATCAGATGCAATGATGTGCTCTGCATTTCGGGGGTTCTTGCCACATTTTTACTGCTTTTTGTTAAACCCAGACACAGCAGCTTGATCTGTACTGCATATTCAAAGTACAGTAAGCACAGTGTGAATACACAAGAGTAGAATAGGTTTGCTTTTCCATTTAGCAGTTGGAGCTAACTAGTAAAGGAACAGCTGAGTATCTAAAGTTAATTTCAAATAGTTTTAGTTGAATAAAATTAAAAGATGGTTTCAGCTTCTCACTTTTCAGTCAGACAGGCAGAAGGTAAACTTTGCAGATTGATTTATATACTTTACATGCTAATGCTCAATTAAAGTAGACTTTAAACTACTTTTCTCTTGCATCTGTGCGGCTCAGTATTTGGAGATTCACACTGGTGGAGTTTTACTGGTGGAATTTTTCACTCTCGCCACTTGTGTAAGTTTGCTCCTGGTGGAAAACTACCAAAACAAAAGATTGATGGACAAACCATGGATTGATGATTTCACTTCCTGATGGAGGCTAGTGTGACCAAATGCACTGGAGTTTTAGGTTAAAGCCTAAAATGAGGTTACAAACATGTAATGTAACCAAAGTGTTTTGAGCTGCTCTTTTTAAAACAAGTTAAATACTAAAATCTCATATTCCCCCTTTCCACCAAGGTGAGCCAGGTGCTGGTTCAAGTCTTTTGTGCTAGTGGTAGTGTGCAATTGGGCTTTCCAAATGTTGGTCGGCTTTTTCACGAGCCTTTGTAGTTTTAACTTTACAACACATGTATAAGACTATGAACACATCAAATGATTAACACTTTACCCTTTAAAATGTTACTTTGGAGTAAACATTGAAGTTCTTTTCATGACTGAGTGGTTTCTGTTATTTTTCAGGCCTTAACCTATGGCTGAGGTGGCATTAGAAGTTAATGAGAAATAAACTCTCTCTCGCTCATATATATATATATATATATATATATATATATATATATATATATATATATATATATATATATATATATATATATATGAGCGAGAGAGAGGGAGAGAGAAAGAGACTTAGGTGTCAAAAACCATCGTTAAGTTTACAGGGGACATTGACAAATGTCATCTCTAGGGGAGAAAGCATTAAAGGTCTCAGCTTTTTGCTGAAGTTCTGTTGAGAAATGAAGTGAAAAGAGACTATTTGTCTCTCTCACTAACTACTGCTGGAAAACTACAGAGGTGTATTTGTATAACTGCTGCTGCTTGATTTTTTTTTATTTAATATTGCCAGTCTGCTTAAATTATCATCCATACTGACACTTGGGTTTTTCTTCTAGATGATGTGCTAGTTGTGCTTTTTTACTAATGGCCCCAGCCCCTTTTGTACTTTTTTTCATAGTTGAAAAACAGCAACGTGTTGATGCTACATTGAATAGTTCTTTGTGACAAAGGCAGAATAAAGAACTCCTTAAATGTACTGAGCATTGTCCATGCAGAGAATGTTTAGAGGTACACAAGTGTGTACTTTAAGCAAACATCTATCGGTGCTATCGTGCACAGCTCTGTCCATATGTTCAGTAAAGCCTTAGTAATTCCTTGTCTAATGTCAGACATGCAATGCTTCTTTACTGTGTGCTCTAATTAGGTGTGAAATTAGTGATAAAGATGTTTAACAGAGAAAAACCCCCATCTGAGTTCGGCTGTTTACTCCTCCTTCATACGACACTTTTCTGCAACTAGAATATGACACATTCTCAGACTTGTAGAGACAAGAAAATGATGCTTGGTGCAGTAGGTACAGGTGCTAACGAGGGAGCAAAAACAAAACTGGTGTCTTCAGATCTTCACTAGTAGTGCCTCTTTTTCATGAGATCATTGTTACTTTTTTGAGTCAACATTATTAAAATCTTTTAAGGGTTTTTCATTGAGTTTGTGTTGACTTTAAGGTGATGAATGCAAATTGAGTTGTTTTGCTGTGATTTGCTCTTCATTCCACTGCACTACACATTATTTGCTGTACATGTGCTGGTAATATTCAGTTTTTCCTCTATTCATCCTCGTTCTACCATTTGTTGCCATCAGAGAAACCAGTAGAGAAGCTCTTTCAGCTCCTCTAGGGTTACACTTTCTTCAAACCTTCATTTCTGCAGGCCATCCTCAAACAGCAAACTCAAAACAGCTCCTTTCAGTGCAAAGTTGCAGCTCTATCCTTTGCGCCACTGCCCCGGTGAAGATTGAGGTGTGAGACAAATAACTGGGCTCCTAACTCTGTGCCTGGCAGAGCCAGGATGGCCTTTAGTGTAAACACACTGCTAACACCCATATCAGTGATCATCTTCTTTCAGCTCATTGCCATAGATGATTGTAGAAACATGGATTGAACTGTAAGTTAACAATTTTGTGACACTCAGCTCACTGTTCACAGCAACAGTGTTTGTAGTTTCTGTTTCAAAATTCCTTTCAGATCATACAGAGTGAATATTTTACCCAAAAGATTTCAAATACACCTTCTCATTATGTCTCTGATATCCCCAGGAGTGTACATAATACTTGGGAAATTATGAATTTTATTATTAGAGAAGGAGCTGTGTTTAATTAGCTCATGCCTGAGATTTCACAAGTTGGGCTTGATTGAGAACTTAGTCACAATGAAAAGAAACAAAAACTTGACCCAAGTGTTATGGAAGTCTATTAATGTCCTGTTTGTGAACATGTGAAACCAGTGAAAACGCATACAGTGGATAATTACTGAGACTTGATGTTGTAAAATGTGCCATAATGGTTAATAAGCAATAATGATTTTTGAGCTGTTACACCAATTATTCGGAGGAAGTGCTTGTTGCAGAGCTTTATAGACGTTTTAGTAACCCAGATTGTTCATGGTAATCTGAATTATTGAAATGAACATTAAGTTACACCATTTTTTGTGATAATGAGCTTTTTTTTATTTATCAGCACATGTACAGCACAGTTGTTTTGCAGTTAAAAACAAAGTATTCTTTCTACATCAATTGTCGCTAACCGGTTTGTAACTAAATATTTTATGTGGTCAATATTTATCAGACAATTAAATAAATGTAAAAGCAAGATTCACTAATGAAGGATATTGAAAATGTTATATTCAGCAGTTGTCTCACCAGTTGTCAGTTTTTCATTGTCAAAAACAGAAAAAAAATCATTTTAAAGAAAACGAGTTGTCTGCTGTTGTTGAAAGCCATTGTGTTTGTATCAGGAGAGATCAACACTCGCTTTTCTATGAATTCCCCTCTTAAGAGCCGATCAGACTGACAGGAGAACGTGGACTGCAGCGGGGGCTATACAAAGAGTGTACAGACATGGGTGTATAAATAAAGAATTTAATTTCTGTAATTATAAATATGACATTGTATTGATTCAACATGTAGTTTGTGAAATTTCTCTTTATTTTGGACTTTTCTCTTTCAGCTGTGAATTATTCTGGATTTAAAAGTTTTACTGCAGATCTCATGGTGTGCTGTCATTAATGTGCTGGGATCAGTTATACAAACATATATTGCTGCCATGCTCCTGCTGCCTGATTCAAACTCCAGTGACAGTGCTGCATCTCTACATAAAAGAAAGTTATGTAGATAAGAAAGGTTAATGAAACTTGCAAGAGAATTTGTGCTTTTATACTGCTTTTTTATTACATCTTAATAGTTTTTTATGTATGTATGTACAGTAGGCCTACTGTAATGTACTGCTATGCACGTACATACCAGTGATGCCTGCACAGCACAGGTTGAAACTTGGATACAACTTTGTGCTCAGTGATGCCCCGGCCTCACTGGGAGTAGTGGCCCCATGACACCATCTGTCATCTGAGTAGGAGCATGCCCCAACGTAGTCAGGCATGCATACAAGAATGTAGGGGCCATACAAACTACTGAGTGAAATTTTGAATTATTGCAATGAAATTTGCAGTTGCTGTACTTTAGCATTTAGTACTTACCATGTTTTACTTCACAGTAGAGGAGAAGTCCAGTGATATCTGATCAGGTCACAGTCTAGTTAAAAATGGTGGTTTGTAAGGAATGATTTGGCTCTCTCTGAGGTTTGTCTTCAATCCAAACAATTGGGTAAAATTTTGACCCTTGGGTAAAATTTTGTGGCTTCACTGTGTTATCTAGGGTGAACCATAAATTGGGTGTGGGGGAGACTACCCTCTTTATGACCTAGGATGTTGCTTCCTGCTTTTATGACCCTTTTGGTCAGCAAGAGAACACACACACACATACATCCTTACCTACACACACACACACACACACACATATATACATACAGTGCCTTGTCTTTGTAACCAAGGGGGGTTACGAGGGGAGGTGCATGTAAACTATTGTTTATTATGTGAACAT
The DNA here is from genome assembly GCF_056152115.1 of Neolamprologus brichardi. Lineage (NCBI taxonomy): Eukaryota > Metazoa > Chordata > Actinopteri > Cichliformes > Cichlidae > Neolamprologus > Neolamprologus brichardi. The sequence goes on from NC_142104.1 coordinate 31,567,859, forward strand.
TTTCAATAAAAGGCAGCGAGAGGAGGCCATCGTCGGGGTCATTCATAATGAGATTCGAAGTGCGTTTCTGAGTGTCAAGAGATGTATTCTAAGACACTTCTTCAGCTGAGAATCAGAGAGGAGAAACACACAGTTTTTACTTGCAGCAAGGGCAGCCACAAAGCGCTCGCACTGGAGTGAGAGCTCAGGGAATCGCGCTCTGCCACTGCCCTGGTGTTTATTTATACATCAGTAGGTGCGTTTGTTCCCTACATTGGAATGTGGATGTTTATATGCGCACGTGTGTGTGTGTGTGTGAAAGAGAGAGAGAGATTCATTTTTTTATTAATAGCCATAATAGGTTTTAGGACTTGCAGTTTCAAAGGACAGCCAGTGAAACCAACAACAATGACTACAATTACTACTACGTGCAAAACATGCTGAGTCAGTTTAGACTTAGACCACACCACTTTTTCCAGAGATCAACTGCTAAACACCAGGCAGTCTTCTCAAAATAGCTCTTATCCTTTTTTCATAAAGCCTGAAAGTTTTTCTTGGATTTTAGTCAGAGGCACAGTGGGTCTCTGTGGTGCTCGGAGGAAATGCAGAGGAGGAGACTCACGCTAGTGCGCTGGTGAAACTACGTCAGCGGGGATTCCACACAGCACTAGGGATGGGTACCGGTATCCAGTCCCATGACATAAATGGTAGTAACCAGACCGAAAAGCAGCGCACATTTTGGTGCTTTATTTCTGTGCTTTTTTTCCTGACATGTCATACACTTTGGATTCTAGCCAATCATTTTACCTTTGCAAGGATAGTAGGCAGGCCCAGGTACGTACGTTCTTTTAGAGCAGAGCTACAGCTTAAAAAGGCCCAAGGCGAAGCGGTCAAAAGTCTGGCTGCACTTCACAGCAGCCTGCAACAAGTGCTGTAAGGTGATACTGTGCAAAGGAGGTAGAAACTCAAATCTGATGACAAACCTGGTGACGCATAGTGGGGTTTTTTTTAAAGCTGAGAAATGCAACGAGTTAGCAACATCCCCCAAGAACCCGAAAAGGACAGTTCTTGGGGGATTGGCCCTAGCCCTGCCAGTGTAGCAGAAATGATGACGGATGATGATGGCAGCACCAGCCGTTCTTCTCTACGTGAGTAGCTTAATGTTGTTTGTGTGTAATTTACGTTGAGTAGGCTAACTACGTTATTAAATTAATGCATGTAAAGGTGAACTAGCAAACACCGTCATGGTTACATGTGGCTATCTTCTTGTTTGATGGCAGATACTCCCTTCACCCTGGCCAAAAAGGCTAAAATAACCAAAGAAAAAGTGGAAAACAGCTTAACATGAGAGGTTTTTGGACAAAATTTGTGTTCTCCATTCTTTAAGCACCGGTTCGAGCACTGTTTAAGCACCGGCACGGTTTCAAAAGTACCAGTTTGGCACCAGTATCGGATAAAATCTAAACGATACCCATCCCTACACGGTACTCCCCTAATCTCTTCCAAACAAAGTGGACAAATTACTGCTTTTAAACCGGATGAACAGCTCTGCCACCCTTTGCTTGACTGAAACCTGGCTCAGTGAATGAATCCCAGATGCTGTCCTAAATCTGCCGGGCTTCCAACTTCACCGGGCGGACCACGAAACAGAGCTCTCAGGGAAAATGAAGGGTGGTGAAGTCTACTGGTGTACTAATGCCACATTGTTACCGAAGTACTGCAGCCCAAACTTGGAAACTTTTTTCATTAAATGCAAACCGCTTTATTCACTGTGGAATTTTCTTCCTTCATGCAGGTTGGAGTTTACATTTCTCCTCAGGCCAATGCGAACAACGCGCTGTGCGAGCTGGCTGACTAGATTACCACCCTGGATAGAAAATTCCCCGATTACTTTACAGCTGTCCTTGGGGATTTTAACAGAGCAAATCTAAACCACAAACTTCCTAAATATAGACAGCATATAGACTGCCCGACCAGGAAAAACATCACACTGGACCACTGTTACACCAGTTTAAAAGATGCCTATCACTCTGTCCCCCGGGCAGCGGTGACAGGGCCCTGTACAAGCCAGAAACAAAAGCGGCTAAAAGGATCTACTCCCTGTGTCACTGTGAAAGGGCCTGCTACAGACGCCCCCCACTCTCTGTTAAAGCAAACAAAGATCTGGCCTACGAGTTGAATAGAGATTGAAAATGTGATGTTATTTCTGGGGTAAAACCGCAAAGGATTGTAGGTATGAGTGGAAAGTGATACTAGTGCATGCAGGCTTTCACAAGAAAACAGTCACACAGTTTAGTGATAGAAGAAACACAAAGAATGGCAAGAAGCTGTTGAATTATTAACTGCAATAACCGGTCGCATGACAGCCACGGGAAGCCAACGGGTAAAGAGATCGTTTTTTTATCGGATTCCATCTTGAAATTGTTCAAGCCATGTTTCCGAAGTGACAAAGAGCCGACAGATGACCTGGATTGCAGCCATTCGAAGACCAAATATAACGTTCCAGAGCACTCCACCTCACATGTTGGTCTGCTCCAAGCATTTCCACAAAGGTAAGTCTTCTGTTGTAGTTGTTACGTAATTTATCATAACATAATTGTTGATGTAGGTTACAAATAAGTCTTATATTAATTTGAATTGAATTTGTTGCGCTATGCTGCTTTGTTTACTGTGCCTTTGTGGGCTAATGTTTGTTGTGTTTAGTAGGAAAACCAGCCAACAAAATGCTGGAATGCGATCCAGACTGGGCACCCTCTATCAACCTGGGTCATACCGAGTTATATCTGCTACCACAGCGAGATTTGGTCGGTTAAGAGAGAGAGCAATATCAAAACAGCCATGAAAAGTCCCGTATATATGTGCTCAAGTATTTTATTGAAGCAATCAAGTGTGAATAGCTGTTTTCCAGTATGTTATTTTGAAATGGGTTTTTCTCTCTCTTTTGCCTGTCCTGTTTGGTTCTTTTGCCATCAGAATTATTGTCTAAAGGCAAAGAAAGATGCCCAACGGATTTACTTTACCAAATGGACCATCCCAGCCTTGCTGTGTTGGTCTATTTGATTCACCTTTGCTTTTATTGTTTATTTTATTTTATTTTCCCTTGCTAAATACGGGACAGACTTGACTGGGGAAAAGAAAAGGGAGAAAGAAAGAGAGAAAGAAAAACAGCGGGAAAAGGGAACGGTGATAAAGGGCAAAAAACAAAAACCAACAAAACAAACAGACATAACACACATATAGCAATCATCTGGATCACCTGCTGAGAAGGAAAAAAGAGAAAACAAGCAAAAAAAAAAAAAGAGAGCAATATAATAAACATCATTGCGATGATCTATGTGAATATAACAGTAAATACTAAATATTAAATATTATTCTAAGGAGCACCTCTCATCCGAGAAGCTTCTTCAGTTCTAAGGGTCAAATGGTGGAGAGTGCCAGATTTAAACCCAGTGGGAGTTTCCCCCAAAGAGGGACAAAGGACCCCCGGTGATTCTATACCTAATCACATAAGCCAAAGTGTGAAAACGGGTGTGGGTCACAATCAGCCAGGGTTTCGGGTGAGCTAATTGTGAAACCTGGCCCCACCCTATCATGTGATTTCCTGAGGTCAGATGGCCCAGGAGGTGAGTGGGCGTTAAGGCATCTGGGAAGGGTTCTCAAAACTGGATTATAGATGGCAGACAGTTGGTGTCGTAAACCACCGCCTCTGTTCAAAGATGGTCGCTCACAGTGGACATAAATGACTTCTTTCACTCCTCTTTCAAACCATCTGTCCTCTCTGTCCAAAATTTGAATATTGGCATCCTCGAAAGAGTGACTTTTGTCCTTTAGATGCAGATGAACTGCTGAGTCTTGTCCCGTGGAGGTGGCTCTTCTAGGTTGTGCCATGCGCTTGTGAAAGGCTGTATCGCGTCCGATTGCCCCCAGATGCCAAGAGACGGTACTTGGAAAAAATAGCGTGTATTGGTAATGTGGACCTGTATGAAGGCAGTGGAGTGGAAACCCAGACAGCCTACCGCCGTTGTCCTATCCCGATATCTTCGCATACCTTGTCTGTGGAGTCAGCGCATAGGGGAAATCATTTTCGTAATTATAAATCCCTGAAGGCGCACATCTAATTCACAAACAGTTGGGTACAAGATTTGGCCGTTTTTAAGCCTCCACGTTGTGAGTACGTTGACCATATGACCAAGATACAGCCAGAGGTTGCACATAACATTGACTTCTCCTCAGCAGCTGCCCCAAAAATTGCTCTAGATGAACAATTCACGATTGATGCCAACTGTGCGTTGCCATGTAAATAGTTTGCTTTGCACGTGTATGTACTTGCTAAGTACATGTGAACAGATCTTGAATAAAAAAAATAAACATACTTTTCATTTCTGTTTTATTGAAACCACTTTACAGAAAGTACAATTATTTACAATGAACTGTACATGCAACACAGCAGTTTTATGAATATTCAACAAGAGCAATTTCATTTGGCCCTGGTTTGACAACCACACTGGGGTGTGTCACCAAAACACAGCACACCTTAACAATCTTATCAAGCAGTGTTGTGTCTTCACCGTCACATGATATGAGTAATCGGATTGGCATTGTAGTGTGTAGCATTTTGAACTTGTTACGCAAACTACCTATTACTCGGTCAACAGGAATTGTTATGAAGGAAGTGAGAATTGAAGATCTGGAGCTACGAGAATGGGAAGGAGATGATTGAATCATAAATTGCTTAATCTCCTTCATCGTCGTCAGGAGTTCCCTCATGACCTCATCTTGGTTGGTGGGTAAAGGAGCAGGGGATGACTCTGGTTGACTTTCTGACTCTCCGACAGGATCCTGCAGCCCATGTGTGTCTTTGTCACAGTGCTGGCATTCGGTTTGACTCTCTGTATCACATGTAGCTCTTCTACTTCCAGGATACTGAAAGTCATACTGCTGCAGGTGGGCAGGAGGTCAACTAGCACGACTGGAACGTCTCAAACCTTCAGTCAATGGCTGCTGTGAATCCATGACGCTAACACTACTCCGGCTCGGAGGACCATGTTATGAAGGAAGGAAGGCTCAAGGCTGAGTAATCAGCATCATGGGCTCATCCGATTAGAATAAGAATAAGCAGTCATCTAATCATTCACAGGGTTCTCCTTTTATTCTCAAATCAATAAAGCAAAGAAGGAAGGAAGGAAAGACACACACATGGACTGCCAATGCTCTGCTGCCGCCCCGTGTGGGAGTGAAGAAAGAGCGAGCCAAAAGTAAATGCAGTCCTTATATAATATGTGACAGGTGAGTGCAATTAAGGACAAGCACCACACCCAATCAAAGGTGAGAGAACTAAACAAGGTGCATCTGGTGAAGTGAGTGGGTGTGCTGGTATGTGCTAAAAGGTGGGTCTTTACAACAGGAATTCTCAGGTGGGCAATTGCTCTTGTTTGGGGATGGCAGAAAACTCGATATCCGCTCATCTGACTGCTGCAATCCAAGCCTGACGTCTTTGTTCAGTAATATCGGATACATGAGATCCCTCCCGTTGCCTCCAGGGGGGGAAACGATGAAAAGAGAGCCAATTTACCAGCTTCTTGCTTTCCCTATCATGTGATCTACCGTTGCAAGCGACAACACAGTATGTACAAACCATAGCTGACGCTTCCGTGTGCTTTGTTTGGCCTACTGTCATGGCGGGAGGGAGCGTGGCCCCCCTTCCGTGACATCACGCTCCAAAGCCCTATTGAGACAGGCCTACTCACTTACCCCCCTCTCCTGGCTCGCAGCTTCTTCTTCTTCTTCTTGGTTGGCAACCAATGTTAAGGCGCATTACTGCCCCCTAGCTCACAGCTCAGTGGACATTTAGATGAGAAAATATATATTTGACACATTTAAGGAAAATACTAATAAAATAAAATAAAAATAGATAAAATAAATGTTCCCTTTTTTGCTCTATTTTGCTCTATAAAATAGTTGTTTTCTTTTACAATCACTCATCTTGTCAGTAGGATATACATGAAAAGAGAAACAAATTAAGTTTGAGTGAAAATGTAAATTTTTTTGCATTCTCTGGTCAAATGACTCAAAAAAACCCAATTCACTTTGGTGAGTGACTCATTAAAACTCACTTCAGTAAAAAGAAGCGAATTTACCATCACTAATTTGGGCAGACCATCTCAAAAGTTCACAATTTATTTACAAACTAACATCAGGTGTATATATACAGTGGGGCAAAAAAGTATTTAGTCAGCCACCGATTGTGCAAGTTCCCCCACTTAAAATGATGACAGAGGTCAGTAATTTGCACCAGAGGTACACTTCAACTGTGAGAGACAGAATGTGAAAAAAAAATCCATGAATTCACATGGTAGGATTTGTAAAGAATTTATTCGTAAATCAGGGTGGAAAATAAGTATTTGGTCACCTCAAACAAGGAAAATCCCTGGCTCTCACAGACCTGTAACGTCTTCTGTAAGAAGCTTTTCTGTCCCCCACTCGTTACCTGTATGAATGGCACCTGTTTGACCTCATCATCTGTATAAAAGACACCTGTCCACAGCCTCAACCAGTCAGACTCCAAACTCCGCCATGGCCAAGACCAAAGAGCTTTCGAAGGACACCAGGAAAAGAATTGTAGACCTGCACCAGACTGGGAAGAGTGAATCTACAATAGGCAAGCAGCTTGGTGTGAAAAAATCAACTGTGGGAGCAATCATCAGAAAATGGAAGACATACAAGACCACTGATAATCTCCCTCGATCTGGGGCTCCACGCAAGATCTCATCCCGTGGGGTCAAAATGATCATGAGAACGGTGAGCAAAGATCCCAGAACCACACGGGGGGACCTGGTGAATGACCTGCAGAGAGCTGGGACCAAAGTAACAAAGGTCACCATCAGTAACACTACAACGACAGGGAATCAAATCCCGCAGTGCCAGACGTGTTCCGCTGCTGAAGCCAGTGCATGTCCAGGCCCGTCTGAAGTTTGCCAGAGAGCACATGGATGATACAGCAGAGGATTGGGAGAATGTCATGTGGTCAGATGAAACCAAAGTAGAACTTTTTGGTATAAACTCAACTCGTCGTGTTTGGAGGAAGAAGAATACTGAGTTGCATCCCAAGAACACCATACCTACTGTGAAGCATGGGGGTGGAAACATCATGCTATGGGGCTGTTTTTCTGCCAAGGGGACAGGACGACTGATCCGTGTTAAGGACAGAATGAATGGGGCCAAGTATCGTGAGATTTTGAGCCAAAACCTCCTTCCATCAGTGAGAACTTTGAAGATGAAATGAGGCTGGGTCTTCCAACATGACAATGATCCAAAACACACCGCCCGGGAAACAAAGGAGTGGCTCCGTAAGAAGCATTTGAAAGTCCTGGAGTGGCCTAGCCAGTCTCCAGACCTCAACCCCATAGAAAATCTGTGGCGGGAGTTGAAAGTCCGTGTTGCTCGGCGACAGCCCCAAAACATCACTGCTCTTGAGAAGATCTGCATGGAGGAATGGGCCAAAATACCAGCTACTGTGTGTGCAAACCTGGTAAAGACCTATAGTAAACGTTTGACCTCTGTTATTGCCAACAAAGGTTATGTTACAAAGTATTGAGTTGTATTTTTGTTATTGACCAAATACTTATTTTCCACCCTGATTTACAAATAAATTCTTTACAAATCCTACCATGTGAATTCATGGATTTTTTTTTTCACATTCTGTCTCTCACAGTTGAAGTGTACCTCTGGTGCAAATTACTGACCTCTGTCATCATTTTAAGTGGGGGAACTTGCACAATCGGTGGCTGACTAAATACTTTTTTGCCCCACTGTACAGGTGGGGGATCACGGGAAGGGGGGTCTCCAGGAACACAGGCACGGGGAAGGAACACACGGGCTATGTACACAATCCTCCACTGACGCTCAGGCTTAGCTCGGACTCCGGCTTTAGCTCACCAAACGGCGATCCTTAGGCTGGCAAGGAGTCTGGCACAGGAAAGAAGAACAGGTAAGTTGCGGCACGAATGAAACTCAGGAAAAGCTCGACTTGCAATGACACTGACAAGTGTTACACAGTGATCCAGCGAAGACTCATTCTCAGCAGCCGCCTTAAGAAGAGAGCGTGGTGATGAGGTGATTGCTTGCAGGTGTCAGAGCCAGGGGCTGGAGTCGTCATGACTCCGCCCCGGTAGGGCGCAGTGCGCGGAAGGAGAGAGAGGGATGCAACACAACAGAAAACACTTGTAGCCAAACAGAGTCAGCAGAGAAGGCACAGGGACCATGACAATATCAGTTTTTAATTTGGAATTGGAATGTTTTTAGTTTTTTGAGTTTAATTCTTTTTTTCTGAAATTGATTTTCAGTTTTAAAGTATTTATTAATGGATTGACAATTCATTTTAAAATATTAATTTAAAAATAGTATTTTTATTTTAAATTAAATTATGAAATAATAAATTTCTTTAGTAATGTTTGAATAAATAAAATAATTTAGCTGGTACCACATTGAAAGGAGCCAGTTGAGGTGTTTCAGGCATCTGACAAAGATGGGTCCTGGGTGCCTTCCGTTTGAGTTGCCAGGGTATGTCCCACTGGGAGAAGGCCCCCGGGGCAGACCTAGGACACCTGGAGAGAATATATCACTAAGCTGGCCTGAGAATGCTTTGGTGTTCCTCCAGACAAGATGGAGGCGGTGCCAGGGGGAGGGAGGCCTGGGCTTCTATGCTTAGGGTGCAACCCAGCCCCAAATAAGCGAAAGAAGATGGAAGGAACAGTGGATTTTTATCCACACTTTTATTGTACATGTACAATGACAATAAAAGGGTATATTCTATTCTGTTGTTTAAATTTACCAGGCTTTAAAGCTTAAAAACTGCATTTTGAACTTAAAAATTAAATCCTCATCATTCTTAGTATTATGCTAAAATCTCAAATGAAAAAATAAATTCCATATAGTTTGGATATTTACAATAACTGCCTCTGGAGACTCTGCAGTTGATGCTTTCTCTCAAACATATTGATTATGCAAGCAACCCAAGTAGCATCACTAACTAGGTAACACAAACTCAGAAACTCTGGTGTGGAATATTTAGGGAGATCTATGGGCTCAAATTTTGGTCATAAATATTTTGTACTTGTAAATCAGTTTTGTACTTGTAAATCAGGATTTGTATGTGTAAAAAGAATTTGTGTGTGTGTAAAAAAGATTTGTATGTGTAAAACGAATTTGTGTGTGTGTAAAAAAGATTTGTGTGTGGACTTAGCCAAAAAACTACTTGAGAAAGTCTGGACTCAAGTTCCAAGTTTCAAGTTACAAGTACGAATGTTGACGCTATTTTTCTTCCTTTCATCTGATTGGCCAATGTCATGTCAATCACAAATTTAACTATCCAATCAGAGAACAGATGGGTTTGGCTATTTGAGGGGTGCTTTTTTGAGGGTCGACTGGACCAGCACAGACATGCTGCAGGACCAGATGCGCTGTCTATACCGGCTCTCTCTTACCGTTACCCACGCCTGTTGCTTGTCTTGTGTTTCGATGGTGTATTGACAGTCATGTGCTTTTGTCCTGGGGTGTTTTTTTTCTGTTCTCAAACTGTTCTCCCATTAGGAGCTCAGTCTGAGTGGAGCTTTTTTTCTCCTCCCCATATGGAAAAGATATATAAAAATCTTATAAAGTTTGTATCTGTCTTGTATGAAACTTGTATGAAAAGCATACAAGAGTGAAAACACATATAAGATCCCTTGAAAAATTATATAATGAAACTTGTATGTTTTGGATACTTACTAAAAGAATATATGAAAGTAATGAGAAAGTGGCCACTTTCATGAGTAAATCATATATGTTTTTACTATTTCTTTTCCATATGGGTCCTCTCACCTTATGTTATGTATTTTTGTTGTTTTTTCCTATCAGCCTACCTCTCTGACATGTCTTCCCAATGTGATGTTTGTGTAAAGTTCGGTCAGAAGGTTCCTTTGTAAGTGCGCATGCGCCATAGCGTGCTGCCTGCTGTAACCCATAATTTCTTTCGGGATTAATAAAATAATCTGATTCTGAAATGAGTAACGATACAGCAATTAACCTCTTAAGCCCCAACGCCCCCTGATATGGGGGCAAAAAGCAGGAGATCGGGTAGGCTTGGGGCTTAAGAGGTTAATGAGCGGTGAGAATTAGCAAGTCGGAAAAGCGAGGTTGAATAGGTAAGTTTTCAAGTGTGCTTTAAAGGATTGAATGGAGTCACAGGCATGAATGGCAGGAAGACTATTCCAGAGGTTAGGTGCTACAGAGGCGAAGGCATGATCACCCCTAGTCTTCAGACAGTGCCTGGGCTAGGCCAGCGAGTTGAAGTCCAGAGTAGAACCATTAGAAATGATCTAATCTGGAGGTCACAAAGGCATGTATACGTTTTTCAAGATCTCTGTACGGTATTAAATGTTTGACCTTGGAACTCTGACGCAATTGGAAGAAGCCAGATTTAACCTCAGAGGAACCACAGAGCTGTTTATCCAGCTTAAATGAACTATCCAGGAAAACACCTAGATTACTTATAGTATCTGTAAGAAAGCAAGCAAAGGGACCAAATCGGGCAGCTAGCTGATCTTGTGGAGTGTGACTATCAAACACCATAATCTCAATTTTCTTCTCATTTAAAATGAGAGAATTGGCTGACAGCCACTCCGTAACCTCTTTCAAGCAGTCAGACAAATGATTCAGTAAAGCTGGCCGGTCATCAGACATTTGGGAAATAAAATTGAATTTCATCAGGTAGGGGCTTTGACACTTGTCAAAGATAGAACCCGGGGGTAACATGTACAAGGCAAACAGTAGAGGGCCCAGCACAGACCCCTGCGGTACTCCACAACAAAGAGGGGCAGGAGCAGACAAGTAGCAACCCATCATGACAGAAAAAGTCCTGCCCAAGAGGTAGGATTTAAACCAATTAAGGGCGGAATCCTTGATGCCTTTAAGATGTTCCAGTCTCTCTAAAAGGATTTTATGGTCTACCATATCAAAAGCATCAGACAGATCCAATAAAATTAAAACGGCAGGGCAACCTGAGTTAGTAAAAGAAGATCACTGAAAACCCTCAGCAGTGCTTTTTCAGTGCTGTGACAAGGTTTAAAACCAGACTGAAATTTGTCACTAATGTTATTTGTGTTTAAGTAGGCCTGTAGTTGCAAGGGGACAATTCTCTCTAATATTTTAGATAAAAACAGAAGTTTACAGATTGTGTTACACCTAAGTCAGCATTAAACGTAACCAGAAAATGATCAGAGATGCCAACAATGTCAATGTCCTTAATGCTAATATCCAGGCCATATGAGAAGACCAGATCCAACATATGGCCTTTTACATGGGTCGGTGCACTCACCCATTGAGCCTAGAGAAGCTAGAGAAAGTAGAAAGTAAAATACTGTGGCTATGCCTCCACCTTTCCCTGAAAGTCTCGGTGTGCTGAAAAAAACATAGTCAGGGAGAAGGAGTTCAGAGAAGGAGAAAAGCTCACCGTGGGTACAAAAAGATTTCCAAACTATTTATCTCTGGCTGAAGAAAATACAAGAAAACTCATCAGCTTCTCTTCGCTATCTATTGCTAAGCTCAGTGAGTCACAGCTCTGTTGAGCAAATCATTCCTTTAACCTTAACTAGAAATTACTTAATGAATGTCTTCACAAATAAAATTTTAGCCACTAGAAAAGCAAATATTTCTAACCATCTCACAGACACATCATTACATACAGTTATGGATTTTTGTCGAGACTCTTTCTCTCCAATTGATCTTCAATAGTCACCTTCTCCAAAACACCAGTATGCTTATTATACCCCATTCTTTTATGACTGTTGCAAAATTACTTAAAAAGTAGTTTTTAAAAAAGAATTTAAAAACAATCCAAAAAAGGGAATATCCACAAAATTACCTTTAATTGCAGATAGAATGTCTTATTTAAGTAATTTACTGTTATCTGCAAAGGGTCTTATAGTCCTTTTCTTCTCTTCACCTTTCCTTCATGTCATGGCCATCATCCAGTGTTTTGTCAGTCCAACATTTGATGTTGAGCACATCTCAGTGTTCTTTCTCTGCCTCACTTTATCTCTGTAGTAAAAGTTACTTTATTACAATTGTCACATTTATTCAACATAATTTCACTTCAGTTTGAATAATTTCAGCCTGATTTCTTATCATCTTCTTATAATCTTGATTAGAAATACATTGCTCTTTGTACTTCACATACAGTTTTCAATTCTGATTACTTCATTGTAACTTAGAATTTGCTTTCTCTCCTTATATCAGTAAATATGTGAACTTCAGTATTTATCAATCACAATACACCCAAAAATTACTTCTTCTGATTGCCCATGCATAATAAAATCACTTCGTTTTTAAATTATTACCTCTTAATCATATTTTAAATAGATTCATGATTTGATTAAAGCAAAAATAACTATCAGCAAAAGCACATGCATAAATCTCTGTCACTGCACTCTTTGTTACATTACACCCACGAAAGTTGGATTTTAGGCCTTTTAATTCACTTCTGTCTGTCTTCTTGACACCATAAATATTCCACAAAAACCTACTGGTCAGAGGATATGCTTCTCTTTATGGTATTTTAAGATTTTAGTACATAAGCAGAATTTTCACCTTTGTTAGCCACCAAGCTATAATTAAAGTCTCCAGATTTAGTCACAACCTAAAATATTTACAAAATAATATATAATATTGCAACATAATTACAAAACGGAACAACAGTCCTCCAAGCCTAAGCATTTAGATTTACCTAGCTGGATTAGGTGAGTTTTCAGAAAAGGAAGACGAGCTATTCTACTAGCACACTTGTCAAATAATCCAACATAAAATAAGCCTATATATACGTTTAACAAGCTAGCCCCTTGCTTATAAAATAATTCAAACTTTGATTTTCGATCTAGCCAGTACGAAGTGTGTCATAATGTTTTGGTGCCCACAGTAGGCGGGTGACAAATATATCACGCTTGTCCCAAATGCTCTGGTCCCAGCAGTACTCTGGAGACAGCAGCCTGCTTGGCTTATGAATCCAAAAGTACTTGTTTAGATGGCTCTCATCGTGCCACAGAGCCTCCACATTATTAAGTTTATCCTCTATGATGCCTAGATAACAGGCATCTACCAAATGCTTTACATTTTGCCACGTTCCTCCAAAGATAGCAGCATGGTAGTAGAAATCTCCAGTTTCCATGAAGGCTTTAGATTTGCGGTTTCTGTCGTAGGTAAACCGGGCTTTTGGTAATTTATAATAGTGGGCATGGAGCAAAGCCACAGAATCACCCAGTGCCTCAGACCCAAATCTCCCCTTAAACTCCTGATCCACATCAAAACAGAAGACATAATGAAATCTGTGACGGATCTCTGACTCTATAGCTTCTGATATTGTCCTCATTCGCATCATAGAAATGTCTTGCCACCTGGTGTGCTTTCCCACCTGGATAACCTTTATGTTTCTGTGAGAAGCAAGTGTGATGTTTGGTACTTTGTCTGGTAAGTCTGTAAACACATAATACGTCACTGGTAATCCCAACATAAAATGTTGTTCTGCTGAGATGAGGAAAGTCTTGAGGTAGGCATCCAGGTACCTTAATGAGAGACAGAGAAAAACAAATGATTTTTTTATTTGTAAATTATTGCAAAACAATACAAAACCCACCCTGTTTGTATATTTCTTCACTATCTTTGATGCACCAAAAGTAATTATTTCAATCTGAGCCAAGGTTCAATCGTCCACACCCAACAAGCAGCAAGGCAAGCTGGTGTTTATTGGTTATGGGTAATAAAGGCCAACTACTCCAGATGCTAATTACCAATTACATTTTTAAAAGCTAAAAAAAAGAAAGAAAAAAGCAACAAAGGAGACAAATTTGCAGAAGATCTCAGTCATATGTGTGATTTCTCTATTTCCAGAACAAAGACTTAAATGAAGGGTGCATGCCTGGAGGTGTCTTTGTGTCTAACTGTGCAACACATGCAAGAAAGCAAGAAAAGACCTAGACATGACTATAATAATAATAATAATAATAATAATAATAAAAATAATAATAACCGTAGATGTATGTGCAGAAATTTATTCAGGTTTAGATGTCTGGATTTCAAAACAATTTGGTCAAATTTCTTTGTATTTGTGCATGAATTGGAGCACATATTTGTGACTCCTCAAAAGTTACACAGAAATCCATGTACACATTTGTAAACATTTGTTTGTGCTTGTGGATCTTATCGTATGCATTTGCAACCCTTTTGCAGGGGTATAAGGCATATTTCCCCACATAAACTAAAACTAGAGTTACCACCTCATGATTACTTATGTGGGCTAGTGAATTTACAGTTTAAATTCGCCATGTTGAACTGATTCCGGCATAGGTATGCCTACATTTCTTATTCATTCTATTAAATTCTATTAACTAGAAGGCACCACTGTATAATAGCCAAGGAATACAGTTTTTATGGAGGAACCGACCGTCCCACAGCAAACACAGTAAGGGCCACTGATGACTTTTCTCCTATGTGCTTTTGATCAAAAAGATTTGGTTCAAACATTCCCTCCCAGATGATAGGAGCATTCCAAGATGTTGATGTCTGAACTGCTGGTCTGGCCCTGGATTAAAAGAACAAAACAAGCTAAAACACAATCTGTATATTCTGGTTTAAATTAATTCAGGAACATGTCCCTATATATGTGCTAATGAATATGAGGAACTAAAAACAACTTGAATTTACAGTTCACCAGAGATGTTAATTCATTATGTAACAGTATTGTACAGCTGTTATCAGTGTTTTGACTGTTTTTAATCATGAAACTCTCTAAAGACTGTTCTTCCAGTGTTTCTTTTTACTTTTTTTCCTTTATTGAGAGTGAAAAAATCTTACTTATGAACATTCCCAAGCAGGTTATTTTATTCTATACTTAGTCTATGTTTTATTGTGTAAATGCTTCTTTAATCATGTCGCTCTGGTTTTTCTTTCTTCTTTTTTAAACACACTTTCAAATTTGGTTACTGTCTGCTTATCACAAGTGCTATTGTAACATTAATCTCCAAAATATTTTATTTTAACTGTACTTTGATGCAGAAGTTTCCTAAATTGTGTGCACAAGCTGCATGTGTTTATTCTACTAAAAACAACATCTTAAAAATCAAATACAAGTATGGGACATTATAATTACCAGACAATGGTGTCCAAATTTTGAATATCTCTTACCCAAAGTTAAGTGTGTCATTCAAATTAATGCGGTGGCTTGGTTCTCGTTCAGGATGCAATTTTATCATTAGGATAGTGTTCCTTAAATATCTGATACCGGAAAAATAAGCACCACAAAACATAACAACAAAATTAATTGTTTGAAAAGGTTGCTACATCATATAGATATTACGTGCCTTAATTAGTGCCTTAATACATACCTTGTATATAAGGAAGTAGAACTGAGGATGACCAACAGCAGACAGCAGAGGATTCCATCATTTTTACTTAGAGAAATTAATAAAAAATAATAATATTAAAAATAATACTAAATAAATCAAATAAAGTTTGGGCCTCACTTCATTGTTTTTCCTTTGACAGGTATACCAATATTTAGCATCAATTAGGAGATAAATGTCTTTACATAGGTAATTCATGAAGATTGCTAAAGCCTGAGTCATGCAGGCTTACAATGCTGTTGGTGAACATTTTGGGAACCATCAATCAATGGGGAAAAATGTGTATTCCCCTATTGCTTGCAATGCTAAAAGCCACTATAGTGAAACTAGTCACAAAGCTGTATATGGTACTGCACTGAAAACCTCCTTGCAATTCGTTAGGTCACTAGTGGGCTAGTAGATAGTAATAACGTCTGGCTCCAAAACACTGACATGGTGGCAGCCAAAATGTTGTCCAGAAAGTCTAAAATCAATTGGGGACATTATGGTTATTTTTATGTTTTTTATACCTACAGATAAAACAACAAGGTAAGGAAAACAATAAGTTAGAAAGATTTCTAGAAATGCTCTCTCCTTCACTTGATACAAGTTTGTATAAAATAGAATCAGGCAAAGTGAAATCAATCCTCTTCTGATTACAATGGAAGAGTCTCGTTTGTTGTCAACTCACAATTCAAAATCCAGTTTCTGTAATAATAATGCCCCCCTCCCCCCCCCCCCCCCCCACACACACACACACACACACACAGACACACACACATTCCTACTACCAGCACCACCATCTTGGCCAACGCTCCTACCTCATTGTTAGGGGAAACAACCCTGTCATTTTCCTCTTAAGCAGCATTCTGATGGAGGAGAAAGGGAGGGCTGGTTGACAGAATTAGACCTTATTGAAAAGAAAAAAAAATAGTGAGCCCAACCTTGGGATAAATAAAGTAAAGTAATAAAGTATCATATTTCATGTAAGATATTTTCATTATCTTACATTCATTTCCTGGATAACCTGCCATATCCATGAATTATAAACTACACAAAACTGTTTTAGACCAACAAAGTCTGTTGCTCATTTTTACAATTAAGATCAATTGATGTAAATCCACGAATGTGAAAGCTTGATTCATTTTATCCAAAGTCTAAGCTACATCTGCAACTCCTCCTATACTATCCTATACTTTGACCCAAACATCAAAATGATCTAGTGGCATCTAGGATTGAATTCTCCAATCTATAGCTTAAAGAATGTTTTTACCATTGAAACTTAAACCAGTATGTCATAAAATTTTGCCTATCGTAATTAAGACAGATGGACATTGGTGGGAAGTAGCTTTAGAACTGAGTGACAGTATAGTGTAGCATACAGAAGGTGAAATGAGTATTGAACACATCACCAATTTTCTAACTAAAAGTATTTCTAAAGGTGCTACTGGCATGTTGGTAGCAACCCATCGAATCAACACATTCAAATAAATCAACCCATAGCTGTCCATAAAAATTGCATAATAATGAGAACTGAAAGACCAGTCAAATATCGAATATGTTTACAGAAATGTATTTAATATTTCATACAAAATCCTTTGCTGGTGATGACAGCTTCAACACACCTCCTGTATGGAGAAACTAGTTGCATGCATCAAGTGTGATTTTAGCTGATTCTTCTACACAAACAGTTTTCAAATCCTGAAGGTTCAGTTGGCCCCTTCTATGAACTTTCCATAGATTTGATCATGTCTGTGGGTTGTCAAGAAATTTCATCGACATGTTAAAAAAAAAAAGTTTTTCCAAAAGACAGGGAGCACAAAATGGAGTGTCTTAAACTGGTACAACCTGTATGGGGAACATACATATGTATATTTTGTTTACATTATCTCCGGTGCCATTGTGTAACTCAGTTGAATGCATAAGTCCAGTAAAACCAGTTTTATTTGTACCTCTTGAGAGACAGCAACCATTTACCATTAGATTCCTGGCCACAAACCTGTGTTAGTGTTAATGATGAGAATAACAATAAATTTGTTAAAAATGAAATGAAAAAAAAAAGTACTGTAGTCTAAATCTTCCATGCTTAAAATTTAAACAAAATTCATACATGGTTGTCAGTTGAACCACACTCAGTATTTATAGTGCATAAAATGTGAAAATTCACCGAAGGATTGTGAAGGGTCATTATTTAAATTGGACTTATCTCCAGAGGGCCCCAAACTACAAAAACTACAGTATCACAAGTGTTGTTTCCACTACATGAAGAACAGGATGAAATACCTACTAACTGCTGTGAACGAAATAATAATACATCCTATTAATTCATTTTACATTTTCTACATTTTTTCCACAGATAAATTTGTTACTATATAAGTCACAGAGTAGGTGAGTGACAACTCTTTTATGTAGAAATTTAATGAGGAGTCAGGAGTACATTTTATTTTTTAATTTTATTTACATTATTATTATTATTATTTTTGGCAGAGTTACTTTGTACGTGTTCACTTGTAGGAAAGTAAAGTTAAAAAAGTAAACTTACCTGGATTCACAGATATATCCAACACCTCGATTTAACTGTATAAAAACTCTTTGCAGCTCACAGCCCGACACACACAGCCCAACACAACAGCATAGATAGTACAGACGTAAAGACAGCGAGGAGTGATTGCAGGTGTGTCTGCCTCCCCTGCAGCGGCGCTGCAGACCACGCCCCGCCACACACATTAACCAGGTAAAATACATATTTAGGCAGAATTTTGCAAATATCTATTTTTCATCTTTTAGCAGCATAGTGCTTTTTTTCCAATTATCTTTTAAAAGTCAGGTCAAGGCTCCAAAAGCCCAAAGGCGATATAAGGGTGGCGGCTCACAACAGTTTTTGTTTGCTGGATCATTTTAGTTCAGCTGGGTGTCTTTCCTTTTGTTATATTTCTTTAAGAGTTCAAAATGAGTTAATTACATAAATAAAATGTAATTTTCTCTGTAGCACTTCATGGATTTCATAAGCAACACACCTTAGTTGTTCACACAAAGCATAAAGGTAAAAACCAATATATACAGTGTTATCTTCTTCGTTTTTTTTTTTTTTTTTTTTTAACCTGTCCCGTTTGGCTCTTTTGCCATCAGAATTATTGTCTAAAGGCGAAGAAAGATGCCCAACGGATTTTCTTTCCCAAATTGACCATCCCAGCTTTGCCGTAATGGTCCATTTGATTCACCTTTTATTCTTTATTTTATTTTCACTTGCTGAATACGGGACAGACTTGACTGGGGGAAAGAAAAGGGAGAAAGAAAGAGGGAAAGAAAAACAGTTGAGAAGAGGGACGGGGGAGAAGGGCAAAAAACAAAAACCAACAGAATAAGCAGAAAAAAAAAAAAATACATATATTGATCACCTGGATCACCTGTTGAGAAAGAAAAAAGAAAACAAGCAGAAGAAAACGAAAGTAATAGAATAAACAACATCACAATGATATATGGGAATATGACAGTAAATACTAAATATTAAACATTATTGTGCAGCACGTAAGATCGACAGCACAGTGTGCTTTGAGGTAGGAGCCAAAAAGGGTGTAGTTTGTGTGTGTGATCACCCGTGTGTACACCTGTGAGCATGGACGCGCTTGTTTTCTTAAAAGGTTCCTTCATGTAATGATCTGCTAGAGGGTGTGGGGGGCCACTGCCCCGTCCTCCAGGGCATGAAGCAGGTATGGAGGAAATCAAAACACCAGACATCCAGAGGCCCCCAGAACACAAGAGACCAAGGAAGACCAACAGAGGGGCAGCCGTGCCACTGTCCCAGAAAGAGCTGAGGAGAGTCCCAGATGAGGGGTCACCCAGCAGCCACGGAGCAGAAGCCAGGGGGGGTTGCAGTGACGTGCCCGTGAGCCCCGCCGGCAGCCAGCTGTGCCTGAGTGACCGAGCCCCAGGCCGAGAGGCTGGGGGCACCCCACCTCCGAAGTGGCCCAAGCGAGCCCCAGGCTCCAGGCCCCGATAAGCAGCCGCCAAGGAGTGAGCCGGTGTGTACCTGGACGCCCACCCCCGGACACAAAGAACCACCAACGCACCGATGTCTGAGGGAGTCTGCCCCCGGCAGGGGAAGTGGTGGGGGGAGATAGGCCTCTAAACCTTGGAGGGCCTGAGATGTCCTCAGAGAGATGGCGTCTGATACCCAACCTGACATATATACACAGACATACAGGCACACACAGATACAAACATCCATTCCCACCCTCATGCTCTCATATGCACTTACTCCACACTCAACCAACGTGGAGACAGACATAAAGAGACGCTGTACACACAATCACACTCCCTAAGCGTACTCTACGAACCGGGTCTAGGTACCCTTGCCCCTGGAGGGGGGAACTGCACCCAGACCCAGGTTGTGTTACCCTTTTCCCTGCGGTGGGGAGAAGCAGACCGCCCCGACTCCGCAGCAGCAGGGAGGCCCCACATTCCGGACCCCAGTCGAACGGCCAACTCCTCCTCCTAGCCCCCCTGCTCCAGCAGGCCGCAGAGAACGAGGGTGAGAGAAGACTCCTAACCTCCCTCCACCCGCTCATTGTAGTGTTGATGTATGTGTGTTCTAAGGTGCATTTAAAACCCAGGAGGGCATGGAGCCACCTGCTAGAGAGCAGCAGGTAAGCGCATAGTCCCTCCTGCTAGCCCTCAATGTCTACGTGTATTTAAAATTGAGAGGTGGGCAACAACGCCAGGGGTGAGGTGTACACCCTGATGGTAATTGGGATTCCGTGTAACGTGCCCACCCCCAAGATCCTATATGTATGTGTAATGAGAGTGTGAGTAATGTGAATGTCTAAGTTGTGGGATAAAATTGAGGCAGAGGCAGCCAGAAGGGGACAGAGGAGGGGGTTACCTCCTCTGCACCCTGGTGACACACCCCTACTCCAAGGCCCTGTATGTGTGGGTGGTTGTGGTGGAGCGGGAAGAGGGAGGCAGCTGGAGATGGGGAGGGAAGGAAGGGAGGGGCAAGTGACCCCTCCCTGGGGCCAGCTCCCCCGCTGACCCCAGTAGGCACCCCCATACTCCGCGACCCGCCAGGGAAGGGGGGCCTAGGCCCATCCGAACCGCCGCCCGGCCCCACAGAGCCCGGGGCAGTCCACCCAACCCCACCACAGAGAAAACTGCACCCACCCCATCATCCACTCATCTTCCAGACTACATAAGACAATAGACGTCCAGGCTGAGATCTTCCTCCACCTCTCCTGTATCTCCCCCTCTTGCAGAGAGAGTTCCTGAGAGAGGAAAGCCCCTGCAAGATGTGACAACCCTTGTAATGTAATGTAATGTAATCTAATAGATAATTTCTATATTGGTTAGAATTAAGATTGTTTTTATTTTTCCAGTTCATGAGGACTGTTTTCTTGGCTATGCATAGGGCAGTGAAAACCATATGGGCTATATTCTTTTCTGAAGTGACATTATCTAAGCTGCCCAACAAACACACTAAGGGGGAAGTTGGAATGTTACATTTCAGACACTTTGATAAGTCTTCACATATCTCGCGCCAAAACTTCTGAACTGGTGGACAGAACCAAAGAGCGTGGATATAATTGTCCGGTGAATTGGTTTGGCAGTGTGAGCAGTTGTTGGTAGATGCAAAGCCCATCTTGAACATCCGATGACCTGTATAGTGCACTCTATGTAGTATTTTGTATTGAATTAATTGAAGACTGGGATTTCTGATTAGATGAAAGGTTTTTAAGCAAATCTGAGACCAGAAGTTTTGGTCTAAGTTAACTGATAAATCCGCTTCCCATTTTGCAATAGGAAGTGATATTGATTCATCTGTTTTAGAAAGCATTCTGTATATTTTGGATAGTAATTTGGGGGTTTTAAGAGTAAGAAATTGAACCACACTTGGTGGTGTTTGTAGTTCAACTTGACCCGGTTTAAATTTCTTTTTTATTATGGATTTAATTTGTTGATATTCTAAAAATCTTTTCTTGTTGATCCCATATTGTGTAACTAGTCTGTCAAATGAAATAAATTCTGTTAAATGAAATGTCAAATGAAATAAATTCTGTTCCTTCTATTCTATTCTATTCTATTCTATTTGATTCCTTTACCATTCCAATCTGAAAAGTTTATCATATTATTGTTTTGTAATATGTCAGGGTTGTTCCAGATAGGTGTACGTTTGCATGGGATTAATGAAGACTCTTTCTCTAGTCTCTTCGAGAGAGCTTTGCAGATTATTTTGAGGTCTACATTAATAAGGGATATTGGACGATAGCTTGAGGGATATACAGGGTCTTTGCCTGGTTTTAGCAGGAGATTAATGTTTGCAGAATTCATATTTGATGGAAGTCTGCCCTTTTCTTTGATTTCTAACAACGTTCTGTAAAAAACTGGTGCTAGAATCGTCCAGAATTCTTTGTAGAATTCTGCAGGAAAGCCGTCTGGACCTGGAGCCTTATTATTGGACATACTTATCAGGGCTTCCTGGAGTTCACCTGATGTCAGTGGCGAATCCAGTGCCATTGCTTGAGAGTCTAATAATTTTGGGAGAGTTATGTTGTCTAAAAATTGATCAATTTCCTTTTTAGATGGGTTTATTTGTGGTGAATACAACGTTTTATAGAAATCCCTGAAAATGTTGTTTATTTGTTTCGGTTCATATATTGTGTTCCCAGATGAATCTTGAACAGCACATATAGTTGTTTTTTCTTTACTTATTTTTAGCTGGTTTGCTAGAAATTGACCGGATTTATTACTATGTTCATAATTTTGTAAGCGTAGTCTTTGTACTAAGAATTTTGTTTTTTTTATCAATTATCTCATTTAATTCTAGTTTTGTTTTGCGTATTTTGTTCAATGTTTCCTGATCTTGGTGGGACGCGTAGGCTTCTTCTAGTGATTTGATGTTTTTTTCTAATTCCTGAATATTTTTGTTTTCTTTTTTCTTTTCATGTGATGAGAAAGAAATTATTTTACCTCTCATCACAGCTTTCCCTGCTTCCCATAAAACAGAAGCTGATGTTCCGGGAGTGTCATTAAAGTCTAAATATGAAGTCCACTCTTTTTTAAAATATTTAATAAAGTCTTCATCTTTAAGCAGTGATGTATTAAATCTCCAGTTTTTACTTGGCATAGTATTATTCTTGTGCATTAGTGTTAAAGATACAGGAGCATGATCGCTGATAGCTATAGGGTGAATCTCAGTGTCTGAAACGTCACTCAGCAGTGAGCTGCTGACCAAAAAATAATTGTATACAGTGTTATCTTCATTTTAGATGACAAAAAGTATTTGCGGCTCCCAGTGTTTTCTTTTGCGTGGAACCCGGATCCAAATGGCTCTTTGGATGTTAAAGGTTGCAGACCCCTGGTCTAACTGATATGACACATATCGTGAAGGGTAAACATTCAGTGTACTTTAAGACTGTACACTGCTGGAAAAAAAAATAAAGTACAGACAACCACAGGTGGCACAAGTACAGACATTCTGTATTTATGTAGAAATACAGATACTAGAAAAAAAGTTGAAGTTGAACTGAGCGTCTGTACTGATGTACAAGTGAAAGTAAGAAAGTAAGTACTTTGGAAGATGTTTTTACCAGCTATTTCTGTCCAAACCTACTGGACCTTGTGTTACCTTGTGTTATATTAATGTAATAATAAAATGTTATTATTAGATGGAGATAGAAACTTCATTTTAGTCAAAATTTTAATTCTAATAATATACTCACCTTGAATCGGTTAAGTAGAAAAAGAATAAATTTTAAAAGATAGATTACCTCATTTTTCTTTGCAGGAAAATTGCCAACAAAAACAAAAACATAATGGCATACATACTAAAAAATACTGGGTTATTTTCATAACTCAACTTCTTGGTAGTTTGACCAATTTCTGAACCTATAAGCCTTATTGTTGGGTCTACCTTAAACCCCGCTGTATCCAGGACTTAATTCCTGTGAAAGAAAAACAAGGCAACAGTGATCAATCAATTTACTTGCAAGGAGGCCTGGTCGGTATCTCAGTGTCAATAGAAAATTGTACTTAGTAGTCAGTATAATCTTTTAATGATATAAGTTTGCATATGGTAGAATACTGCATGTTGACCTTTTGATGACTTAGGCTGTTGTTCACTACAAGACTACAAGACTTTGTGCGCATAGAGCACTCTGGAATGCACACAGACTTGCATTCACACCCACACACACATCCTTGGAGCATGGGAGAGGTCATACCTTCTCTTTGTTTTATGGTAGGATAAACGTAACTATGTCAGTTTTAGGCTACATCCACACGTACCCGGGTATTTTTGAAAACGCAAATTATTCTATGCGTTTGCACCTTTCGTCCACACGTAAACTGTGTTTTTGGTCACTGAAAACTGAGATTTTTTTAAAACTCCAGCCAGGGTGGATATTTTTGAAAACTCAGTTTTTGCATTTACGTGTGGACGAGAAAAACAGAGAAAACGCAGCGTCAAAGGTGTGCGCATTTTTTGACGTCACACTGTGCGCCACGTTATTGTTTCGGTGAAATGAATTTCTACAATACTGTTACTGTTAATTGTATTCTCTGCAGTGTTTAAATGCTTACATATACACACACAGTAACTGTCCCTCCACACATACTTGGTTCTGCTTCTATGCCCCAGCTTTGTTTACTTTTTCCCACCGAGGCTTCTAGACTTCTGATTGGCCAACATTTCTGCACGGTTAGGAATATGTCGCCACCTGTTGCTGTGGCATGTTCCTAGCAGCGTTTTCCTTCATTCCTGCCTTTACGTGTGGACGGGATTATTTTTTATAACGACAACGGAAAATCTCCGTTTTCAAAAATACCCGTGTACGTGTGGACGTAGCCTTAGTCTAAGTGCCTTTTGTTTAGATGAACTACTGGACTTCCAGACCAGCAGGTTTAGGGAAGTCTTTATGGGGTCACACTCTGACCCCCCCCCCACACACACACACACACAATCCTGTGATCATCTTCTTATATAGTCAGCATTTGTGATCCGTATGTGTTTTCTACCAAACTGTAATAACTTTATTTCATATATACTACTCAGCGGCAGTAGGTTTTGTTGTGCTCACGGGCAACAGATTTGGGGAGAGTATTTTTCTGAACAAATAAAAGCTGTTGACAGACCCTGTTTCGTTTCTGTAGGGAAAGGTCGTTACACTCAGTTTGACAATCACAACTACGCTTACAGCATATAGCATACAGCCCCTGCTGAGACAACAAGGCCAGAGGTGACTTAGCAAAAAGAGAGAAGCAGTGTCCCAAAGACCTTAAACTTGTTTACCTAAAAATATGACCCTGTGGATGTCTGCTGTGCTGAAACTACAGTGCATGCTTTTCTTCTTGTTTTTCCTTAATTATCCTACTATTCTTATGAAACTGCATAAATAAACTGAACTAATCAAACAAGTGAATTCTCTCCAATGTCACATTTACAAACAGCTGTCACACTCAGGTCATGTTATGTTCAGGTTTATATGATGGTATAGTTTGTGATCATGCTGTTGTAGTCTGGATAAATGCTGCCCTCCTCCTGATTGATTCTCCTTTGGCTTCCGCCTCTTGTCTGAATACAGAGCTTACACTGTATTATTTTGCTAGTGGGCTTACATTACTCCCTGACACTCCATCTTCAGGTCTACAGGTTTTCATTTTAATTAATTCATACAACGTCTAATCTTGATTTAAAGCACTTTTATAAATGTATGTAAAAGAACTGAATACACAAATTGATCTTTTTTTGTGTTTGTTTTTAAAAGCAACATTTAGAAGTACAGCTGTTCAACACTTGTGGGGTTCTTAACCTTTTTTATATACTAGGTTTGTTCTGGTTTTACTACTTTTCTCTCATCACACTCAAATCGTTGCTGCATTTAGTCTGTATCATACATCTAACATCTTCAGTTTTTCCAAATATTATGACTTTATCAAACATTTGCTCTGATGCCAGCAGGCATATTGATAAATAAAACACGACAAAGAAATACAAAGAAATACAAAATGATTAAAAACAAAAATCAAAACTTTAAAGACTTTAATGACAATAAAGGCATAAATACAATAAATAATAATTAGTATTAATTGAATAATTATTTAGATGATTTTAATTTTTTTTTCAGTATTAGAAACAATTTGTTTAATTATGTCATTTGTTTTGATGTTGTTTGATGTCACATTTTTAAGATTACTATAATGTCCACTTTGGTAGCAAAAAGCAAGACAATAAAATGTAAATCATTTTATGGTAAAAGGTTTATAGGAAAATGAGGAAATTTTGTAACATTGTCTCCAGGAAGATAAAAATAACCCTTTTGTTTTAGTCAAAAGAGGAAAGCAATTGAGCAAGAGGAGTTCAGACAGGCCAAACAAAAATATTCTTGTCGCATTTTTGTGTGACATAGTTGCTCTACAGCTCTGAAAGTTGAAATGGCTAGCAGGCAGCACCTGAACTCTTCTTAAAGAAGAAGACTTCAGTTGTTGTAGAGTGGTATGCAGTAGCACCGAAACCCTGATAAAGATGCTATCTCGACAGGAGCATATGTTGCTCAAAATACCTTTCCACACTGATGTTGTCGTTCAAGTTGTATAAGTTGACAGCTCTATAGGCACTAATACACCATGAGAAATGTGGGGTCTTGATTAGAGCGCTGATAACAGGTGCCTCTCCTTTTCAGTCCAGGGAATGTAGTATTCATGTAATCAAAAAATAATTTCATTTTGATTTGTCTGACCACAGATGTTTTATACCTTGTTCAGTACATTTTAAATGAGGTTTTAGTGCTCTTTTTGGATGCTCTTCACGTATAAATAATTATGGCAGAGTCAACTATGATCACAGATCATGATTTTTCTTTTAAGTGTTTTTGTGCTTTGATACATTACTGCTACTAATTTCAAAATGTGCTTATATTTTCCATGAAGTAGTTCATTTTCTCAGTTTAAACATTTAATGTTTTCTGTCTGCTATTTTATGTAATATACAGTTTTATTTAAGTCGACATTAAAATAGGACAACATTCTAACATTCAAAAAGACATGTTAAGTCAAATTAATTGTTTGCATCTATGTAAAGCGTACAGTTATTAGCACAGTAAAATATTACGTTTTCACATGAACACTGGTGGTACTTTTCATATACATGATATTTTTAACATTTCATTAAGTCTTTTACTGGAAATATGATTTGTGTTGTTTACTGTGTAATTTATACTTTTGTCGTTTTTCCAGGAGACGAAGCAAACAGTCTCTAATTTTTATGATTGTTTCTTTTTAATGGAGAGAGACAGGCACAAAAAAGTAGAAAAAAAAAACAAATTCAGAAAATGATTTAGATGACACTGACTGACTGAATGAATAAATAAATAATAATAGTAATAACAAATATCAATCAAATGGACTAATATGGCAAGGCAGGGCCGTGCAGAGAGGTTTAAAGGGGCGGGTGCTCAAAGTTAAAAAGGGGCACATTGAACCAGGCTGAATAACAACAACACACATTCATCAAGAATCTAATATGGGAAGGGCAGGGCTGTGTTGATCTGAGACTGTAGACATTAAAAAGTCCATAGGAGAGATGGTAGCTGATTAAACAAGTGTCATGAGATAATAACAAAATGCAAAGATTGGTGACAGCGCTTGGTACCATAAGGCAACAAAAAACTGTGAGAAATAAATTAGGCTCTGCCTGTGAATCACTCTTTGCTTCTCTTCTTCCTTCCATCCCATCATTTCATATATCACTCTCCGCTTGCTGTCTATGTGAGAACAAAGCACAACTTGCTATTGCAATAAACTATAATCTAATTATCCACACCTAACAACTCTTGCACTTAATCTATAATAAAATGATGACAGAAAAATGTTATAGCACTGCCTTTAGTAGCCTCACACAGCTTCTACTGT
Organism: Neolamprologus brichardi; assembly: GCF_056152115.1. Lineage (NCBI taxonomy): Eukaryota > Metazoa > Chordata > Actinopteri > Cichliformes > Cichlidae > Neolamprologus > Neolamprologus brichardi. The sequence continues at coordinate 31,595,146 of NC_142104.1, forward strand.
TTCCTCCTCATGTCCTTACCAGGCATGTCTGGACAATGTTATATCATGAGTAATATTTTTTTTAAAAATCCATCTAAATAAAACACACACATGCACGCACACACAGTGACATTTTAGACCTTCTTCAGAATACTGTATATACTATGGGCATCACGGTGCTGATCCAGAACCCTTACATTATTATTTATTACTAGAGCTACAATAATAAAGCAATGAGGAGGGGGAAGTAATAAATATGAAATAATGTATTTATGATGATTCCATTTGTTTCACTATCCACTCTGTGCAGGGGCAAAGCTTATTACATTTTTAAACTGTAGTAGATACAATAATTTTACTGCTGTAAAATCCAAATTTTGTCTTATTTAAAATATAAATCTAATATAATCTGCTTCTTAATGTATGTTCTTTAAAATACAGCGTGTGTTTTTTAATATATTATAATTATAATAATGCATAATTATGTGGACATGCATATTAGATTGTTTTTTAGTGAAATATAATCCCTCCAGAAAGGCAGGAAAAGCCCGGAAACTTACTTTAAAACAAAATATGTTCTAAATACTTTAACACTAAATATGTTCCCTAAAACGGTGGACAGAGCTACAGACCCATGACAGCCAGGTAGCCAGCAGCTATGACCAGCACTACTTGTGCAGTTAATAAAAGGACAGGTAATGTTTGTGGCGCTGTTGCACACACAGCACGCTCGTTTGTTTCAGTTCGTCAGTTGCCACAAGACAGCTTACCAACGTGTACGTAATAAGCTAATACTCCTGTGTGCTATACACTACAGTGTACGCTGTACACCTACTTACTGGTTTTGTCGCATCAGTCTGTGTCTCTGAGTTAACTTGTGTTTCTCCTACAGCTCCAGACCGCTAAAAATGCGCGTTCTGCCGTCAAGGGCGATCATTGGTTAAATGTGATCATGTGACTGATGCAAGCCAGATCCTTTTATTTAGCAAAACTGTGATTAATAGTTAAATATTATTGTTGAGGGGCACAGACAGGACTCCGCACGCACACACACATAAAAAATATATATATATATATTTTTTTAAAAAGTTGCCTCAACAAAAGGGCACTTTGGGCACCCATCAGGAAAGGGACAGGTGCTCAAGCCCCTCTAGCCCCCCCGCCCCCCCTACCCCCTTTGCACGTGCCTGCGGCAAGGCTGTGATGATCCACTCGGTAAAGTTAATCCACTGGGCATCTTTCTTGCCATTCAGACAATAATTCTGCATGCTGAAGAACCAAACAGGACAGGCAAAAAGAAAAAACTGATTGAAAAAAGATTTTGTTCTCCTGTAACCATCTGCAGTTTTTCTCTGGCTCGATTTTAGCTGAGAGTAGAAAGCTGTGGGATGAGAATGTTCAGCATTAAACATTAAGCTAAGGTTAATGTAATGCCTGTGGATATTAGAGAATGGTAAGATGTGTTTTTCCACATCTCACTGTACACATTTATAAATCTTAGTTTATGCTTCAGGATTGTAACCCCTCTGAAGCAAATCTCTCTCCATAAAGAACCCAATCCCCACAGTCAGAGATGGTTGTCGAAACCAGTGGCGGTCCTAGCCTGTTTGGCGCCCCGGATGCCCCCCCCCCCCCCCCCCCCCCCCACACACACACACACACACATATAAAACATATTAAGGATTATACATTAACATAAAACTGTTGTCGGAACCATACTGAATTTCGCCAGAGAAACACACACATATGAAGAGAGAGAGAGTATGCATTGTATGCAAACGGCTACCAAACAGCCATCATAATTTGTCATACAATGAGAACAGGACAAATCAACAATTAACAATGACTAATTAATATTAAAACCTGTAACATAATGTATTGTTTGGAGTTTAGTCTGTTACTGTTACTATTTTTACCATTTCTTCTTGGAGCAACTGTAATCCACATAATTTCCTTAGGGACTAATAAAGTATTCTGATTCTGATTGTTTCAGGATGACCTGCCATTATCCAATGACACATCTGCTTACCTGCATCTTTTGCTCGTTTCTCCTCCTCTTCTTTTCTAGTTTTTCTAAACTGAGCACCTGATGGCTTTCAACTTTTCTTGTCCATCTTCCATTGGTTTTAATTTTGCACTCCAGTATGAACACACATCCCCCATATCGAGGATCACAACATAACCTAATAGACCTACACCTTAGTTCACAGATTCACTTTGTCTAGGGTTTATTTCTGGGATTTCACACAACCCAGGATTCAAATCATGAATACATAATGGGCTTGGATTTACATCATTATGAATGAAATGTGCTCTATTTGGAAGCAGCCGGCCCCTCCCCTTTCGACGGGTTGTGTGTGAGACTTTAAATCATCAAACTGTAAAATATAAATTTTAAATTGTTATTGATCCCTTTACCCCTAGTCCTGAAGTGTATATTTATTTTCTTACTCTTCTTATATTTATTGTTTGTTTACTTGCACTGCTGTAACTGGAGACTAGTCGTCTCGTGTCTCTATATTCTGTACTGTATGTAGCGGAGATGACAATAAAGTTTTACTTTGACTTCAGCAGCGAGCAGGCGCACCGAGGGCTCTCGCGCTCTCGCGCTCTCGCGCTCTCGCGCTCACTTTTCGTGTACAGAATTTTGAAAAAACATCTGTGCAAATTATAAGTCTGTATCATGATGTCTGGTGTTTTCGTGTTTGTTGGGTTGTTTTTATTTTGTTTTATTTTGCGAGTTTATTAGATGCTGCTCCAGCCAGCCAGAGAATCCCCCGCCGCCCCGCCCTCTCCTCCCTGTGCCGCAAGCAGCAGGCGCACCTCGCAAATGGAGGGCGCCCTTACTCCCAGCAAATGGGCGATAGAAATGGCCTATGCCATTCCCAATATGCGCTGGCTGATGTCGGGGCAGCATGAGTATGAGCCATCCATCCATCTTCATCCGCTTTATCCGGGGCCGGGTCGCGGGGGCAGCAGCCTAAGCAAAGAGGCCCAGACCTCCCTCTCCCCAGCCACCTCCTCCAGCTCATCCGGGGGAACACCAAGGCGTTCCCAGGCCAGCCGAGAGATATAATCTCTCCAGCGTGTCCTGGGTCTGCCCCGGGGCCTCCTCCCGGTGGGACATGCCTGGAACACCTCACCCAGGAGGCGCCCAGGGGGCATCCTTACCAGATGCCCAAACCACCTCAGCTGGCTCCTTTCGATGTGGAGAAGCAGCGGCTCTACTCTGAGCCCCTCCCGGATGGCCGAACTTCTCACCCTATCTCTAAGGGAGATGCCAGCCACCCTTCGGAGGAAGCTCATTTCCGCCGCTTGTATCCGCGATCTCGTCCTTTCGGTCACTACCCACAGCTCGTGGCCATAGGTGAGGGTAGGGACGTAGATCGACCGGTAAATTGAGAGCTTCGCTTTTACACTCAGCTCCCTCTTCACCACGACGGACCGGTGCAGCGTCTGCATTACTGCAGCTGCAGCCCCAATCCGTCTGTCGATCTCCGGCTCCCTTCTCCCATCACTCGCGAACAAGACCCCGAGATACTTGAACTCCTCCACTTGGGGCAGGACCTCATCCCCGACCCGGAGTGGACACTCCACCCTTTTCCGGCTGAGAACCATGGCCTCAGATTTGGAGGTGCTGATCCTCATTCCCGCTGCTTCACACTCGGCTGCGAACCGCTCCAGTGCGAGCTGGAGGCCCTCACCCGATGAAGCCAACAGAACCACATCATCCGCAAAAATCAGAGATGAGATCCTGAGGCCACCAAAGCGAAAGCCCTCCGCCACTTGGCTGCGCCTAGAAATCCTGTCCATAAAAATTATGAACAGAACCGGTGACAAAGGGCAGCCCTGGCGGAGCCCATCACCCACCGGGAACGAGTCCGACTTATTGCCGGCAATGCGAACCAAGCTCTTGCAACGGTTGTATAGGGATCGAATGGCCCGTAGCAATGGGCCAGACACCCCATACTCCCGCAACACCTCCCACAGGACACCCCGAGGGACACGGTCGAATGCCTTCTCCAAGTCCACAAAACACATGTAGACTGGTTGGGCAAACTCCCATGCACCCTCAAGTATCCTCGAGAGGATGAAGAGCTGGTCCAGTGTTCCGCGACCAGGACGAAAACCGCATTGTTCCTCCTGCATCAGAGGTTCAACTAGCGGACGAACTCTCCTTTCCAGCACCCTGGCATAGACTTTCCCGGGGAGGCTGAGGAGTGTGATCCCCCTGTAGTTGGAACACACCCTCCGGTCCCCCTTCTTAAAGATGGGGACCACCACCCCGGTCTGCCAATCCACGGGTACTGCCCCTGATCTCCACGCAACATTGCAGAGGCGTGTCAGCCAGGACAGCCCTACAACGTCCAGAGCCTTCAGGAACTCGGGGCGGACCTCATCAACACCAGGGGCTCTGCCACCAAGGAGTTGTTTAACTGCCTCAGTGACCTCGCCCCCAGAAATTGGCGGGTCATTCCCCTCATCCCCAGGCTCTGCTTCCTCCTTGGAAGACGCGTCAGTGGGATTAAGGAGGTCCTCGAAGTATTCCTTCCACCGCCTGACAATTTTCTCAGTCGACGTCAGCAGCGCTCCGCCAGCACTATACACAGTGCAGGTAGAGCACCGCTTTCCCCTCCTGAGACGCCTGACGGTTTGCCAGAACCTCTTCGAGGCAGTCCGAAAGTCTTTTTCCATGGCCTCTCCGAACTCCTCCCACACCCGAGTTTTTGCTTCAGCCACTGCCCGAGCCGCATTCCGCTTGGCCTGTCGATACCTGTCGGCTGCCTCCGGAGTCCCACAGGCTAACCAAGCCCGATAGGACTCCTTCTTCAGCCTGGTGGCTCCCTTCACCTCTGGTGTCCACCATTTGGTTCGGGGATTACCACCACGGCAGGCACCAACCACCTTGCGGCCGCAGCTCAATGCAGCAGCTTCGGCAATGGAGGCGCTGAACATGGTCCATTCGGACTCAATGTCCCCCGCCTCCCTCGGAATGCTGTTGAAGCTCTGCCGGAGGTGTGCGTTGAAGATCTCGCGGACTGGGGCCTCTGCTAGTCGTTCCCAGCACACCCTCACTACGCGTTTAGGTGCACCAGGTCTGTCCAGCGTCCTCCCCCGCCACCTGATCCAACTCACCACCAGGTGGTGATCAGTTGACAGCTCAGCCCCTCTCTTTACCCGAGTGTCCAGAACATATGGTCGCAGGTCTGGTGATACGATTACAAAATCGATCATCGACCTACGGCCTAGAGCGTCCTGGTGCCACGTGCACTTATGGACACTCTTATGTTCGAACAAGGTGTTCGTTATGGCCAAACTGTGATTAGCACAGAAGTCCAATAACAAAGCACCGCTCGGGTTCAGATCAGGGAGGCCGTTCCTCCCAATCACGCCCCTCCAGGTCTCGCTGTCATTACCCACGTGAGCATTGAAGTCTCCCAGCAGGACAACAGAGTCTCCAGGTGGAGCACCTTCCAGCACCCCCCCCAGGGACTCTAAGAAGGCTGGGTACTCCGAACTGCCACTCGGCGCATAAGCGCAGATGACAGTCAGGACCCATTCCCCGACCCTAAGGCGCAGGGAACAAACCCTCTCGTCCACCGGGAAAAACCCCAACGTACCGGCAGCAAGCCGAGGGGATATTAGAATACCCACCCCAGCCCGCCGCCTCTCACCAGGGGCAACTCCAGACTGAGACAGAGTCCAGCCCCTCTCCAGGAGACTGGTTCCAGAGCCCAAGCCGTGCGTAGAGGTGAGCCCGACTATATCTAGCCGGTACCTCTCAACCTCACGCACTAACTCAGGCTCCTTCCCCACCAGAGAGGTGACATTCCATGTCCCTATTGCCAGTCTTGGCAGCCGGGGGTCAGTCCGCCAGGGCCTCCGCTCCTGGCCGCCACCCGGCACACAATGCACCCGACCCCTATGGCGCCTCCTGCGGGTGGTGGGCCTGCGGGAGGATGGGCCCATGTCTCCTCTTCGGGCTGTGCCCGGCCGGGCCCCATGGACTAAGGCCCGGCCACCAGACGCTCGCCCTCGGGCACCCTCCCCGGGCCTGGCTCCAGGGCGGGGCCCCGGTAACCCTATCCCGGGCAGGGTAAACTGTTCCCTCTGTGTTTTTTTCATAGGGGTCTTCTGAATCGCTCTTTGTCTGGTCCCTCACCCAGGACCAATTTGCCATGGGAGACCCTACCAGGGGGCAAAAGCCCCCAGACAACATAGCCCCTGGGATCCCTGGGACACACAAACCCCTCCACCACGATAAGGTTGCGATTCACGGAGGAATGTGCTTTATTTTTATGTTTTTTTGCCGATGCCGCCCCCCACCACGATGCCGCCCCGGGCAATCGCCCGTGTCGTCCGTATCAAAAACCGCTACTGGTCGAAACATTATACTTTGGGATTGTTTACAGCACTGAGGTGCCAATGGATGGGGCTAAGTACCATAAATTGGATAATGACCTTCTTTCCTCAGGCAGAACACTAAAGAATGAGTGCACCAGCATGCAAATGATCCAAAACATTGTACCAAGGCAACAAAGGAGTAGCTAAAGAAAAAGTACATTAACTGGTTGAGCGAGTCTACTGACCTAATTTGCCAAACAACTGCCAAGACACTTGAAGGATTTAGAAACTTTAAAGAGGAGTGGGCCAAAATCCTTACTGAGATTTGTGTAAACCTGGTGACCAACTACTAGACATGTCCTACTGTCTTTTTCCATTAACAACTGAGTCATGTGCTTGAGGATCAGTGGTCAATAGCCACACTCAATGAACTCAATTTAACACTTTCATGAAATGTGGAGTTTTTTCTGGATCTTTTGATATTTCGATATTTTGATATTTTTTCTCTCCATCAAAATCAAACTACCAAAATTAAATTAAATTATATACTTATCACTTATTTGTAAGTAAGAAAACTTACCTGTTTAGCTGGAGAACAGATCGCTATTTCATCCCTACTGTCTGGTTTCTTTGCATGATTGAACTTGATCCGGAAAATATTGAGTACACTGTTAACTGTCTTCAGAGACAATAATTTCTGGAAGTGTTCTCAAATATGGGAAAGCACCTTTATTATTGTTTATCTGTCATCCTTGGCATTTGTCAACTAACTAAACATTTACTTAATAGCTTATTTAAAAAAGTTGCAGTAAAGAATAATGTACTTTCTGTGCAGAGGAAGACATACAACAAAGCAACAGGCAGTGCTAGTACTTTATCAAAAACAGTACCTGCTAGTGATGGTAAATTTAATTCTTTTTACTGAATCGAGTTTTAATGAGTCACTCACCAAAGTGAATCGGGTTTTTTGAGTCATTTGATTCACTGAGTCAGTTGACCAGAGAGTGCAAAAAATTTACATTTTCACTCAAACTTAATTTGTTTCTCTTTTCATGTAAATCCCACTGCTAAGATGAATGATTCTAAAAAAAAAACAACTATTTTATAGAGCAAAAACATTTCTAAAATTAAGCAATTTCCTATCAAAATTGCTTAATAAACATTTATTTTATCTATTTTTATTTTATTTTATTAGTATTTTCCCTAAATGTGTTAAATATATATTTTCTCATCTAAATGTCCACTGAGCTGTGAGCCAGGGGGCGGTAATGCGCCTTAACATTGGTTGCCAACCAAGAAGAAGAAGAAGCTGTGAGCCAGGAGGGAGGGGGTAAGTGAGTGAGTGAGTGAGTGATTCGTTCGCTCGCTCTATGATTCAGCACAGGAGGGAGGGGGTGAGCGAGGGAGTGATTCTTCGTTTGCTCTATGATTCAGCACAGGAGGGAGTTCAGAGCAGAAATGCTTTTGTTAAGAAACTGGCTGTTGTTGTCCCACCCCCCCACCCACCCACCCACACACACACACACACACACACACACACAATTTTAATTATGAGCTAGATATATTTCTACTAAGCGAATTAGTTTGCTAACAGAAACAGGGATGAGTCAGTGAGTCAGTTGGGCTTGTGAATCATGATTCATGAGTCAGTAAAGTGAATCTTGAGTATTGAACGATTCGTTCACGAATCGAACATCACTAGTATCTGCAGTGTTCAGGGAAAATGAAGTGGAATTAAAGCTAAAGGAATTTTAGATACTGGCATATTCATATATATCTAAAGAATATCTAGCTAATGTTTTAGCTATATATAAAGAGAAACTAATTTTCAGTTTGCTGTTCAGAATCTCAATGTATGTGCACACAGCAAGCATTTTATAAAGCTTAAATAAATAAAAGCCAAAATTCCAACAGATCATCAGTTTCTGAAATACTCTTTGAGTTTTGATTCTCCCACCACTTTCTCACCCATTAAAATGTTGTTCGGCAGAGAAACAACGACGCCAAGGAGGTGGTAATTTGTGTCTCACTACTACAACCAACACATTTCAGATTTAATCTCTCAATAAACATGCTTTTTAATTCACAAGGCAATGAGTGGATTCCTCTGCTGTGGGGCATTAGTTTTACAGTTTCAGGTTATTTTTTTGAGCACCAGCAGGATAAATTCTCTACCTCTGCCCTGTAAGCTGTCTCATCCCCATCGGAGATGAGCCCAAACATGGTGGTGTCATCAGCATACTTGATGATGATGTTGGATTGGTGTACAGTTATACACCATCCTTTGCAGGTCAACTCTGCTCTTGAGGAGTCAACTCTGCAGGTGGGTGGGGATATAATCAACCTCGGTGCCTATTGTTCTATGTAGTCTGAGATTTGACTAAATGTTGATGTGTATGTATTATTTCCTCTGCTTTGGGGCTGGGTAGGCCGGAATGGAGGGGAGTGCCTATGGGGGTTGGCGGGGGAGCTGGTTTGCATACTTTTGCCCCCTGCCCTCAATTCTTTTCTCCCCATCACCATGTGCCTCCCTCCTTCCACTCCATCACACCATCACACATGCAGGGCCTTGAGATAAAAGTGTTTACTGAGGTGCAGGTGAGACATTCCTCCTCTGTCTCCTCCTGGCCACCTGTACCTTAGTTTTATTCCACAACTTAGACACTCACATTACTTGCACTCTCATGACAGATATAGGGCCTTGGTGGGTGGGCACACAAAACAGCTGTCAGGTTTCCTGGGTCGTTGACCCAGCGTTCTCAGTTTTGTCATGTTCAGTTTATTTCCCACATTCAGTTTTCTCACTTCCTGTTTTCTGTGCCAGCATACCGCCTGTGTATTGTGTTCCAGTTATTTCCATGTATCATTAGTCAGTTCAGCTGTGTACTCACCAGTCTCCAATCGTCATCATCAGTCAGAGTATTTAAGTCCTCAGTTTCTTTCTGTTCACTGTCGCGTCATTGATGTTGATGTCGTCTTTCCGCATGTATGTTCAGTTCAGTCAATCAGCCAGCCAGCCAGCCGGTCTAGTCCAATCAGCCAGTTAGTTCAGTCACCCAGTCAGTCGTTTCAGTTCATGTTCTTCCAGCCACAATAAAACACCATTATCCTGCACCGTGAGTCCAGCGTTTGGGTCATCTCTTCCTCGCCTCCACACACGACACGCCTGACAACAGCATTCAGAGAACAGGGCATTGCCCCCATAGCTCAGTTTGGCCCCTTCTGCTGGCAGAGCCTCCTTGGGCTCTCATGCTCTAGGGTACTGCTACATGTCTGGGTCCTGCATCTCCTCCATGGCTGCTTTATGTCCTGGGGGCAGGGCTATGGCTCCTCACCCCTACTATTAGACACTTGCATGGACAAGCCTTATGAATACAAGCACACTTACAAACACAGGTGTGTATACAGGTGTAGAAACAGGTACTCAAAGACTTAGATGGGTGCTGCCTCTAAACATTTCATGATTTATTAGTCCTGTATGCTGCGGAGTAACATTCAGTATTTATTATTTACTGTAACTTATGCTCATTTTGATTGTTGCTGTGGTTTCCCTACTGTGTTGTTTTCTTTTTGCTTGTTTTTTTTGTTTTTTTCATCAGGTGATCAAGCAGTGTTTTAGTGTCTTTTCTCCCTCTATCCGTCTTTTCTATTTTTCTTTCCCTCTCCTTCTGTTAACTCTCTTCCAACTTCTCTTTTCTTCTTCTTTCTCTTTTCTGTGCTCTGGTCCTATCCGTTCTGATTATAATAACTTAAAAAATAATAAATAAATAAATAAATAATAAAGATTGAGTAAACTATGACAATCAAGTGGACCAGTATAGCAAAAGCTGTAATGGTCCTAGTGATAAACCACAGCAGACCCGGAGACATTTTTAAGCTTTTCAGCATGCTATATTGAGGCAAACGGTTGCTGAATACACACATGAACACATCCACAACACCAACCACCACAGGACTCAACATTTAAGTCGGCGGAAAATAATTGCGGATGCTGTGCGTCCGCCTTCCCTGCACGGCATCGCAGGCCATGCCCCGCCACAGTCCAACAGGAAAAAATAAATCTGTTGGGAATCCTTTTGGCCCTCAGATAATAATTCTGATTGCTTTAGTGCCGAACAGGACAGGTCAAAAAACAAAACAAAAAAAGAATACCCTTCTGGGGCTCTGTGGTCATTACTTAAGTGTTTTGATAAAAATTAATCTGACAGTTGTCATGTTTTTATTTTCTTACTGACTTAGTATTGTCATTGAATTGCCGATTTCATATTTTTCTCATTAAATGACCATCAATTTTCATTACCATACGTTAATATCCCTAGAAATGTGTTTTTCTTCTTGCTGAACCTAAAAACATTGCAGGAGTGAAAGGGTAATGAAGTTCCAACCATATCTGTTTTTGTTTATTTTATTTGGTAATGTGTGCTATTTATGAATAAATTATTCAGATATCATAATGTATTGAATCAGTGTGTTAGTTATAAGTGGATTCTGAAATTAAGTTGAAAAATAAAAACTGCAAGACAATTTTTTTCTTTTTAGCAAAGATACAGTGTTTGTTGCAGTACTTTCAGGGGGTTAGGTGTTTTTAAATTCAAACCACTTTAAAAAGGCTTTTTTTCTATAGCCAAAACATATTGCTTGTAAAATGCTGTAGCCTTTCACGTTACCCTTTTCTCCCCAGTTCAATTCAATTCAATTTTATTTATATAGCGCCAAATCACAACAAAAGTCGCCTCAAGGCCAGTACCACACCATAAAAACCACTCCACATAAAAAATCCTCAAAGAGAAACAGGGACAGGTCCGGGAAGTCTATTTACAAAGAGAATACAAATTAGAACCAAGGCAAAAATCACAAGAACAGTCTTAGAGCAGCTGCTACACTGACGCGAGTCAAACAACGATCCAGCGATGAGTAGCCTCTCTTCTTCAGCTTAGGTAGTGGCAGAAATGGGGAAAATGCGGCGCAGGTGTTCACTCTTCCACAGGTGCATGGGCCAAAGGCAGGAATCCATAATAAGTTGCGCCCTGGCAAGAAAGAAAAAGAGCAAGAGAAAGGCAATAGCACAGCCTAGTCACTGCCGATAAACTTCAGGCTGTAATAGAAACACTTGGAAGATTGTAGATTGAGAATTGTGTTTTTATTGTACGTTGTAAACTATCCCCTCTTCTACTCTGCCTTGCTGTGCGGACCTTAGAAGTCAAATTACCCATTAGCCATACCAACAAAAAAAAAAGAATTTAATTAATATCTGAGATTCTAAGTTGTGATTAGAAATCTTATGCTCACCAGGAGCATGTTACCTGTTTAACAACCTTCAAGTGTCAAATCCATGAACCCAACAGATGGTTTATTACACATTGGGCCAGAAGTGAAAGTCACCCTTTACTGACATATTGTAAATAATTTTATTGCTGGACAGTACAGCCAACAGCATCATGCATTGTAAGATTAGAAACCCTAAGAAATAACTGCGTGTTAAGGTACGTTTGCAGATGCGGAAATGGAAACAAGCTCCTAAAATTTTCCAATTGCATGGTGCTGAGAGAGGCATTGCTGAAGAGAGAATAGCCCCGTGGTTGTAGCCAGGCATAATGCGGTATGGTATCGGCTGGACAGACATGGAGACCATGACAAAAAGACACTAAAGATGTAGAAACATACCTATGGGTGATTTCACTGTCTTGTAAGAAATTCAAAACTACCATTTTGAAAAAGCAATATAATAGCGCTGAAAATGAGATAAGAAGGGGTTGGGTGGCAAAGTGAAATGCAGAAGAATCCAGCTGATCTGCCTTTCCAGCCTTTATGATCCATTTTATTCAGCCCAGGACGGCAGTGTCATGGAGATGTAAAAATGTTACATAAAAAGGATGTTAGAAAATGTACGAGGACCATAGGGTATTTCTGTATACCATCAAAAGGGCAATGTTTTGTTGATGCGTACTGTCCTGCTACAGTAACTTCCCAAGTCCTGGGGTGCCGGTACAGATGGCCTTGGTCTTTACAGTTACAAAGGTGAACTGTCAATTGTATTGTGCTGGCTGCTTTTTTTTAGTACAAGGGATGACCAGGTCGGAATGCCAATGACATGCATTTGTGTTAATCAAAACAACTTTTTTTTGTTTTATTATTTTTTTTAAATAAAGCAGTAATGAGACACAACACACACTCAAATTACAATAAAATAAGCCCCTACCATATATATTTGACAAAATTTCTTTATCTACCATTATGTATTTTCAAACACCAGGTTGCAATTGTGATAAGTTTTTCAATGCATTTCCTGTTAGCTGGCTGGAAAGTTTCATTAACACATGAAACATAAAACAAGTCAAGAGTCACACTGTGTATTACCAAGTTAAAAAAGAAATCCAACAAATTTAACACAAAAACCTAATTAAAACCCATCCGCTAGGGGCTACGTGAAGGGGCAAAGCAGTCAGTACGGATGGCCTTGAAAGTAGTGCACATGCATGTATGTTTGCATGCACGCACAGGAATGAGCAGAGCTGTCAGTAATATACTACTTCTCTCTCCCAAAGGCAAAATGACCCATCTAGGGCCAGGCAATAACATGAGTGAGGCACTCGCTTCCCCCCCAAGACCCAGCAGTGTTACTGTGGCAGTCGTAACGGGTCGTAACATGAATTGGGGGCTCGTCCTCTGCCTTGTTCTGTGGTCTTCGTGTGTTTTGGTCTGTTTGGCTGTTTTCTTGGTGTGGGGATAGTAGGTGTGTGGGATTATGGAGTTTTCTTTGGATGATTTTATCCCTTTTGTGGGATAAAATAGTAAAGTGCAGGAAGGTGGATTTGCTCATTATTGCTAGTTTTTATCATGTTCAAGTATTCACTGACCACAATCCATTGGTGTTTCTCTCCCAGATGCAAAACTCAAATCAAAGACTTATGCGTTGGTCCCTTCTTTTGCAAGATTTTAACTTGCATATCAAACATAAGAAGGGGTCGGAAAATGTCATCGCTGACGCCCTGTGGAGAGCAATCTCTTAGTTTGGGAATTAAACAATAGGAGGGTTGTTTAATTCTTATGGAAGGGGGTGTTACGAACTTGCATCTTCATGTGTTTGTTTTGTGCAGGTGATGTATCTTTTTATGTTAATTCAGCTGTGCCAGGGCCCTGCACCAATTGGTGCGTGGCTACACCGCCCGACGTGACTGGTTCCAGCTGGAGGACCCGCCCATTAAAAGGAGGCTGGAGTGCTACTGCGGAGAGGTCCTTGCATTTCTCCTCATGACCCAGCAGTGTTACTGTGGCAGCCGCTGGCTACAGTGCGGCTTGAAAGTTGTGGAAGTGGAGTGGGGTGAGCTGCCATTTCTTTTGATCACCCATTTTCTCCTGTTTTGAATTAGTTAAGGAGGTTAGACTCTGTCTTTATTTTTGACTTTGTTTTGGTAAGGTCAGGGGTGCGGGATTTGTGTAGATTTGTTTTTATTTATTATTTTTGCCTTGGCTCACCCTGAAGTGTTGACTCTCCCGTTTTTGTTGTTCCTTGTTATCACTTTATAAATAAATGGCATTATAAAGAACGATTTGTTTCCTGTGGCTGCTTGGGTCTTGGGGGGGGAAGCGAGTGCCTCACTCATGTTATTGCCTGGCCCTAGACGGGTAACATGATTCATACTGAAAGCTTACCTAACAGTGTAAGCTACAATGAAGCTACCCTTAACCTTACTATCAAATGAGAAACAGTGATATATGTGAATGGCTTCTTTGACAGCTGCCCTTCCACTGTAGTGATGGGATTTCCGGCTCTTTTTAGAGATCCGGCTCTTCTGGCTTGGCTCACTAAAAAGAGCCGGCTCTTTCGGCTCCGAACCGGCTCTTCAGGTTGTTTTGTTGCTTTAATTATTTAATCATTAACAATAATATAAAATTATGCAGAAAAGGAATTACTAATGTAAAAAAAGTGGTTTTATTTATATATGTTTATATATGGCCCCTAGAGACAAAGCACGTACAAACTCTAAAGCATATACAAACTCCAAAAAGCACGCACAAACTCCAAAACACATTTCTAGCGTTTACTGAACTTCCAAAGCAGAGCTACCCAGATCACTTAAATTACACAATTGAAAGCAATATGTGTATTGTTTGTGTATTTATAGACAAGCACTCATATTTATTCAAATAATTTTTAAAAAAAGTTCTTTTACCTGTTACTACCACACACCAAATCCGGTTGTTGATACTTCCTGGCTTGTGTAGCCACTAGGTAACAAAAGCTCAACACTGCGCTCTAGAAACCTGGAGCACTTCTGTTGTCTTTTGTACGTGATTCTGAGTTTGTACGTGATTCTGAGTTTTTACGTGTTTTGGAGTTTGTACGTGCTTCTGAGTTTTTACGTGTTTTGGAGTTTGTACGTGCTTCTGAGTTTTTACGTGTTTTGGAGTTTTTACGTGTTTTGGAGTTTGTACATGCTTTGTCTCTAAGGGCCACCATAAATATACTTTATTTATTCAAGCCACATAAAATGTAATAAATAAATCATATAATACAAAAAACAACTATTTACATTTTGAACTTTTAACTATTTAAATTTTCAGCTTTTTCCTTTTAAACAAATTTAACATGAAACAACACAAAACACTGCAAACCACAACACAATTAAATATAAATTAAAATATTAAAACAAAAAGAAGATGCACATTGTCTGTCATATGGGCCTGCATGATTTCTGAATCCTTTATCATCTGCAACTGAAAATAGTGGATGATTACTATACCTTTCTAATGTGACGTTGTTGTTCCTCGCTCTCTTTCTCTCTGGCTCTGTTCCTGAGCTACTGCAAGTGTAACTAACGCCCCTCCCCCCTCTGCCCAGCACAAAGTACAGGCGCGCATGCGGAGTTTAGCGGAAAAAAGGGCGAGAGAGAGGGTGAGAGAAAGAAAAAAAAAAAAACCTCACGGCTCCCAATAAGGAGCCGGCTCGCGTCGTTCACTTCAAAGAGTCGGCTCTAAGAGCCATTTCGTTCGCGAACGACCCATCACTATTCCACTGAGACCACTTCTGGTGAAACTTCAAAGAACAGGGTTTTCCTATGTTTTTAAGGACATAACCTTTTAATCTTCACTTGCTTTTGGGCCTGCCACTTATTTTTTGGACTAGAGTTGCCCTGTTTCCTCAGAATTTTAAGGATACTGCACATCATATTGGCATAGGCCACGTTTTTGGAAATTAGCTTTTTGTGAATCTCTTCTTGGGAAATTTGCTGATATAATTTTCCTACCCATTCTTTTAAAGGATTTTGTTACCACCACACTTCAACTGAATTCTCCGGCAGCTGTTCCCCACTTCTTTAGCCCTCTTAAAGATCTTGCTTTTCTATCCATCTCATCCCAGCAGCAGCAGTCACAGCGTAGACCCAAGCCTAAATCCTCAGCCTCTGTGCCCATATCAATAGAAAAGATTAGGTCCTTTTCCGCACCATGCCGCATTTCGTGTCATGCTAAAAAAAATAATAATCCATTGCCAGTTAGGCACTTTTTACATGACATTGCATGGTGGATCAAAATCTAAGATAGATAAGATTGAACTGAAAAGAAATGAAAAAGCACCCAATGTCCAAGGAAAACCTGAATGAACTAGAAAATGAATTAAATAATCTGAAGATCTGGTTTGACCATAACAAATTAATACTGAACCTGAATTTTCTTCAGTTAAGGTCAAATGGTGGGGAGTCCCAGATTTAAACCTAGTGGGAGTATCCCACCACAGAGGGACAAAAGGACCCCCTGATGATCCTCTAATCGCCTGAGCCAAGGTGTGAAACTGGGTGTGGGTCCCAATCAGCCAGGGTTTCGGGTGAGTTCATTGTGAAACCTGGCCCCACCTTATCATGTGAATTCCTGAGGTCAGATGGCCCAGGATGTGAGTGGGCGTTAAGGCGTCTGGGGAGGGAACTCAAAACTGGATTATAGATGGTAGACAGTTGGTGTCGTAAACCACCGCCTCTGTTCAAAGATGGTCGCTCACAGTGGACATAGATGGCTTCTTTCACTCCTATTTCAAACCATCTGTCCTCTCTGTCCAAAATGTGAACATTGGCAATGTTGACCTTAAAACTGAAGAAGCTTCTCGGATGAGAGGTGAAACGTCTTCAAGCAACTTAAAGAAGTCCAGACGCTTTTCTTTGCAAGCTCCTTTGACTACGATGACCTGGATGACTGAGAACCTTCACAGACACTGAACCTGAATAAAACAAAATTCATAATATTTGGGAATCACACATATTCTACTAATCAATCAATAAATCAGAACTTTATTCGCCACATGCAAGTTGCCCTGCAGTGAAACTGCAATAAATAACACTGCATTAGACAGAGTATCTGAGATAAAATTCCTTGGTGTGATAATACATCACAAACTATCCTGGATTCCCCACATTACTCATATCAAAGGGAAAGTATCGAAGTCTCTGGGAATTCTATACAAGGTTAGGATCTCATAAATCAAACATCATTATATACTCTCTATTGTTCTATTATACTGCCATACATGACATACTGTGTGGAAGTGTGGGGAAACATGTATAAAACACACACCCATCCAATATACATTCTGCAAAAAAGAGCAATAAGGATATAAGTAAAACATCATGTCATCAGTTTATCATTAACAGGAACACAGTGGAAAGAAACTATAACATTCAGATTGTCTACATTCGAAGGAACTACTTCATAGTCATGTGCGAAATACGGCTGTATAAATGTCTTGCAGCCCCTTGGTGTGCACACTCACAACAATGGCTGAGCGTAAATGGAGTCATGTGCAGACGTATTTTACCTCCACAAACAGCAGAGACGTGGTTTGCGATACATGTGGCAAAAAAGTGAGGTGTTGTGGCAACACCACTAACTTTGTCAAACACCTCAGTGTAAATCATATCACAGAATATGACGAGCTTATGTTGAGGCAAACTGAAGAGGAGGAGAGGACAGGGACAGGTGCTGCTAGGGCAGACAGACGTCTCTCACGAAGTCCTTTAGTGCTGCGGGCAGGCAAGGTGTTCAAATAGCGCACAACTTCAGTTTTTTTTATTTCTATATGATGAACTCTGCATTATTAAGTGATAAGAACAAGTAATCTGATGTCCTGTAATTATGATGCTATAACTTGAGATACAATAAATTAAATAAGTTTTTGTACAAAGTATCGGTATCGGATCAGTATCGTCGATACCACCCTGAATATTACTTGGTATCGGCTTGGAAAGGAAATCAGTGGTATCGCACATAAGATAAGATAAGATAAGATAAGATAAGATAAAACTTTATTCATCCCTCGGGTGGGTTCCTCTGGGAAATTTGTTTTCCAAAAAGCACAGCACCGACATAAGTTACAGAGTTAAGAATATTATATATATATATATATATATATATATATATATACATATATATATACACACACACACACACACACACATATATAAATACAAATACAAAGACATATATAGATAAAATATACAAAGGGGATAAATAGAATAAATAGGAATAAAAATAAAAATAAAAATACAAGTGAATTGCACATTCAAGTATGGAGTCTATTGCACCGCTGATTATTAACAAAAAGTATTGCACAAAAGGTGATTGCACAGTGAAGTGGAGAGGCACTACAGCTCAGTTGTTCCCCCCTCCTTTGTCCTCCTGTTTCCCCTCCCTCTCCCCTCCAGAGAGGAGTTAAACAGTTTGATGGCGTGAGGGACAAAGGAGTTTTTAAGTCTGTTGGTTCTTGTCTTTGGGAGAAGCAACCTGTCACTGAACAGACTCTTCTGGTTGTTTATGGCCGTGTGCAGAGGATGCCCAGCATTGTCCATAATGTCCAGCAGTTTCTTTAGTGTCCTTTTCTCTGCCACTGTCACCAGAGTGTCCAGCTTCATGCCGACCACAGAGCTGGCCTTCCTGATCAGTTTTTCCAGCCTGGATGAGTCACATCACTAATTCAAGAGAACCAAATCCATACATCACCAAATCCACTTTTTATCAAATTAAATATTCTCAAATTTAAAGATTTCATTGACCTCAGAACTGTGCAAACAATGTACAAAGCAGCAAATAAATCTTTGCCCCACAACATTCAGAACTTGTTCCAAATAAGACCAAATACTCATGACCTGAGAGGAATCCTTATGTTCAACAAGCCAGTAGTAAAGACAAATGTAAAATATCAGAACATTACAGTCAGAGGAGTTAGTGTGTGGAACACCTGTACAGATGAAATCAAGAAAAGTACATCAATACAAAAATTCACACGATTTTTCAAAAATAATTAATTGCATGAATATAGGAAATCTTCCTCTCAGTGACTGAGTTGTCTCATTGTGTCCTAATTTTTGATAGATCAAGGCCAGAATAACCGAAGCTTAAGCGTTCATTAAGGTGTTTGTCACATAGATATAAAATAAGCTCAGAGATTGAGCGGGTGTTAAAGAGAGGGTGATTAGTTTATGTAAAAATGTAGTTTGTTGTTGTTCTGGTTTACTAAAAAGTTTTAGTTGTGTATGTTCAATGTGTAAGACTTGTACATAGTTAAACATATATGATAAAATAATGTTGAATCCTGGATATGGATTTGTAAGCAATGAAATTTGAAATAAGGGGGTAGGAACAAGAAAAGTGCAAACTTCATCCTACTCCTTTTTGAGCACACGCATTCTGTAGACATAGATATATACATGAAAACCTGATGATTTTTAAGTTTTGTTTTTTCTCTTGTTATTTCAATTATATTTGCATGTTCGAAATAACATTATATCTATCATCTTGAAAGAGCTTCAGAAAGCCAGAAGAACCTTTGCTTAAAAGACCATTTAAAAACAAAATTACATGATCTGGCTGCTTGGCAGCAAAATCTAATAAAAGAGAGTGTATAGGAATTTATTTTACTTATGTAATAATCACATTATTTTATTGTATAATGCCTTGGTGCCACTGGATTTTAACATGTCTGACATCCATACTGTAAGACAAATGGTGGGGGTGTAGTAAGGAAGTTGGGGGAAGCACTTCACAGGAAGAGTCTTTTGTCTCTTCGAGGACTCTGGGAGGTAGCAAGGGAGTGTGAACCTTAAGGTGTGAAACAGCTGTGTACTGCCTTTTGTTCCTGGAGAAGGTATTTAACTGAGAGCCATGTTAGGCTCAGAGAGAACTCTGTCCCGCGGACATGCCGGGGCTCCATCAAGCTTGATTGTCTGTTCTTTGTGTGCTTTGATTAAAGAATTTTAGCTACCGCTCACCGCAGGCGTTATTTAAATGGAAAAACTTCCACAACAAGAGGTGGGTCAGGGCTTTTGCATAGCTCTGTATGACTGTGTGGACTAAAAAGTTATAACTACTGCCAATGTTTTCCTTTCTTCTGTCACCGCCCCAAACATTTCTGGGTGGTTTTCTGTGGCAGTGTTTATTACATGTGTGTTATACTTGTAGACAAGACAGTGCAACATTTTCCTGGGAGCTTTATTCGAAAATTATTCTCGACAGAGGTAATTTGTTCGTTTTGGTTTTTTTTTTATTGCATGATTACAGATATTTTTTATTTAGAAAAACTGCTTTATAAATTGCAATGTATTCACATCTGTTTTTAGGTCTGTGTTCCCAAATTTTAGGAATCTTTTTTCCTATTCCAACATGTATTATGTGTCAGTGATAGACTGCAAAAAATTGTGGGCTTTATAGACTGGCAAATGATTTAACCCAACTTTTAACTCCAACTTTTGGGGAATTTGGGTTATAATTTGTTGCTCTAGCAAAATCTCTTATTTTGACCAAATGGAGGCTCTCTATTGAATTAAGGTGTCTCTTTTTTTTAAGGTTTTATTCTGTCTACCAACTACTTCTTGTTCAACAAATTGTTTATCAGGAAAATGAGAGGGGAATTTTTCCTAACTACGAGGTACGAGTGTTGGTGCCTGAGACCTTTTTATTATTGTCGTTGTTTACACCTGAATGAAAAAAAAACTTTTTAAATATATAGGTTGAGGAATATGTTATTTGCATTAACATGTTTTTAAAAACAGGGCAAAGTATTCTGGAATCTTCTGCTGTCTGCTGTTGGTTATGGTTGGTTTTACTTCCTTGTGGAACAAAGGTCATACTATCACAACCTAATACTTGCAAAGTGTATCTAACGAAGTTGTGGTGAGTATATAAAACGATCTCTTCCAAAAAACTTTAGATGTTTAAGGAGCGCTAACGTGATGCCGAAACCGCCAATGGCTATTAAACCAGAAGGAAGATGGAACATTAATTTGGATGATACACTTAATTTTGGGTAAGACAATGGACTCACTAACTGGTAATTATAACGTGCCTCATATCAGACCATGTTTAAGAACTCAAAATAAGTAAATTAATGACGGTGAATTTAAATATATATATACATAAAGGCAAATAAAAGATTCATAATTTTGTTTTTTGTTAGTGTTCCTGGTGAGGGGAAATATTTATTGTAATCTGGAGTGTACTGGACTCTGACAAAAACAAAACAAAACAGTGCTGGTTTGCTGTCTTCCTTCAAACAAGGAAGTGGTATTGAGTATTTAGGGTGAGGCCCAATGTAAATCTTTCACACTTGTAAATGTGGAGAGCACAGATAACAAAAAAAAAAACAGACTACAACTGTCGCACACTCTTATTGGGAGACATACAAAAAATAAACGGGAAGAGGTAGAAGGGATGGGTAAATGGGGAACAGATAAGCGGGAAAAAGCAGAGAAGAGAGAAAAAAAACAGAATGTGTGTTTTTAGTCTAAACATTTGCCAGTATAAAATCCAGGATCTTAACTGCATGTCAACATTTATTTTTAATTTCACTCAGGGCCAGACCATTGGTTCCGACATTCACATCCTGGAACGCTCCTATCATCTGGGAGGGGATGTTTGACTCCATTCTTTATGACCAAAGGCACGCTGACAAAAATTCATCTGTGGCTCTTACTGTGTTTGCTGTGGGAAGGTTGGTTTTTTTCAGAACATGAGAGAGAAGTAGTGTATTTTTATTGCATATTGTAGAGTATTGCCTTCTAGCTGCCAAAGTGGAAAGCAGACTGTGTTTATGACAGTAATCACCTAGTATAGACCACTAGTATAGAGAGAACTGTTCGATTCAATTCCAAAAAAGCTGGGACACATAAAATGTAAATGAAAAATAGCATGTAATAGAACATTAATTCAAAGGCCAAGTTAAGACTTCAAATTTTATGTTTTTACTAGGGATGGGTATCGTTTAGGTTTTATCCGATACCGGTGCCAAACCGGTACTTTTGAAACGGTGCCAGTGCTTAAACGGTGCTCAAACCAGTGCTTAAAGAATGGAGAACACAAACTTTGTCCAAAAACCTCTCATGTTCAGCTGTTTTTTTGTAAAAAGATAACAATGTTAGCCTTTTCTGCAGCTATGGGGCATATATGGTATCACTCTTGGCTGGAAGCAGTGCTTGATCAATGGAAACAACACAAACAACAAAGGTCCAAAAACCTCTCATGTTTAGCTGTTTTCCACTTTTTCTTTGGTCATTTTAGCCTTTTTGGCCAGGGTGAAGGGAGTATCTGCCATCAAACAAGAAGACAGCCGCATGTAACTACGATGGTGTTTGCTAGTTCACCTTACGTGCATTAATGTAATAACGTGGTTAGCTTACTCAGCGTAAATTATACACGAACAACATTAAGCTACTCACGCAGAGAAGAACGGCTTCTGCTGCCATCATCATCCGTCATCATTTCTGCTACACTGGCAGGGCTAGGGGCCAGGACTGTACTATTCAGGTTTTTAGGGGATTTTGCTAACTCCGGGTCCGATAACAGGCACCACACCCGCAGTAGATGCACACGGTGTGAGGTCTCGCAGCAAGCTATCAAATACGGCTCATTTCTCGGCTTTGAAAAAAAACGCGATGTGTCGCCAGGTGTTTCATTGGATTTGAGGTGTTACCTCCTTTGACAGTATCACAGTATCAGCTTAAAGCACTTGTTGCAGGCTGCTGAGTTTGCATATTTTGCTGTGAAGTACAGCCAGACTTTGACCGCTTCGCCTTGGGCATTTTTAATCTGTAGCTCTGCTCTAAAAGAACGTACGTACCTGGACCCTCCTACTATCCTCGAAACGTAAAATGATTGGCTAGAATTCAAAGTGTATGACATCTCAGGAAAAAAAAGCACCGAAATGTGCGCTGCTTTTCGGTCTGGTTACTACCGTTTATGTCAGAACCCCATCCCTAGTTTTTACCGTTGGAGTGCATTGTCTGTATGTATAATTACATCACAAATTTTGCATAATTTGCATAATTCATATTTGTAGAGATACTGAAAGCAGGATATTTCCTTGAGTGTAAAGGCCCCATTGTATAGTGAATTACACATTTGCCTAGCAAGCAAATGTACAATCCACCCTGTACATCCACAGAAACAACTTCCTCCACTATCTTGTTACGGAATTAATAAGATACACGTATGAAATGAAAAAAACATAGCATTCAGGCTACCAGTCTGCACTCAACTTGTGATCCTCACCTTTCTGAACTCCTTTCTATCTGAAGAATTGCAAATATTATTACCTCTTTAGTTGAATAAATATCTACTATATTAAGAAAAATGATTTACTATTATTTGCCATTAGCTGAAATTTTCCTTTAGGAAAACAATCATCAAAATATTACAACAACGCCTAAAGAGCAAAAAGTATCAAAGTAAAAACAATGAATCTGCAGGAAATGTTCCACATCAGTGTCACCTGGATTAATATTGTTGTTCTATAAGTTTAAGACTGAGCTAATTTTTATATACTTTATATGCTGTTTAATGTTCAGCATCATATTCTATAAAGCATATGTCTGCAGTGGCTCTCCTGTGAGGACAACTGAAAAAAAAAGTGTGAAGTAAATATTAATAACAAAAATATCTGCTGAATTAAAAGGCTTGAACATGGTTAACAGTAAATATCTACAGGGAGAATTAAAAAATGAATGAAAAATAAAGGTTGTGTTGACAAAACATCTTGTTATAATAAATTGCATTTATATAGCGCTTTTCGGGACCCCTCAAAGCGCTTCACAATACCACTATTCAGTCACTCTCACATTCATACACTGGTGAAGGCACGCTACAGTTGTAGCCACAGCTGCCCTGGGGCAGACTGAACATTCTCATTAACAGTAATCTAAAAGTGCTGAATGAGCTTGCACCTCTTTAGCATGACAGTTTTATGGCCAGAGCTGCTGTCTCCTTTCCATCATCATCAAAGTTTTTCTTGCTGATGCACTAAAGGAGTTATTAACTACTTTTGTAAGAATATTTTCATCTTTTATTAGGAATTTTTAATAAATTACAGCTGTCACTTGCTGAGTAGGTTCTTATCTAACCACTGGCACTTGAGAAATAGACTGTAGGAAACGCAGACATCTGATCAGATTGGGTTTTGTTGTTCTTTGCTTGTTCAATATGTTTTCAATTTGTGTTCAACTTATGAAGATGAATGCATAAGGACTTGTCCCGATTCAAAATATTGAGGCAAGGAACAAAACCAACACTGGCCCAGAAGAGATAGTCAAACGATGATTTTATTGAGCACACGCGTGGGAAGATGTACACTGCAACACATCAGCATAGATCTTCACCAAACAGCTCATTTCAGAATGGTTTTATTCATGTCAGGGTTCAACCCCTTCTGTGTCACAAAAAAACATAATATGCATCAGTTACAGTAAATAATCAATTAAACATAGCTAAAATAGACAGAGACGTTCCTCTTTCTAGGACATTCTTCCATACATGGTAATTAAACTCATTCTCCGAATAGTCCCTGGGGACTTTACACTTTCTTGACTCTTCATCTGTCACTTGTTACTAGGCAAGCTCACATGCAATTAGAAGCTAAATGAATTCCTGGCTTTCGGCCTGGCCTATGTTTAAATCATATATGTCTGTAAGCGTGAATGCGGTTTTAACCTTCCATTGCTCCAAGTCACTTACACAATAGATCGTCGGGACATCACGCCAAACGAAGCTTGAAACCTTCAAAAGACTGAGCATCAATTCTTAATGAGCACAACATGCAATGTGTGTATACAATGATTATAGCTGCACCTGTAATAAAATGTTAATCTGATACCAGTAGCTGTAATAAAGTTTAATGCAATGTTAATGATAAAGAATATATCGTAGCAGTAAAATAATTTCTTTGACTTCCACAGACTGAAATATTTCCTTATTCAAATGTGCTGGAAAAAAGGTTTTGTTTTTGCATGAAAGTACTTCCTTCTGTAGGATCCCTTTTTATTTTTATAAGAGGAAAAGTATATGACAGTATGACACTGTATGACAGCATTTGCTGTTTTAATGTGTGTTTGCCTAAATATTACTTATTTGTTCTAGGAATTATTATATAGTTGAAGTAATGTATTTGTTTTTGCTTTGGTTCTGCCACAGAGCATTTCTTTTTATTATCAGGTTTGGACGTTTAGAATCAGGGAATTTTAACTACTTTAGGTCTTTTTGTTTAAAAGGGGGACATCCCACTTTGGCTCAGACTACAAGAAATTACTTGTGTGACATTAAAGCTTGTGCAAGAAAAAAATTGATGATGATGATGGTTCTCGTTAGAAACATCTCATTTGTTTTTCTCTGTTTCTAATTAAGGTACCTGGATGCCTACCTCAAGACTTTCCTCACCTCAGCAGAAAAACATTTTATGGTGGGGTTACCAGTGACATATTACGTGTTCACAGATGCAACGGAGAAAGTACCAAACATCACACTTGCTTCTCTGCGATACATAAAGATTGTCAAGGTGGAAAAGCATGCCAGGTGGCAGGACATCTCTATGATGCGAATGAGGACAATATCAGAAGCTATAGAGTCAGAGATCCGTCACAGATTTCATTATGTCTTCTGTTTTGATGTGGATCAGGAGTTCAAGGGGAGATTTGGGTCTGAGGCACTGGGTGATTCTGTGGCTTTGCTCCATGCCCACTTTTATAAATTACCAAAAGCCCAGTTTACCTACGACAGAAACCCCAAATCTAAAGCCTTCATGGAAACTGGCGATTTTTACTACCATGCTGCTATCTTTGGAGGAATGTGGCAAAATGTAAAGCATTTGGTAGATGCCTGTTATCTAGGCATCATAGAGGATAAACTTAATAATGTGGAAGATCTGTGGCACGATGAGAGCCATCTAAACAAGTACTTTTGGATTCATAAGCCAAGCAGGCTGCTGTCTCCAGAGTACTGCTGGGACCAGAGCATTTGGGACAAGCAGGATATACTTGTCACCCGCCTAGTGTGGGCACCAAAACACTATGACACACTTCGTAATGGGTAGAGTGGCCAGGAAATTAAAATTAGAATCCTTTTGTGAGAGAAGTGCAAGCTTGTTGTTGATTTTATATTGGGGTATTATCTGTTAAGTGAGCTAGTGGCTCTATAGCATCTATTTTCAGATTCCTAAACAAATAAATAAAATGAATCTTCCAAATGAATACATGTGGCTATCAATAGAAAAAGTATGGGTGCCAGGGTCAGCCTTATGTTTGATATGCCATTTAGATTTTCCTGAGTCAGGAAAATCTAAATGCTCAGGCATGAAAAAACATTTTTATTATTTACATCAGGCATATCAAACATAAGGCTGACCCTGGCACCCATACTTTTTCTATTGATAGAGACATCTCCCACTTCTATTGATACTGCACAAAGGAAAAATAATTGATCAATAGTTAAATGACCAAAAGTTGTCGTGTTTCACTAGCTAGTGTAGAAATATCTACTCAAACATTAGTGTAGTCAATGAGCTACCAGAACCTTTTTTTTTCTGTTTTTACATTTATTATGTAAAAAAAGTTTGACATAAGTTTACATAAATTGGCTTCAAGTGGCATGGTGTGAAGTACTGTTGCCTCACAGAATGAAGATCCTGGGTTTAAATTCTTACTGTGTGGAGTTTGCATGTTGTCTCCATGGTTGCATGGGTTCTCTGTGGGTACTCCAGCTTCCTCCCACAGTTTAAAGACATGCACTTATGTTAATCTGTGATTAATCTAAGATTAATCAGAGTTATACCCCCCCCCACCACCACCACCACCACCACCGTTGACCCCAAATTGGACAAGCAGAGGAAGATGGATGGTTGAAAAGAGCAAATTGAAAAGTAGTAAGCAAAAAATAGTCATCATAGTCAAATGTCATAGGTGGCAGCGGCTGTCACTAGGCCAAATATGCTGATTTTTTTAGTTTGCCTATTTTGCCAAATCAATCACAGATTCAACTACCAGTATAAATTTATAAGCTATATTGTTGATCCCCTGGGGTTGAGCTTTGGTGGAGTAGGACGCAAGTTTGGGAGCTCCCGCCGATTTCGATTAAATTGTTTTTCATTCGCGCTTTTTGGCCATAATTCTAGTCCTGTTTTAGTCTGTAGTTTGTTGTGTTGAGAGGTTTTACTCGGGCCTGCGTAAAATGGCAGCAAAAAATATTACAACCCACAGTACTATTCAAACACAACTGAGGCCTAATTTGCAAACCGCAACCACATCCTCGAGTGAGCCATTGTCTCCTGCAAAGCCCCCTCGTGCCAAGCTAATCCTGGTATTGAAGCTCTCGAGGTTGAGTTGCTGGCTTCGCTGAGGAAAGATATCACCAATATTTTTAAAAAAGAACTTCAGGATACTCTGGGTGATGCTTTGTCTACCATTAAGTTCGACCTGCAAGTGGTGAAGATGCAGCTGGCGATCAGTAAAGCTGCCAGTGACGCTACCATGTCCGAGCTAAAAGGTACAGTCAGGGAGATGGAGCACGCACTCACTGTGTGCTCTGCTGATATAGCTGAGATTTTTAAAAAACCCATCAAGGGCCTCACAGCTCACGTAGCCAAGCTGGAAAATAAATGTAAAGACTTGGAGTCCAGGACTATGGGCTCAAATTGTGGTCATAAATATTTTGTACTGTAAATCAGTTTTGTACTTGTAAATCAGGATTTGTATTTGTAAAAAGAATTTGTGTGTGCGTAAAAAAGATTTGTGTGTGGACTTAGCCAAAAAATATGTGTGAAACTCTGCACTCAAGTTTCAAGTTACAAGTACGAATTTTGACCCTATTTTTCTTCCTTTCATCTGATTGGCCAATGTCATGTTAATCACAAATTTAACAATCCAGTCAGAGAACAGCTGGGTTTGGCTGTCGGAGGGGCGCTTTTTTGAACTGCAGGTCCTTGAAGGGTAATAAAGTTTGAAGCTGGAGGATCTCTATATAAATATCCGATAGAAGCTAGGTCCCCTAACTTTCAGTAGCTGTTGAAAGGATAAAGTTGTGGTATATCAGTGGTTAGAAATACCGTTATTACTTTAAGATTAGTTTAACATAAAGTCAGGGCTGACCCGGGACCATTGCTGCGAGTCACAGTGTGCAGCGTAAAGGTCCTTTCACATCGGATGCAGCATGTGCTGCTAATGCTAACTAAAAGCCAAGGATCCAGAATTTGTTGCGCAGGCTGCTGAGCTCTGTGGGTTTTTGCAGCAGTTCTATTTGTACTAGATGCACCTGCTCCTTGTCATTTCTTTCTCTGACTTTATGTACTCTACAAGAGGTTCTGGGGGTTTTTTTGCTGGTTCTTCAAATGTTCAATAAAAACATGTATGCTAATTCATAATTCAATTCAGTGAAGACTGTCATTTCTCCAACACTGCCCATACAGGATGCGGCATAACAATGTTAGTTAGGATAGTGGGAGTACCGAAGGGCCCTGATACGTGCACCACTGCTGCCGTAGCCTCCTTGCTAAAAGAAGCATTTGATCTGGGGAAGGAGCTACTTTTGGATCGTTCCCACAGGACCCTCCAACCCACAACTAAGCCTAGCGACCGTCCACGAGTCATTGTATGCAGGCTTCATTACCACACTGACTGTGTTGACATTTTATGACGTGCTAGAGATTAAAGTTGAAGACCTGACTATCTCAGTCTTCTCCGACTAAACTTGCTGGGTGGCACGGACTCGTGCTGCATTCAACACGGACAGGCAGCGACTCCATGGCATTGAAGGTGTTCGGTATGGCCTGTTTCATCCATCACGACTTCGCATCACACATAAGGGTGTTGAGAAGGACTTTGTTTCAGCAGAGGAAGCCAGTGATTATGTCAAAACTTTGATCTATAGGTGAGCCTCAACAGCCCTTCCATTGATCCCCTCACCTCTTTCTTGCCTTTACATATTAAACTTATATAAAAGTAATTAAAAACACAACCTGAACTCAATTGCCTAATAGTGTATAGTGTGGTCAAAATGATAATGAAACAATTTCCACATAACACCGGACTTCCACGGGCCTTTGTTGTCATTGGCTAAATCTCGTTGGGTAGCCATCGCCTTTGAACAGAAGTCCTTTTATATGTATAGTGTCTGTAACTTAACCAAATTTCAAGCAGTCACCAATTCATGTTTCCTCACTGCACAGTTTTCTGCTGATCGGAGTTCTAATGGGTGTATTTTGCTGATGGTACCTAACCATAAACGCTTTTGTTTAAAAGTATAAACAACTAAATTTTATGTTATTACATTTAATTTTAACTTATCCCTTCATAAATACAGACTTTAAAAGTCTATGGGTTCAGCACTGTCATTTTACTTTATATTATAAAATATCAAATCTGAGCAATGCTAAAAAAAAACTTTTTCATGCTTTGAATTTTATTATATTTCAGTTTGGAGCTTCTGGTTTGTTTTTCTGATGCTTAAATTTTAGATTTTTACCTTTGTTACATTCAGTTTTGGATTCTTCTTTTGATACTATCTTTGAACTCTGGTACCTATTTAGTTTTTTTGTTTGCTGTGGCTATGGTGTTTTTTTTAGTTGTCTTATGTTAGTTTACTGTATTTGTTTTTTATTCAGCTTCAGTTGCTATTTTGACTTTGTTATTTCCTGTTATTTAATTCCTGTGAAACTGAGAAAGCTATTTTGGAGCACTGTGGAGAAAGATCATGCTGCATACTTTTTTTTTCTTACATATCACACTGATTAAACTTTTTCTCAAAGCAGTCATATAACACTTTATTATATTATTGACTGCACATGTACACTTGGAATCTGTGTATAACAATTTGTGTACAAAAACAAAACAAACAAAACTAAATTCCCATATCAACTTAGTAAACATAGAGAGGAAGCTGCATTCAGTGATACAAGACATCATTAATGACTAGAGACGGGCAGAAACGTGTAATCCGATTACTATTTTCAAGTAACAAGTAAGGGATTACTATTGCAAAATAAAGTAATTGATTTATTAATCACTGTTACTTTCCCATAAACACGCTGCATTACTGAATTACTTAACCATTATTTTGTTTGTGAAAGTGTCTCATGACAATGACATACAAGCGTGCAACGTCTGTGGCAGCAACAGACATGTGTAGATCAACAAGGGATAATATGGAGTGCGGGAGAGAGTACGACCATGTAGCGTTAAAAGTGTGGATGTACTTACATTACTTTGATAGTTTGATTCTGTAAAAAGTGACAAAAACATTAGCGTCTGCTGTACACTCTGCATGGGAAGAAAATTTCTTTTCACGGCGAAAAATTAAACTTCAAATCTGACTGTTCAAGACTGTTGCAAATAATTGAAATTTTGCTTAATGCAATGTGCATAAAATTAAAAGATTACAACTAATAAAACAAATTTTAAAAAAGTGACTTTTCTATTTTATCCAATTTTATATGATGAATTATGGAGAAAAAAACAGAATTGGGATGAAAGGTCTATTGCTTTGTTAAGTATTTAGTATTTAACAAGTATTGTGTATCATGTTTTTAAAAAGTAACTAACTAACTAATTACTTTTGAAAATATGTAATCAGTGATGTAACAGAATGCTTTTTTAGATAAGTAATCAGTAATGGACACTCAATGTACCCTACTGTACAGTCTGTACACACATGACTGTGTCAGTACACACCCAGACAATGTAGTGATTAAGTTTGCAGAGGATACCACAGACAGCATACAGAGCTGAGGTTCAGAGGCTGTCGGATTGGTGTGCAGAGAGAGGTTGGTTCTAACACCTGGGTGTTCACCTGAATAATAAACTGGACTGGAGCCACAACACTGATGCTCTTTACAGGAAGGGTCAGAGCAGACTCTACCTGCTGAGGCGGCTGAGGTCATTTGGAGTCCAGGGAGCGCTTTTAAAGACCTTTTTTGACTCTGTGGTGGCATCTGTCATTTTTTACAGTGTTGTATGTTGGAGCAGCAGTTTATCGGCAGCTGAGAGGAAGAGGTTGGATAAACTCATTAAGAAGGCCAGCTCTGTTCTGGGATGCACCCTGGACCTAGTGCAGGTAGTGGGAGAACGAAGGACTCTGGCCAAAATAACATCTCTGATGGACACAGTCTCCCACCCCATGCATGTAAATGTTGCTGAACTGCAGAGCTCCTTCAGTGACAGACTGCTGCATCCTAGATGCATGAAGGAGTGTTTCTGCAGGTCTTGGAACAGGCTGCGGACAGACCTCCTAGTGTCCTTCTACCATGCCACTTTCGAGAGTGTGCTGGAGCACACTATCCATGCTGGTTGCACAGCAACTGACAAGAAGAGACTACGGAGGGTCATCAGATCTGCAGAGAAAGTGATCGGCTGTCCGCTCTCCTCCCTGGACTTAATTGCCTGTTCAAGATGTCTCTCCAGAGCCAGGGCAATTATAAAGGACCACCTCCATCCTAACCACCACCTCTTCATCATCCTGACCTCTGGAAAAAGGTTCAGATCCATCAGGTGCAAAACCAACAGACTAAAGAACAGCTTCTTCCCATGAGGAACTCTTAAAGCAAACTAAGAGTGTGAACAGACTTCTCCAAAGCAACCACTCTGACGCTACTATTGATCATCTATGCAATATCCCAGTCTTTCCATGTTCTGTGCAATATTTTTGGCTCATATGCAATATTTTTGGTTTTTGTGCAATATTTTGGTCTCAGTGGAATTACCATCCCCACCCTAAATGACAATAGCCCCCCCACCCTTATTTATTTATTTATTATATTACATAACTGCCATTTTATACAGGCCCATGTTTCTATGCATACACCATGTATATAGTTACTCACATATATGTGTACATATATATTGCTTTTTATTTATTTATTTTTTCTTTACTTTTGCACCTTTGTGGTCCAGCTGTGCAAGAAATCGCACAATGACAATAAAAAGCTCTAAGTATGACTGTGCAATAACAACAAAGAGTTGTCTCTTATCTCTAATAAGTAACTAATTACTTTTTTAAATAACACTATTGGTTAGTGGTGGGCGGATATCGATTGTATCGATACTAAGTCAGCTTACCGACTTAAGTAGTTTTCTGTCACTGGTTTATTTGAAGACTTCTCTCCAAAGCCACCATGAAAACTACACAGGATTAACAAAATAAAACTCAACGTAAGACACAGCACCAAAAATAACACTGTACAACAAACATGATAAATCAATAAATACCTCGTTGGCTGCATGCTGCAAAAAGGAAATTAGTCACCGTTCTTTTGAGGTTTCCATTAACAGTGTGCAGTTAAAGTCCACTTAACATGACTTTCAACAGAGACCATTCTTCTCCCCAAAAAGGAAAACTAGCGTGACTTGTAAGCGAGCTTAACTTTCAAAATAAAAGCACAAAAACTTTAACTACATAAAATATAAAAACATCAAGTAACGTACAGCTTAAACAATTTACAATGATGACATGGATCTTGACAAGATAAAGAACTAATCAAAATTATATACAAACTCATCATGCCAACAGCTACATCCACCATGTTTGCTAGTTGAAAACCAAGGTTACAGACACAAAAAAGCAAACCCTTTTTCTCTTATTGATCAAATGTATATATTCAGATTTTTTTTATTCCACCCTGGGATATATTTTCATAACAGATGCCCTTTGTTCTTCTTGCTCTGTGTCTACTCGTGCATTTTAGTTTTAATTATTAAATGTCGTAATTTAATTAAATGTCGTATACATTACTGATGAATGCCGCCATGTCTCTGATTATGACTTCAGTCCTTTTCTGCCATATTTGCCAGAGCTGCATCTGTGCTTACAGAGCTACCAGGAAAACACGCACATAATGAATACTGACACATCTGTATCTGTATATATTACCGTGAAGGTTATTAATAGTAAATAAATGAGTACGACTCTATTGTAATTTAGAGAAAAGAAGCGTATACCCTCTCCGTTTTCCCAGTCGCTATTTCTTTTGGTGTCACTGATTCATTTTCTGGAGTACCGTCATCTTCCTGATCCCTGACTCACAAAAAATAATTAGCATTAAGTTGAAAATAAGTTAACTAAAGTCATGTAAAATAGTCAAATGAACAGAAAAAACTGTCTTCTTATGATCAGTTGCTCTGTGGTTACATACTGTGTTTGTTTATACACTTGCTCAACAAGTGGGAGGAAACAAATCCCTTTTGGGTTGTGTCAGGAAAGGCATCTGTTGTAAAAATCAAACATGCAAAGCTACGCATGGTGGTGACCCCTTGTGAATAATAACAGAACATAGCTTATTCTTTTGCTGAGTATGCAGGTGCTTTAAAGTATGCATTGTGTCTTCATATGTCCAAATATCTTAACCAGGGTTCCTGTATGTGGCTTCTTTAAGGTAAGAAGTTGAAAAGTTCAATTTACAAACTTATTTCCAGTATCAATAAACCTTTTCAGCTACACCAACTTCACATAAAAATTGTCCCAGCTGCAACATGTGCCACCATTCCTGCATCCTGATAATGAAATTCAGGTTGACACAGGGGAGAGCTACAGAGCTGTCTTTCATCGAGACGAAAAGTGGGTAGGTGAGCACTGTTTCAGGGGGCACCATGTAATCATCATTCTTTTATTAATATTAGTAATGTACTGAACGTCTGTTGAAACCTTTTGGCAGGTATTTCGGTTTCATTACATAGCACCCTGGAGACCAGAGATTTGCCTGTGTGTCTTAGATTTTAGATATGAATCCAGTTGAACTTCCAGTCTTACAACACTGGTGAATTTACTAGAAACATACGTTATTGGAAAAACATTCGAAGATGAGTTACTGGACGCTTTTTGTCCATTTTCTTTTTTATTACTCCTCCTTCTCTTGTCAATGTCATTATCTCTTCCCCTCTCTTCCCACAACCTCAATTTACACACACTTTTTGGTACTAAGAAATTTGCCCCCACAGGATCAGCCACTCTCTCCTCTACGTAACTACAATTACTTTGAAACTGAATTAAAAGAAACAACGAAAATGGAACCAACCAAATACACTGTGGAATAATAGGGCTTGTCTCAGGAATGACTGGCACTTTCTGTGCCTTTATGGCACTTTGCAGTGTTCTGTACATGTTGGCTCTTATTTGGAAATGTTTATATACTTTGTGGAAGTTTGTGTTGAAGTAGTACAGAATGTCCAAGAGACGACTGTTACCTTGACATTATGTGCTTGTCTTTTTCAGAAAAGACTTCCACCTGTACTGTGAAGAATTCCAAAACTTATTTCTAACGTTAACTGAACTTCCAAAACAGAGCTACGGAGGTCACTTAACCCTCTGGGGTCAAAATCAAAAAAGAAAAAAAAGAAAAAACACCCCTTACCTATTGGTGTTAAAGTTTACCATGTCAGCCAATCAAAAAAATGATATGGCAACATGTGACACTTGGTTGTTTAGGGAGAAGGGGAAGGTTTAGTAGTGACACCCGCGACGGAAAGCGGGCAAGCGAAAAAAGAGTTTTCATATGTGAGACACTAGTGACGTTTAGTGTGTTTGGAGGCTATAGTTAGTGTGTTGTGTAGTTATTGTTTTGTATTGTGTGTCAGTTATACTGCTGAATGCAGTGGCGGTCCTAGCCTGTTTGGCGCCCCGGGCGAACACTCCCTCTGCCTATCTATCTATCCCCCAACTCGAGGATCACCACAATTAACCTAATAGACCGACACCTTAGTTCACAGATTCACTTTGTCTAAGGTGTGTTTCTGGGATTTCACACAACCCAAGATTCAAATCCTGAATACATAATGGGCTTGGATTTACATCATTATGAATGAAATGTGCTCTATTTGGAAGCAGCCAGCTCCCCTCCCCTTTCGACGGGTTGTGTGTGAGACTTTAAATCAGCAAACTGTAAATTATAAAATTTAAATTGTTATTGATCCCTTTACCCCTAGTCCTGAAGTGTATATTTATTTTCTTACTCTTCTTATATTTATTGTTTGTTTACTTGCACTGCTGTAACTGGAGCCTCGTCGTCTCGTCTCTCTATATACTGGACTGTATGTGGCGGAGATGACAATAAAGTTTACTTTGACTTCAGCAGCGAGCAGGCGCACCGAGGGCTCTCGCGCTCTCGCGCTCACTTTTCGCGTATAGAATTTCGAAAAAACCTCAGTGCAAATTATAAGTCTGTATCATAATGTCTGGTGTTTTCGTGTTTGTTGTTTTGTTTTTATTTTGTTTTATTTTTGCGAGTTGGTTATTAGATGCTGCTCCAGCCAGCCAGAGAATCCCCCGCCGCCCCGCCCTCTCCTCCCAGTGCAGCAAGCAGCAGGCGCACCTCGCAAACAGAGGGCGCCCTTACACCCAGCAAATGGGCGATAGAAAACCGATTGGTGCCTATGCCATTCCCAGTATGCGCTGGCTGATGTTGGGGCAGCATGAGTACGAGCAATTTTTTTTTCTTTTTGCCAATGCCCGTGATGCCGCCCCCACCACGATGCTGCCCCAGGAAACCGCCCGTGTCGCCCGTATCAAAAACTGCTACTGGCTGAATGTCACATTTGCTCCAAAAAAGCCACCAAAGGCAGATTCCAGTGTAAACGCTGTTCCCACACGGAAAACAGGACTGATACACCTCCTGCTGTCAGACCTGCAGGGTTTAGGCCTGTGATGTTGTCCTCTGTCTTATACTGAACACAAACTATTTTTTGGACTGGCACAAATAATTTGTGTGCCTTCTCATTTGATGTAACTACCGCCCCTCCCCCCTCAGCCCGGCTCAGAGTACAAGGTTCGCGTGCGGAGTGAAGCAGAAGAAAAGTGTGACAGAGAGGGTGAGAGAAAGAAAAAAAAAACGCCATTGGGATTCGGCTCGCGTCGTTCACTTCAAAGATCCGGCTCTAAGAGCTGTTTCGTTTGCGACCCACACTGGGCAACCGCCCATGTCGCCCGTATCAAAAACCGCTACTGAGCATGAGAACTGAGGTATGGCTCTGATGATAGGGGTGTTTATGTCATCAAAGGTCATCTACTTTAAAGATGTGACTAGACGTGTCTTCAGCATAGAAAAGAGGGGCCGTGATATCCTGTACGATGTGTTGTACTCAGTGAACTTACTGAAAGGAATGCTTTAGTCCAGAGAATACACTGTCCCAGCTTTTTAAAAAGAATTTTAAAGTTTGATTTGTCTGACCATAGAAAAGATTTCCAGCTTGCCTCAGTCCATTTCAAATGAGCCCAGAGAAGATGGTGGTGGTGGTAGTGGTGTTGATGTACACAAAGAAATGAACAGTCTCAATTTTTTATGATAGTTTTTTAATGGCGAAACAAAAACAAAATATGTAGAAAAACACATTACATAAAAGTTACAAACTGTTTATTTTTCATTGACTGAAATAAGTACTTGATCTCCTATAACCATGTACAGGGATTGTCTAGCCTGATGTTAGCTAAGAGCAGAAAATTGTTCACTGTGGGATGACAGAATTATGTGGGATGCCACCGTCTTAAGTAGTGGCCAGGAAACTAGGTCAATGAGCAGCAAGTGGAGATAATCAGGCCAGGTGAGTGGGCCAAGAGCAGGAGCCCAGTAATGAGCTCTGCCCAGGCAGAGAGGAGACTGGGAGAGAGAAGGAGACAAAGAAAAAAAAACCAACAACAAACATCTGGCCAAGATTGAGCCAGCCGGGGAGAGGGAGAGGGACCATGACATATTCCACATTACCTGGATTATGTCTATATTTGGAATTTAGAGATTAGTTAGCATATACTGACTTTAGATGATCCACAGGGATGTTCAACCATGGCGTTCCCCGATGTGCAGCTACACACTTACATACTTTTCCCCACAGAAGAATGTCCAGCATGTAACAGAAGCTTATTTAAACCATATATTAACCTTCATATCGTGTGCAGTATTTGTAATCTGTGTCTGTAATCCATGTTTTCTATTATAGGAATGATGAGCTGTTCTGTTTATTTGGAAGAAAAAATGCCAATTTTGGGGGGAAAAACAGAAATTTAACACTTAAACAAAGCGTACATGTGTGGATCTTTGTAAAGCTGGCAGTGTGGAATTTGTATCAAAACCACATGTCAGACATGTGACATGATCTGTGCTTATTAGGTGATTTATGCATTTAAGGTTCTATAAGCTGAATGCTATTGACACCCTTTTCTCTTTTTTTTTTTTTTTTGCCTGTCCCATTTGGTTCTTTAGCCGTCAGAATTGTTGTCTGAAGACCAACAAGGATACCCAATGGATTTATTTTGCCAAATGGATCATCATGGCATTGCCGTATTGGTCCATTTGATCGACCTTTGTTTTTATTATTTATTTTATTTTATTTTCAGTTGTTACAGATGGGACAGACATGAGTGAGGGATAGGAAAGGGAGAAAGAAAGAGGAAGGAAAAGAAAAACAGAAGGGGAGAGGGACAGTGAGAAAGGGGGGAAAAAAAATATCTCCGGGATCACCTGTTGAGAGAAAAAGAATAGAAAACAAGCAAAAAAAACAAAAAAACAAAACAAAGCAACATACTATACACAACACCATCGCATTAATCTAGCTAAGTGTAAACAGCAGTAAATACTAAATATTGAATGTTGTTGTGCAGCACGCAGGACAGACAGCGCACAATGTGCTTTGAAGTAGCAGCCAAGAAAGGTGTGATTTAAGTCTACAAACAGTGAACACCTGTGTGCACACCTGTGTGGATCGGCGCGCTTGTATTCAAATGGTTTCCCCATGTAATGGTCTGCAAGAGGATGTAGAGAGCCATAGCCCTGTCCCCCAGGGCATGAAGCAGGCATGGAGGAGATCCAGGCCCCAGACATCCAGAGGCCCCAGAGTGCAAGAGCCCAAGGAGGACCACCGGAGGGGCATCCGTGCCACCTTCATGGGAAGGGCTGAGGATCCCCAGACGAGGGGTCACCCAGTAGCCACCGGGCAGAAACTAGAGGGGGCTTTTCTCAACGAGAAGTCTGGGCTTGGGAGAGCCCGAGTGCCCTGGAGGGACGTTCCCTGCCGGATACACGATGGACGGGTGGCAGAAATGGAGGGTCGTGTGCTTGGCGGGACTGTCGATCGAGGACGCTGAAGATATCTACCTATTCGGAACCATGATAACAGGGTTCTTGCTGACCGGAGCTGGCTTGGCCCTGGCTTACTGGAGAATTAAGATAGCGGAACCAGCTGTTCAAACCCCCCCAAGGCTGCCCGCTGGGATTGAAACGATGGGACAAGGCGCGACTTCTCAGAATGGGCTGGAAAGCAGCATGGTTAAGACTAGGGATGGGTATCGTTTAGGTTTTATCCGATACCAGTACCAAACCGGTACTTTTGAAACTGTGCCGGTGCTTAAACGGTGCTCAAACCGGTGCTTAAAGAATGGAGAACACAAACTTTGTCCAAAAACCTCTCATATTCAGCTGTTTTTTTGTAAAAAGATAACAATGTTAGCCTTTTCTGCAGCTATAGGGCATATATGGTATCACTCTTGCCTGGAAGCAGTGCTTAATCAATGGAAACAACACAAACTTTGTCCAAAAACCTCTCATGTTAAGCTGTTTTCCACTTTTTCTTTGGTCATTTTAGCCTTTTTGGCCAGGGTGAAGGGAGTATCTGCCATCAAACAAGAAGACAGCCGCATGTAACTACGACAGTGTTTGCTAGTTCACCTTACATGCATTAATGTAATAACATGGTTAGCCTACTCAACATAAATTACACACGAACAACATTAAGCTACTGACCCAGAGAAGAATGGCTGCTGCTGCCATCATCATCCGTCATCATTTCTGCTACACTGGCAGGGCTAGGGGCCAGGACTCTACTCTTTGGGTTCTTGGGGGATGTTGCTAACTCCAGGTCCGATGATATTCTCGGCTTTTAAAAAAACGCTATGCGTCGCCAGGTGTTTCATCAGATTCGAGATGTTACCTCCTTTGCACAGTATCACAGTATCAGTTTAAAGCACTTGTTGCAGGCTGCTGGGTTTGCATCTTTTGCTGTGAAGTACAGCCAGACTTTTGAACGCTTCACCTTGGGCATTTTTAATCTGTAGCTCTGCTCTGAAAGAACGTACGTACCTGGGCCCGCCTACTATCCTTGGAAACGTAAAATGATTGGCTAGAATCTAAAGTGTATCACAGCTCAGGAAAAAAAAGCACCGAAATAAAGCACCGAAATGTGTGCTGCTTTTCGGTCTGGTTACTACCGTTTATGTCAGAACCGGTGCCATCATGGCACGGGATACCGGTACCCATCCCTAGTTAAGACCTTGGAGATGCTTACAGCTGCCGTGAAGACTCAAAATAACACCTCCGAGCGTATACTGGGTTACATCAAGGAGAGGCCTGCTCAAAATGACACCTTTGAGCGAAAGTTGGATCACATCGCGGAACAGCTCACTGCAGTTGTGAGTTCTCAGAATCGGCTCTCTGAGCAAAAGAATGAGAACACCACGGAATGGAAGTTTGATACCATCATGGGGAGGCTCGCGGTTCTCCAACGGGAGATTGAGAGACCAGTGTCGGAGTGTTAAAGAACAGCTTTGAAATTTTCCTGAGCTGCTTGCATAAAAGAAAAATCAACAACATCAACATCATAATGCGGATACCTCCTCGGCGCCAGCTGTGGGCTCAAGGCTGGAGCCGAACAAAACTCCTTGATAACGACTGTGTGTTGACTGTTCTTCCCATTCCATGCAAGGCCACTTGGGTTGGCTGATAGACTGTTTACTTAGCCTGATAGGGCGGAGGACACTGTCTCAGCTGAACTAAGGATACGCACACACATGCCGGGCAACCTGCATGTGGCCAATAAAGCCTTGATTCATTCATTCATTCATTCAAAAAGAAGTCACAAAGCTTTTTGAAAGCACAAAATAATCAAATCTGTGAGGCTAAACTTAAAAAATTGTCACTATTAATTCAGGTTTGGATATATGCATTTGTGGTAAAATTGCTTTGTATTTCTGTGTGGAGCGAACACACATTTGTGAGTCCTCTAAAGTTAAACCCAAGCATCCAGCATGACAGTGATCCAAAACACATCACCAAGGAATTGCGGGAGTGGCTAAAGAAACACACATTAACTGGTTTAGCCAGTTTAGCCAGAACAGATGCTGTTCACTTCTTGGTAAGTAAGCAAATTTACCTGTTCAGCTGGGGATTAAGTAATTATTTCACCCCTTCTGTAATGGCTTCTTTGCATGATTGAGCTTTAACAATTTATGGAACACACTGTGAAGCCACATTTATTATTACTTATTAGTCATGTGTTGCTTTTAGCCTAAGTGTCAGCTTACTAAACATTTAAAGACTTAATAGTCTTGGTTGCAGTAAAGAATGGTGTACTGTCTATGTAGTAAAAGGCATACATTCCAGTAGATTAGCACTTTCTGAAATACTCAATCCAGCCTTTCCAGCAGAAACAACCATATTCAAAACTTAGATTAAAAACATAAAAACTTCACTTAAGTTATCCCTATTCTATAGGACTAAATGCATTGGCTTGTGAGCATGTGATTGGCTAATAGATATTTGATATAATAGGTATAGAAATAGCTGTACTTAATAAAGAGGCTGGTCACTATATATTTAAGAAGAGAAAGAGGCATAGAGTGACATAGAAAGAGTGACACTCATAACAGCACCGAGTTTAATGAACACCTGAGACACAGCTCTATCATGTGGCTACCAAGTGTTACTGCAAACAAAGATGTTAGGTAATCTTAGCCCACATTAAATACTTGCATGATAAGAGATCCCTAATTCTAATGTAAGTATATTTAAGTTTTATAACTGTAAAAGATTTCATCTCTTTAAGCTGTAAAGGCCACCGGATCCCTTTATTTTATATGAATACTACATGTTAAATAAAAATACGGTAACCAACTTGAATAAAATACACCAACTAACTAAAATAAACATGTGCCTGACTAGAACAAGATACAATATAATCAATCAAAATGAAGGAAATGTAATGAAAAAGGAATGAGGCAATGAAGTAAAATAGGCATACATTTAAATAAAAGTGTTACTATTTTACTAATTAATAATGTCATAAAACCATTTTAATGAGGTCAAATCTTTGTTGCCTGTTATTAATACCTTACAAACTGTTATAACATAACAATTTCTTATTTCAACCAATATTCCTTTCACAAAGAAATGCAAATAGAGGCTCAAAGTTTGTTTTTTCCTTTTCTTTAAGGTTTGATTCTGTCTATCTGCCACAACTTTCCTCGCAATCAAAATGTTGTTTATCAGGCAAATGACAGGGCCAAAGAAGTGGGAGTTCACATTTAATCTGTCAGTAAACGTGCTTTTCAATGCACAGGGCAATTAGTGCTGGATTTCTCTACTATCTGCCATTGGTCATCTGTGGTTTTACTTCCATATATTCAAGATATGCACCAAAGGCAATGTGAAAAATTATAGGAGTGTCATACTCAAATGCAGAAACAGAATAAAGTGAATGAATTAAGTTTATTTGCAGTGAAGGGCTGAAACTATTTACAGTGTCTTTTGGAAAAAGGTAACATGCGCAGACTCTGTGTACAATATCCAAACAGATGGTCTGATAGAATCTTCCCTGTCTTCAGACTTGATAGCTAAACTAACCTTTCTCTCTAGCTTTCATCTACAAATCCTCTTCAGGGAAGCAAGCACATACGGTTAGCCATTTTGTCCAGCAATAAAATTATTTACAGTTTGCTTGTAAAAGGTGACTTTCACTTCTAGCCCATCTATGATAAGCCTTAGGGTTGTGAAAGTGAGGTAAGATGCTCGTGGTGAGCATAAGATTTCTGATTACAACTCAGAATCTCACTCATAAATACCACTCAAAATGTTTTGGGGAACTATAGCTATAGCTATTTACACCTACAGGCCAGTGGACACTTTTTCAATGATGAGGATGTTCACATCCTGGACAGGGAGGAACGCTGGTTTGAGCGTGGAGTCAAGGAGGCCATTTACGTGAAAAGGGAAAGACCATCTCTGAATAGAGGAGGGGGCCTAAGGGTGCATCTTTCACCATCTTACAATGCTGTGATTGAAGCCATTTCCCAACTCTCTGTGAATGGCCATTGATCAGTGGTTGTTGATCAATGGTCATGAGAATTTACATAATTATGAAGGTGACCTTCCATTGTTCCTTCAGTGGGCTGGTTTCAGTCATTATGCAAATGTACTGTTTATAGCAGGCGTCAGCAACCTTTAACACCCAATTAACACATTTTGAACTCTTAAAGAAATATAACAAAAGGAAAGACACCCAGCTGAACTAAAATGATCCAGCAAACAAAAATTGTTGTGAGCCGCCACCCGCCACTCCAAAAGCCCAAAGGCGATATAAGCCTTTGGGCTTTTGGAACCTTGACCTGACTTTTAAAAAATAATTGGAAAAAAGCACTATGCTGCTGAAAAAATTAAAAAATAGATATTTGCAAAATTCTGCCTAAATATGTATTTTACCAGGTTAATGTGTGTGGCGGGGTGTGGTCTGCAGCACCGCTGCAGGGGAGGCGGACACACCTGAGCGGCACCCGCAATCATGCCTCGCCGCCTTGAGTCTGTGCTATCTGTGCTGTTGTTGGTATATGTCGAGCTGTGAGCTGAAAAGCTACAGCCGGCTGCATGTGTACAGCAACCGAGTGTGAAAAGTGGTCAATAAAGAGATGCTGAAAAGCATGTTCATGGAAACATCGTCGGGTCTGCCGTGATATGTTTACAATGGGACTTCTGCTCCTGAACCTCCGCGCACAGCGTCTGCAGATCGGGGCTGTACGAAGTCACTTTCATCTTTACGCAGGACTGTAAGCTATCATCTGTGAGGCGTGAGCGGTGTTTGTTTTTAACATAGTTCACGGTGGAGAATAGCTGCTGACATAATGTGGATCCAAAGATCCATAACTGGCCTACCTGGGGTTGAAAGTCTAAAATGCACGGCGTTTCGGCGGGTACACCGGCTTCCGCGAGTGTGACGCTTATTTTGAGCGATGAAAAAATAATAAAATATAATTTTATTTTTATATTTCAATGTCAAAATAATTTTCCAAGTTTAAAAAAATAACTAACATAAATAAAATACACTTCAGCTAAATACTTCTAATTTATTTTCCCAAACCATGCAGAGCCGCACTATAAGGACTAAAGAGCCGCATGCAGGTTGCCGACCCCTAGTTTATAGGATTCGGGAAGCCTACAGTCAGCTGAGACTGAAGTAGTCACTTGGATGATTGACGAAACGTTTCTCACACTGAAAACGCTACGTCCAGATGAACAGAATCAACTTTTAGAGATTTACTTACCTGGATGATTGAGAATGGATCAAGACCACTTGTTAACTTACATTAGGGCTGTTCGATTTAACAATATATATGAGATGACGATATAAAAACATCTATCGTTTCATTTTACCCTATCGTTTGTTTTGTGGTGTCGCAAAATAAACTGTTTACGGCAATATTTTTTCACTGTTTTGATGGTCACTGTAGTGGCTATATTCATGTCTTAAAGTTCTCTCTTTGTCTTATATTTAAGATAACCACACCACGGACAGACAAGCGGCTGTTTTTATGCATTGTCATTAGCAACAACAACAACGGTAAAACCATCGCATTTCCGCATGTTTATTTTCCACATGAACCTTTCACAATAAAGCTCAAGATCCTGTTGAGACTTTTCAAAATAAACTGAATCACATGAAAGAGTATGCAGAGTATTTACGGATGAGAAGCCAAAAAGAGCCACCAGGTGCTAAAAAAAATAAACCTTAGACTCAAGCGTTAGAACAGGCTTTTCCCCGCAGCACGCTGTGTAATTAATACTTACCAAGAAATCGGCGGCCGTTACAACTTATGTCTAAAAATGAATAGTTTCATACATCGTTAAAACACTCGACTCCAGGTACACGACGCCCAGCTGGAAACACTTCATGCAAGTCGAGATGCCCAAGATTCACAGAATTTACAGAAAATTTTAAATTTCTGTGATTTATATCGTTATCGAGATGATAGATGTCTTATATCGGGATATATGATTTTGATCATATCGCACAGCCCTAACTTACATCTAACCTGAGGAAAAGGTTTCTGAAAAATCTTCCCAGAGACATTTTTCCCTTTTTTTTCTTGCCATAAACAAAAATGGCAAACTAATCTGCACTTCTTTTCCAGGTCGGGCCAAAGGTTGGAGGCTCAGCAAAATGCTTTTCTGTATGTGCACTTCCTGTAATAATACAGAAGGCCTTTATTTTTATTCCAGATTTTTATCCTTGGCTGACCACTGGCGTTTTTATGTTCTTGTTAAAGTTACTCTACTTCACAGTCGATCCACATCCACATCATCCTGTTTTTAGAAGCCTGCATGTCACAATCCTGGGTCTTTTGACCCAGCGTTTTGAGTTTTAGTTTATTTTGATGTTTATGATTTATGTTTAAGTTCATTGGGTTATCTAAGTTCATTTGCTTATTAGTTTCCCCTTGTGTTTTCAGCCCCTATTAAGTCTCCCTTGCCCTTCATGCGTTTCATGTTCGTGTGTCTTATGTTGTCAAGTTCTTGTTCTCATGTCTGTGTCTCATTATGTTTCCTGTTTTATTTTGAAGAAGTCCTGTGTTCTGTGTTTAGTTTTACTCTCCCCTTGTGACATCGTCATGTTCATGTGTGTCAGCTGTTTCCCCATGTGTTTCCATTTCCCCCATTATCCTCCTGTGTGTATTACGTCTGTGTATTTTCAGTCCTTCCTTGTCAGGTCGTCTGTGTTTTCACGTCGTGTATCCAGGTATCCATGCCAGTTCTCCGTGTTTAAGGTTTTTTCATGTTTTAGTTTTAGTTCACCCAGTTTAAGGTTATTGGATAGTTTCACCCATGCCCTTTGTTTGTATTTATTTTGCCAGCCTTGATAAACTGCCCATTTTCTGTTAATCCACTTCATGTTTCACATTCTGTTTCGGCCTCCATTTGAGTCCTTTTTTTGCAACACATGCAGTCTGCCTCTGCCAGACTGTGACACTGCACTGTCATGACTCCTTTCACCAGGAAGTGGGAACCTCGAGAGAAAAATAAAAGCATAATAGCTTTCTGGCCCATTTTTTTCAGAGAGGTGAGAGCTCTAGCCTTTGAGGAGATGTGTCACGGTTCGCTGGAGGA
Organism: Neolamprologus brichardi; assembly: GCF_056152115.1. Taxonomy (NCBI): domain Eukaryota; kingdom Metazoa; phylum Chordata; class Actinopteri; order Cichliformes; family Cichlidae; genus Neolamprologus; species Neolamprologus brichardi. The sequence continues at coordinate 31,639,883 of NC_142104.1, forward strand.
CTCACACGCAGGACTCAGAGGCACAGTATTTATTACAATTCCACCAGGTGTATTTACAAACGGTGCAGGGGGGGGTAGTGCTATATACAAAGCAGTGACAGGGAAAAAGGCTCCGGGGAAATCCAGGGAGGGAAAAGACACTCGCTCTTCTTCTGACTCTCTCCAGACACTCACACAAAGGAATCCGCTCGGGGAATGCAGGGTCGGGTCCAGGGGATCTATGTACAGAAAGAAATACACGTCAGAGGTTTTCCGCAGGGAAAAAGAGAACTTGCTCAGAGCCGGGCTGCACTGACGTGAGTCACACACAATGATCCAGCGATGAGTAGAAGCCACTCCCTGGCTTAAATGCTGGCTGCGCTGATGAGGCCCAGGTGTTTCCTCTTCAGAGGGGCGTGGGTCGAGGGCGTGAACCCACCATGAGTTCCGCCCTGGCGAGAGAGCGAGAGAGAGAGCAAGAGAGAGAGAGAGAGCGAGAGAACTACTAGTCAGCGGCCTGCTGATCCCCTGGCCGTGACAAGATGATCTAGAATAAGCATCAAATGTCATCAGTGTCGTATCATTATTATAAATTAGTTTGATAGGAAATAATTCATTCTTGCACAACAGTTTCTTTAAAATGACAGCTTTAAATAAATAAATAAATAAATAAAATGACAGCTTATTACTTGTAATTACAGCACTGAACTGTTTCTAGGAAAGAGTAAAAAAAAAAATAAACTTGTGTAAAAGTTTTCAAAGTAAAGTGGGGACACTTTTGAAAGAAATGGTACCACTATTTATCAGTTATAAAGTAACTTAAAACAGAGATCGAATATATATTTTGTAAAAATATATTTGTAAAAATCTATAAATGTTTCTTGGTATGCAGTCTTTCAAAGTTGTTTTAAGCAACACAGTATGATTTTCTGCTTATTTGTTTTAGCATGCCTGAATCTGCAAGTATAACGTTTTCCCCTCACCCCCAACCATTCGCAGCAGATGGCTGCGCCTCCCTGACACTTGCTCCGTTGGAGGTTCCTCTCTGTAAAAAGGGAGTCGTATGATTGTTGGGGTTTTCTCTGTTTTCTTCGTATTACTGTAGGGTCTTTACCTTAGAATGTAAAGCACCTTGAACCAGCTGATGTGATTGGCACAATATAAGTAAAATTTAACTGATGAAGAAAAAAAAAAGAAGTGCGGGTATGCAACTATCAAAATTATCTGGAAATTAAATGTTTCAGTGCAAGGCAACCTGCATGTGGTGAATAAAGCCTTGATTGATTGATTGGTTGAAATGTTGTACTTTCAGATTTTAGGGTAAGACTGAAAATGATATAAAGTTGAAGATTTAAACAGTTTTAGTTCCATTACACACCCAAAGAGCACTCTCCTGCCTGGTAATGTGAAAACAATAAATAAAATGGTGGATTTGAAAACAGACTGGCAGAAACATTCACAAAAACGTAAATCCTTCTTTTCATTTACAACAGTAGCCAGAGTCCATAATATGATCAACAGCTACATTCACCCTGGTGAAAAATGAGGCAGGCCATCAGGACCAAGCTGGTTTTCCTGGGTAAGGAAGTTTTGGAGGAAAAAATCCTCCCTTTCATCCAGCTGTCCTGCTCCAGATGTCCCATTGACCCACTGAGGCACACGTCTTGTCAGAAACATCCAGAGGACTGAAGCTCATCACAGGGATCAAGCAGGACTCACAATCTTCACCAGCAGCTCCCTATGAGGGAAATCTTCAGACCTCCACTGTAGACCCGTTCCAGAAGATGGACAAACCCAGCACTTCATAAACAGTCTGATAGTGACCTGTGCTTTGTGTAATGTTAGATAATAATAGCTGAAAGTATCCTTGGTGGAAAAAAAAGGACCGTTTTGTTTTAGTTTGGCCTCAGTCCTATACTGCAGCCAGGCACCAGGGGGCGATAGAGACTTTTTGGTTATAGATTTGGGGAGCTGCTAGGTCATCCATGTTATAGCTCTGCCTAGTAGTATTAATGCTCTTGACCCCTGTAGTGGTTGTAATGCTCTTACATACTCTAGTGGTGACAACTGTACTAGTGTTCTACTACTGTCTGTTTAACTAAGTTAGAAGTTAGCTTGCTAGTTTCCATCTAAAGATGATATACCATGTTCTGATTGAGGGGCTTCTGAAAAACTAAAACCTATCATTTTGGACATAAATGAAGTCAGAAAACTAAACAGTGTAACTGAAGTTAAGCTAACTGGTATGGTATCTAGTGATTACCCACAGAGCTATGTAAAGGATAATATAAACAGGGGGGAGATGGATGATGAATGTTTACTTTTTTCCCTTTAATAAAAGTCAGTGTGAGAGTCACCGACGGGCAGAGACAAATGCAATCAGATGCAGGGAAAATATGCTGAAAACAGACCAAACTTAAGTCAATAGAACATCTGAGACAATTCAGCCACAACACAAGGTTAGTTATTAACATGCTGTTTTGTGGTTTGGACATCTCGCCACGAAAGATTCCTCTGTCTCATGTACCCATTCAAATCTTAGTTAGGATCAGAGTAAATATTTGAATATAAGCATTCAAATATGTTGTGCCTGGCAAAAGGTGAGCTTATGTGTTGTAGTTGTAGAGATTAAAAAAGTGAGTCTAATGTCATGCTGCACATAGTGCTAATAAAAAGCAAGTATACGTTTGTGAGATTTTGTTTTTGCGGTTTAATCATTTTATTAGTATCTCACAAAAAAGGAGGATGACAAAGATTAGGAGAAAATGAGGCTTTCTATTTCCCACTTCAAATTTCAAGGCCATCCTCACAAGAAAAAAAAACAATCAGCTTTGCCCCTGTTCTCTGTCTCTCTCTCTCACACTCTCTCTCTCTCTCTCTCTCACACACACACACACACACACACAAACAGAAACAGTTTATTTCTAACTTTTCCTCTTTGTTAGAAGTTGTGGAACATGCAAAATTGGAGAGGACTGTTTTGCTCACATATACACCTAAAATTCCAGGACAGCTGAGTGAGAACAACAAACATGCATGCTCAGTTCCACACACAAGACATAACAGAACTGTTATTCCTAATTTTGGCTGATCAGATATGGGCTGTTCTAATCCTCATTCGATGCAATAATTTCAGGAAAGATTTTTAATCCCATTCATTTGGTTTAAATAATACAGTAAATGTTCAGAAAGACGAACATGTATTAGAAAGAAAATTGTCTGAACTTCTTTAAGTTGCCTGAAGACGTTTCACCTCTCACTCAAGAAGCTTCTTCAGTTCAAGAACTGAAGAAGCTCTCTGAAGAAGCTTATTGGGTGTCCTCTCATCCACGGAACCTTGGTAATCAGAACTCACCAGTAATACACACTCACCAGTGACAATGAGACGTCTTCTCTGTATTTGCACTGGGATATTTTCTCAACTTCTGCATTGAACAAGTTTACAAAGAACACGGTGGATAAGACAATAAACATCATTAATGTTGTGGCCTTGAAAAGAAACTGGTGATTCAGCCACTGCTTTTCATCAACTTTGTTTTATCTGGAGTTTAATATATTTTACTTAACACAGTTTAAAAATTTGCCAATGCCTGAACTATTTCAGAATTTTTTCAATGCACATGATACATTTTTTTTTTAGTGTTTTACTACAGTTAGGATACATTTTCTTGTATTACAGTAAACAATATTTTTCTTCCTGTCTTAGCATGCATTTTCCAGTTGTTACTTTTGGTCCGGAACCAAAAGAAAAAGTCCACTAGAAACATGGGAGCACAGAAAACAGGCCAACATAAAATGTCCACAAAAGGCACTGGGGCCTGAAAACAACACAAAACAAAATAGGCGGGCCAAGGTCGACCATGAGTCACAGGGAACAGAGTCCAAAAACACAAGTGAGGAGGCCAAAACGGAGGCCAGCAACACAGGGGTCCAAAGCATTTCATTTCAGGGAGTCAACCCGAAGGTTGCCGGCACAAAAATTCAAAACAGGACAGCTCAGGGGGCCGGCCCGGCGGGCGACGGCACAACAGTTCATAATTCAAAAGGTCGGGAGGTCGACCAGGCGGGTGGCGCAGGTGACAGAGCTGGTCCGGAGGCCGACCGCACGGAAGGCTGCGGCCGCGACATGGAAGCCGTTCAGGAGGCCGACCGTACGTGTGGCAATGGCGGCAAAGTGGCCAGAGATGTTGAGGAGGTGACTGTGGAAAAGCCGGCCATGCTAGGCGTGGAGGAGGAAGTGGCGTGGCAACCAGAGGACCAGACGTGGCAGGACCAGACGAGGCAGGACCAGATGAGGCAGGACCAGACAGCAGCGTGGCAGCTGCAGATGGTTATGGTGCTGGCCGGATGGATCCCTCAAACCCTCCAGCGGAGACGAGGACGTGCTGGCCGGGCTCTCCAGAACCCTCAGCGAAGACAAGGACGTGCTGGCCAGGCTCTCCAGAATCCCCAGCGGATGAGGCAGATGGCGGCGCAGGAGTCGCAGAGTACTGGATTGGCTAACTCGAGCCTCCAGCAGGAGCAGGTGCAGGACCAGAGGGTATTGGGACCCCTGGCTGATGTGTAACTGACCAGGTGGGCGAGTGTGTAGCTGACCAGGAGACTGAACTGCTATAGGGGACTGTACTGAGGGCGACTGCACAGGGGACTGTACTGAGGGTGACTGAGCTAATGGTTCAGGTGCAAACGGAGCTGCTGATGACAAGGCTACTGGCTGTGCCACAGGTGACGGAGCTAGTGGCTGAGCTACAGGGAGCTGGGGCACTGAAGACTGAGCTAGTGGTGACTGAATGGGTACACTGGATACTGAGCTGCTAAAGGCGACTGAACAGGTGCCGAATGAGCTACAGGGTGAAGTGATGGTTGGAGTGGATGTAGGACAGGCGGTGGTGTAGGTTTCCTTTTTGGTAAAGCATATAGTTAGGGATGGATCAGGTGAACCTGAATCCTCCCTTAGTTATGCAGAATCAATTCAATTTCGATTCACAAGGTTGATTCAATCCTCGATTCGATTCCATTTTGAATCAGTCAGAAATATTATAATTATGATATTCCTCCTTGTATATGTGCTGTCAAAAGAAACCTTTTAGCCTTGTGAATTAAATATATGTATTTCTAAATTAAAAACCAATCCTAAAGCATTTACAATAATGTACTTTTTAATTAACATGAGTATATATTTATTTTCATTAGTGCTGTTAATAGATTAAAAAAATAACTAATTAATCTCACAATTTTCTGTAATTAATCACAGTTAATTGCAATTATTTGATCAATAGCCTGGTTGCAGTTACACTTTTTCAACTTCATATTTAAGCTTGTAACTGACATTTATAATGAAGTAAATGCAGAATAAACACAAAGAATGAGCAACACTAATGCAACACTAATTTTCATTTAAAAGCAAATTAACATTTCAAGTGGATCAAGGATCCAGTGCAAATAGAAAATATCTTTTGTAAACATCAGTAATACCTCAGAAAAATACTTTTGCTGTTAGTGTCTCACACAGCTTTTCTGAAATCCACTATTGCTTTTTGGAGACATACTGGATAACGTAGATAATGTACAAGTGAACTGACAGAAACTGACAGATCAGAAAATGAAAAAATACTTTAAAATTGCCCATTAAAGTACTGAGAAAAATGAAAACATATGGTATTGTAAAACCTCTGTGAATCTCATTTAAATTATTCTTTTAGTTATCATTTATAACTACTCTCTCACTCACTTTGAGACTGTAAGGTTTTTCTGCCTGCAAGAAGAGAAGCTGGTCTACACGTTGTGGAGTCAGTCACTTCCTTTGTCCAGTAACAATGTCACCGGCAGTTGAAAAAACTCATTCAGAAGGAACACTGGTCCCAGATATAGAAAGATACTGCTTTGGTTGGAGAGCCAAAAGAGGATACTCCCCTTCATGGTCCTCCCACCACATCAAAGGATCCTCAGAAAGTGGAACAGGTTCAATTTCCCTGTATTGATTCACTTCTTCCTTTTCCTTTTGAGTTGGTGTGTTTTCTGTGGCGAAACATTAATGCAGAGTCCTTTGACCTATTAATTGGAGGGGCATAATCCACTTCAACATTACCAAGTGAGATGTCAGGGGCAGTTTCCTCATATCTGTCACCATCAGACTCTTGCTGTAGAAAAATGAAAACTTTATTGATAAAGAAATTACTATTTATATTCAAACTTGAGTAGTACAAAAGAACAATAATTTTTTTTCTGCTTCTGTAACTCACAATAGCTGTGTCCGCGTTCTCCAAACCTGCTGCTTCCATCACCAACTGAGAGAATGTGTTGTTACAGGCAGAGATGGGCAGTAACGCGTTACAAGTAACGTGTTACTGTAATCCGATTACTTTTTTCAAGTAACAAGTAAAGTTGCAAGAAAGGTTATTAGATTACTGTTACTTTCCTGTAAGCACGCTGCATTACTGCGTTACTACTGCGTTACTTTTACAGAGAAAAAACCCCTTAACTTCCGAGCAAGTACCGAGTACGCTACCAAGGAATGGGAAATTCACAGACAAACTGCGGATTCTTCCACTGACGCTGCGGCACACCTGCACCAGGGCAAACATCCGCCTGCTATACAGGTGAAAATAGAGCAACAGGACTGCTGAGTCTTTGATTTTATTTATTTTCTGCTGTGTTTCACTTGCATTCATTTGAAAGACTGAGTGTGAACACAAAAAATATTTTATTTTATGTGCAGGAATGTGCAGAAAATAGGTTTAAATGTTAAACAAATTTCTTCCAATCAGAGAATGTTGCATATAATTTAATTTTTGCTTGATGCATAAAGTTAAAAGATTAAAACTAGTAAAACACGTTTTAAAAAGAGACTTTTCCATTGGATTACTTTTTGTATGATGGATTATGCAGAAAAAGTAGAATTGGGCTGAAAGATCTACTGATTACTTTTTTCAAGTAACTTGACCAACACTGGTTACAGGCCTCTTTGGAAAAGAATGGCAGGGCAGAGAAGATCCAGGGTGGTGGGGAAACACTCACTCACGGTCCTTTTCAGTCAATCCGTGGTAACCACTGCACTCAGTCCAAAAATCCACCCTGTGCTTCACTCACACACTCTCACTCATCTGGGTCTGGGAATCGGTCCAGGGAGGTCTGTACAAAGGAGACAGAGAACAAGCAAGCCAGGAGATCTCGGGGAAAAAACAAAAGAGAAGATCTGGGGCTACTAACTGTAGAGAGTACAATGATCCACTGAAGACAAACACACCTCCTAGGCCTTAAATACTGCCTGGGGTAATCAGCTGGGATAAGCAACAGGTGAGTAAGGCGTAGGGGTTGAATCCAGGATGACACAGATATCTGTGACTGGAGTCCCAAAGCGTTAGATATGGCTTTGTAACCCTTTCCAGACTGATCGATGTCAGTGATTTTGGTTCTCAGCTGTTTTTTGAATCGTTGCATGCTGTGTTGCCATTTGAGATCTCTTAGCCTGCGTCCGTTTGTTATACAGATTCTATTTATGTGATTTCTTGATTCAACAGTTCTGGCTGTAATCAGACCTTGGTGTGGCAATGAAACTGAACTCAGCTATGTAAAATTATTTCCTAATATTTAAGAATCAAATGTTTGTTTCTTCACTGGTTGTCTTTTACCTGCTTCCACATGTTTTTAATTGATTTCTTAGATTTACATGAAAGATTTTGCATTTGCTCATGTATCCCATTTTACATTATTAGTATAAAACTTGCATTATGAGGCAAACAGCAGCTGGTGACGTGCAGTGTCTTACACAGAAAGCAAAGCTATAAATAGTAGCTGCCCTCTGAGTATTCCTAACTTGCTCACCTGTTGCCATGTGCATCCAGGCCTTCGGTCACCTGACTTCCCTAGCTGTTACAGATAGGACTTGCATACATGTCGCTGATGCCTCAGTCTGAACTGGCTACACTTTTGTTGATTGGTCTTACTCATTTTTTTGTAGAGATCACCTCTGGATTATTTCCATGAAGCCTTCCATCAATTGCTGGTATGTTTTTATTTTGTGTTGTGTATTTATTATTTTACTTGGTAGTAAACAAGTGAGTTTATAGGTTATAGCTGCAGAAGCCTCCTATTGGCCTCTTTGTTAACAAATTGATGATGCTGTTTGAACTAGAGATGGACCGATCCAATATTACGTATCGGTATCGGTCCGATACTGACGTAAATTACTGGATCGGATATCGGAGAGAAATAAAAAATTTAATCCGATCCATTAAATATCAAAAAACCACCTCACAAAACTTGCGACACGGCGTAACTCGGCTCATAACCATAGCACGTGGGAGCAGTGTGTGTCATGTGATAGAGCGGCTGTGTGTATTTGTAGCCTCGCTACCAAACCAGCATTTCATCTCCGAGAAAGTTATCCCAGAGAGAAGTAAAGCAAGTGTGTAAGTTCATCTCTGAATATTTGTAAAGCATTCCCGCGTTAAGCTTAACAACCGATATATGGAGCGACTGCCTCTTCTCTCTCTCTCTCCTGCTGCTACTTCAATCGTGAAACTGATTAATGATCAGCTTATCGGCTTTTCTGTCGCGAGTCCATCTTCCATCTGCCACTGAAGGTGCTCAAGAACTTCTACTCCTGCACCATCGAGAGCGTCCTGACGGCAAACATCTGCACCTGGTTTGGGAACAGCACCAAGCAGGACAGACGAGATCTGCAAAGAGTGGTGCGCTCAGCCGAACGCATCATTCAATCAGAGCTCCCTGACCTGCTGTACAGCTACACCAAGCGGTTCAAGTCCAAAGCTAGGAAGGTTATGATGGACCTCTCCCATCCCAACAATGGACTCTTCTCACTGTTGAAGTCTGGGATGCGCTTCCGCTCCCTTAAGGCCAAAACAGAGAGAATGAGGAGGAGCTTCTTCCCCCAGGCTATTCGGGCCCTGAACCAGGTGTAGGACTGGACTCTCCCACACACATCACTATAAGACTGGACTCTCACACACATCACATCACCACACGCACCACCACACATTTCCTATAATTTATAATCTTTATAATCTCTTTCTGCTGTTTGCACATTTTTTACTGTAAATTCCTAAGTTAATTTGTAAATTTTGTAGTAACCTGTAAATTGTAAATACTGTAAAACTTTTTTTTTGTCATTTAATGGTCGGGCATTGTACAGCTACAAGCATTTCACCCCCATGTCATACTGTGTATGGTTGTGTGTGTGTGTGACAAATTTGAGTCCGTCTCTCTTCTTTGTTTTTGGCCCACTTCGTGCCAGAAAGAGGAAACCAGCGGCTGAACAACAGCAGCACGTTTAAGCTTGATAAGCTGTTGTTAAAATTTATTTAATATTTCTTTCTACACCAGGATCCTTTTCTACGTAGCTGACGGCTGGTAACTGTGCAGGGGCGGATCTAGCAAAGTTTAGCCAGGGGGGCCGATAGGGCATGAACAGGGAAAAGGGGGCACAAAGACATGCTTTTCTTTCTTATTCTCATTTAAAATGTCGAGCTTTTAATAAATAATTATCTGAATCTTACACCCAAAGTTTTAATCTTATGTAAAATGTATAGAAGTCCATTACTGTATATAGTAACTGTTAAGTCTAACATACCCTAGTAAGCTATACTACTTTTTCCTTTGGGAAGATGCCATCTGTGCAGTCTGCAGTTCTGTTGAAGAAAGATGTTGAATCTATTTAATATTTCTTGAAAAATAATTTATTTCTGTGCTTTTTTTTTCCACACTGCATCAAATTAAAGTTGAATACGTCAATCAAGCAGTGCTGGATTACAGGATCTTCTTAATGTCTGTACTGAATATGGTGTGCAATATGACATTGAGTACAATGCTGCTAAAAGTGCTGTTTTGATATGTAGAACCAAGCAGGATAAACAGCTAAATTTCCCTTTGTTTAAACTGGCACACAAAACTCTTGAAGTTCATAAAAAGGTGAAATACCTTGGTCACTTTATTACTGAGCAAATGAATGATGATGATGACATGTACAGACAACGATGCAAGCTCTATGTGCAGGCAAATACTATTGCACGCAAATTCAGCTTTTGTTCACTTCCAGTTAAAGTGGCTTTGTTTAAAGCGTATTGCACACCGCTATATACTGCCCCCTTGTGGTCATCCTACAAACAATGTAGCATGCTGAAGCTACATGTTGCATATAATGATGCAATGAGAATCCTTTGCAGGATACCTAGAAGGGGTAGTGCCAGCCAGATGTTTGTAGCTGTGGGTGTTTGGACTTTTAAAGCACTTTTAAGAAAGTTAATGTTCAATTTTAGAGAACGACTGGATGGTTCGAGAAACAGTATAATTTTAGCACTTACAGATCCGACAGTGAGTGGTTCCCGTTACTCATCCAGTCTGAGAAAGCACTGGTTAAAGTGTTTGTGTATTTATTGATTTATTTTAAGTAATTGTGTTTTATGTATATTATGGTTTTATATTTTTACAAATGTTTTATATACTTATTTATATACTTATATATATTTAATGGTTTATATCTTGTGTTGGGGGGCGGGGGGGGGGGGGGTTGTGTTTCTGTCTTGTTTTTTATGGACATGAAGTCTGCCAATAAAGATTGATTGATTGATTGATTGAATTAAGCATCATGAGGTGGAGGGCGGGGGGTGGTTCCCTATTTTTTTTGCTGGGAGTTTGCAACCCTATTAGTTAGGTTGCTTAATATTTCTGCTAAGTACTCTTTAAAATACCAGAATAGGAAGGATGGAGTAGGTTTAAGTTTATTAGATTGATCAGTATTGCTGAACTATGAAATATTTTGGGTGCAGTGTATTTTTTACATACAGGTATAACATAATAGCTTTAGTGTTGTTGTTTATTTAAACTTGAGTATGAACTTATACAAAATGCAGCAATATATTTAAAAAAAGTTTTATTGATTAAAAACACACTATATCGGATTCATATCGGTATTGGCAGATATCCAAATTTATGATATTGGTATCGGTATCGGACATAAAAAAGTGGTATCGTGCCATCTCTAGTTTGAACTGTACATAACTTTGATTTGTTACAATCTTAGCCTTACTGCTGTTACAGCCCTAGCTGGGCCTCCTGAAACTGCCCTTGTGTGGGTGTGGTGTTTTTTCTCCGCCTCCTCCTCTCTCTGCCCCTGCCTTCTCTTTTAGGACACACCTTCTGCTCATCTGGCCTCGTTTACCACCAATTACCCATTGGTAATTGGTGGTATATCACCTCTGAGGGTAATTGGTGGTAAACGAGGCCAGATGAGCAGCAGGTGTGTCCTAAAAGAGAAGGCAGGGGCAGAGAGAGGAGGAGGCGGAGAAAAGACACCACACCCACACAAGGGCAGTTTCAGGAGGCCCAGCTAGGGCCGTAACACCCCCTCCCATAAACATAAACCAGTGGTTTGTCACAGTTGGTTGAAAACACTGAATGGGGTTGGCTCAAGTCCCTCAACCTAGCCAGATGTTTTTTGAGCCATCACATATGGAGAACCCGTCAGGCAGCTAGAAGGCCTTACAGCAACACTTCTCTGACACTTCTTCGCTATGTCATGGCGAAAGGCATGCTGGTTAGCCCGAGGTGCAGGTTTGAATGTGTGTTGTACACAATGTGTCACACTGCAGGTCATGTGGATGACGACCAACAGGTGGCAGCTCAAAATTAGTCGACCTCTGACATTCACCAAATGACACCACTGAGCAATTATGCTCCAATTGTTGCCTAGGACTGGCAACCTTGTCTGTTTGTGAACCACAGTTCACTCTTTTGAAAGCAGATCGATTTTGCTTTGAATTGGCTTTTGAACAGTGAGCAATCAGGTGGCCAGGTTTGTGGCAGAAAAAACAGCTTTTTTTTGGCTCTTGCCAGCATGCCTGTATTAGCATTCTTAGCTGGCACAATCCTAGCCCTCGAGACCGACCATTTCCGTTTGTAGGCCTTACAATTTGCTATTAAATGGCCAGATTTAAAACAGTAAAAACATTTCCGGTCTGACCTGGGACAAGGCACAGGCACCTCCCCCCTTGTGCCTTGCTCACCACTAGCACCGCTAGCCTTCGCTAGTGTGTCGCGTCGCTCTTGCTTAACGATACTGGCTTTATGGACGAGTGCGAACTCGTCAGCCAGTGTCGGGGGCTGCTGCAAAGTGGAGACTTTCTGTTCATTCAGATACACTGCCATCCACTCGGAGATGCAGTTTTTAAATTCCTCAATGAGAATTAACTCCCATACCAAAACTAGGTCTGCAGCTTTACAGGCCATACACCATCGGTCAAAGAGGGCACTCTTTCCCTCGTGAAATCCAGGAAGGATTGATTCTGCACCTTTTTCAACCCCCGAAACCGCTGCCTATAAGCCTCGGGGACCAGTCCGTAGGCTAACAGGATGGCACTTTTCAGTTTGTCGTAATCCAAACTGTACTCAGTCGACAACGAGGAACAAACTTCCTGTGCCTTGCCCACCAGCTTGCACTGCAGCAGGATGGCCCACACATCCCGCGGCCAACGCAAGGCTGTCACTATTCGCTCAAATCATTCAAAATAAATCTCACGAAATACAGGGACCAAACGACTATTCATTTCTACATTAAACTGTAACTCTGTCTGTGACAGCGAGGCCACCACAGGAGGGGAGGAGGCCTGCTGGAGTTCCAGCTGTCGCAGCTTGACCTTAGTCTCCGCCTCCACCTTCTTCAGCTCAACCTCCCTAGCCCTAGCCAGTTCCGCGTCCAAACGCCTAAGCTCTAACTCCCTTCTCAGCTGGAACTCTCTCTCACGCTCCTCCTTTTCCAGCTGGAGATGAGCCAGACGGACTTTGAGCCTAGCATCCTGATTAGAACCCTCTGATGACTGGGTGGAGAGTGGATCAAAACAGGGCAGCGTCATTGGCCCGACCTCGGGCAGCCCCTGGCCCACAGGTGTAGACACTGGCGGTTCTACGACCTGGCTTGGAACATGAGGCGCTGCACTTGGTCCAGCCGGACCGGGTGTGCTCGGGGGTTCTTGCATTACAACCACCCCCTTCTCCAACAACCCAGACACCAGAGCGGCCTTCAGCTCCACTTTGCGTAGACCAGCGGAGACACTGATCCTGTAATATGTTGCCACCTCATGCAGATCCCTCTTCCTACAAACATCCAGCAGGGCAAGTGACGGCTTTGCCGTAAACCCAGCAATATCAAAAGTGGCCATGAAACGGAAAACAGACGAACTAAAATGTGTTGTGTCAAGTCAACCATTAACTAAAATTCTACCCACACTCCCCCCAGTCCTGCCTACTCAGAATTTAGCCTGACCTAGCTTCTGGAGTGTACCAGGCTCGAGGCCACTTTAAAGGCAAATCATCAAGTGCCAAAGGCACCGAAAAGCCTACACCCAACAGAGAATTAATCCCCACCCGGGTTTGCTCCAAAAATAACAAAGGCAAAACAAAAAACGAGTGTCCGAAGGAAGACAGCTAGACACTCCCCTGTGCTAGCCGGGGAGAGAAACAGCTAGTCAAATGACCCTCACACAACACACAAACACCTGTTCACACTCGTAATCAACTCAATTCCTTTCATTCCGATCCCGGACGAGCCCCCACTTTGTTACGCCCCCACATGAAAGCTAGGCGAAGAGAGTGGGGGACAGTAACAGTTGGATCCGGGTTGAAATGAAAAGAACGCCAGGCAGAGGTAGTTAACACAAAATATATCTTTATTATAATCAATTAACTCAATATTCATACAAACAGTAACAACAAAAAGAGACAGCAATGGTGCTTTAATGATAAATCAGACAGGCCAACCCAAAGAGATGGTGACCACTTCAACAAAGAAAACAACTATAAGGCTTCTACAGAAAAAGACAGCAACGCTGCTCTTAGCAATAACCAGGCAGGCCAAACAAAATAATGGATCACCAAGTAGTAGCTCTTAACTGAGCTGTGGTTTTGCTTAAGTGACGGTGGCCTCCATTATTTTGTTTGGCCTGCCTGCCACAGAAATTAATATAGTCAGTAATGCATGTTCCGGTTGCGCCGTAAGATGGCTGCACCGACGAGAGCTCCCAGTCATCTCAGCAAAAATGTTATTATTTATTTTGTTCTGCTTTCAATTTCTGTGCGCACAGCGCGATCATACACTCGGTATGACAGACAAACGCTTTTGGAGCTACGTTCGTCAGCCAGTTTGGACTTTACAGCGGGTTTCGACTCCGTGGACGCTCTGCTGCCTGGGATCCTTTGTTTACTCGCGCGACGTCAAGGGAAAACAAAGAGTTTTGTGCTGAACGCGACAGAGAAACAGCAAGCCACCTCTCCCCAGCATCCTGCTCGCGAATCTCCAGTCTCTGGACAACAAACGTGACGAGCTGCGTGCACGGATTAAACACCAACAAGACATCAGGAACTGCTGCGTTCTGGCCTTCACAGAGACATGGCTGGAGCCCAGCGTCCCCGACTGCGCCATCACGCCGGATGGATTCACTGTTTACCGGGGAGACCGAACGAAGGACTCAGGCAAGAAAAGGGGAGGAGGGGTGTGCTTTATGGTTAACTCCTTGTGGGCTAGAGATGTGTGTATCTTAAAAACTTACTGCTCTCAGAGCCTCGAGCTACTGACCATTAAAGTCAGGCCTTTTTACCTCCCGAGGGAGTTCAGCTCAGTTCTCCTCTCAGCTGTTTACATTCCTCCACACGCTGATAAAGCTACGGCTATGGACGAACTGTATGACATCATTACTGGACTTGAGAACAATAATCCAGAAGCTGCCTTTATTGTGCTGGGAGACTTCAACAGAGCCAACATGAAGAAGGTTCTCCCCAAATACTATCAGCACATCTCCTTCCCCACAAGAGGTGATCAAACATTGGACCACTGTTACACTCCATTCAAAGAGTGCTACAAACCCCTCCCCCGCCCAGCTTTTGGTAAGGCAGACCATTGTTCCATACTGCTGCTGCCTGCATACAGACAAAGACTGAAACAGGAAAAACCAGCTTCCAGGGTTATTTACAAATGGGACAGTGAGGCTGAGGAGGTCCTGCAGGACTGCTTTGAGACAACTGACTGGCAGATATTTGTGGATGCAGCTGATGGCAACATCAATGAACTCACAGACTCTGTCATTGGATATATTGGAAAGTGCATGGATGATATCATCACAAAAACCACTGTCCGCATATATCCAAATCAGAAACCCTGGGTAAATAAAGACGTTCGCGCCAAGCTAAAAGTGCGGACCTCTGCCTTTAACTCCGGGGATGCTGATGCTTATAAAGCAGCCAGGTATGACCTCCGGAAGTCCATAAAAAAGGCCAGAAAGGACTACAGGGACAAAATGGAGTCCAGCTACCACAGCTTTGACACCAGGCGAATGTGGAATGGACTGCGCTGCATCACTGACTACAAGAAGGTCAACACAGTCAGTGTTCAGCCCACTGCATCTCTCGCAGACGAGCTCAACAACTTCTATGCTCGTTTTGATGCAGACAACAGAGAGCAGATCCTCTACCCTCAGGAGGACAGTGAGGCTGCAACTTTAACTCTGAGAACAGAAGCTGTGAGATGGACCTTTAAAAAGGTAAATCCTCACAAAGCTCCAGGACCAGACGGCATCCCAGGCCGGCTACTCAGAGTGTGTGCAGACGAGCTGGCAGAGGTGTTCACCAACATCTTCAACCTCTCCGTGGTCCCCACATCCCTCAAAGCATCCACCATCATTCCCGTTCCCAAAAAATCAGTGCTCTCCTGTCTGAATGACTACCGTCCTGTTGCACTGACATCAGTCATCATGAAGTGCCTGGAGCAGCTGGTCAAAGGTCACATCTGCTCCTCCCTCCCTGACACACTGGACCCTCTTCAGTTTGCCTATCGGACAAACAGAGCCACAGAGGATGCCATCGCCCTGGCAACGCACACCACCCTCACTCACCTGGAGAAAGGGAATACATATGCAAGGATGCTCTTCATCGACTACAGCTCGGCATTTAACACCATCATCCCCTCGAAACTTGCCACGAAGCTCGTCGACCTTGGGCTGGGAACACCAATCTGCAGATGGATTCTAAACTTCCTCACAAACAGGCCCCAGGTGGTGAGAGTTGGTAAGCACACCTCCTCATCACTCATCTTAAACACAGGTACGCCACAGGGTTGTGTGCTTAGCCCCCTCCTATATTCCCAGTTCACACACGACTGTGTTGCTAAACACGAGTCCAACACTATCATCAAGTTTGCTGATGACACAACCATCATAGGCCTCATCACAGGCAATGATGAGACGGCCTATAGAGAGGAGGTGATGGCACTGTACGAGTGGTGTCTGGAAAATAACCTGACTCTCAACATCAGCAAAACTAGAGAGATGATAGTGGACTACCGGAAACGACCAGTCAGAGAACACCAGCCCATCCACATCAACGGTGTCAAGGTCGAAAGGGTCAGCAGCTTCAAGTTCCTTGGAGTCAACATCACCGAGGACTTCTCCTGGACCCTTCACACAGACACTGCTATCAGGAAAGCTCGCCAGCGGCTTTACTTCCTGAGGAGGCTGAGGAAGTTTAGCATGAACGCCAACATCACCTCAAATTTTTACAGGTGTGCAATTGAGAGCTTGCTGACGAGCTGCATCACAGTTTGGTACGGAAGCTGCTCTGCCAGCAGCCGTAAAGCACTACAGAGGGTGGTGAAGGCAGCAGACCACATCACTGGCACGAGGCTTCCTGCCATTCAGGACATTTACCTCCAGTGATGCCTCCGTAAAGCACACAGCATCATCAAGGACCACAGCCACGCAGCACATCAGCTGTTCTCCTTGTTACCATCTGGCAGACGTTACAGGAGTCTGTCTGCTCGGACTACAAGACTTAAAAACAGTTTTTACCACCAAGCCATACGACACCTCAACCACAACACTTAAACACACACAACACAGCACTCAGAAGCTACCCTGCAGCTTCACAAGTACTCTGTTTAATCTGCACTGGTCACTTCACTTTATTGTTATTGATATTTATATTTAAAAAGTGCAATACTGTAATTTTCTGCTGCTCATTCCTGTGTAATATCCCATCTGCCCTCCCGTCATATTTCTTTTCAAGATTTTCTTATTTAATCACTAGTGTACATATATTTATATTTATAGATACATATATATTTAGTCATCTTTTGTCTTTTATAATGTCTCTCTAATATTTAGCTCCTTACTATTTTTATATTTTATTTTATTTTATTATATTTTATTATATTTTCTCCTACTCTATCATGCTGCTGAGTGACTGCTGCTCGTCAAACACATTTTATTGCAACGTTGACCCTGTGCTAACTTGCATATGACAAATAAAACTGAAAACTGAAAACTGAAAAACATGTAGTAAGGCTGTTGATGTCCTCTCCGTGGTCGTCACAGATCACCTCCCACACAGTCGACTCAAAACAATCCCCAAGGAAAAACACTCAGTAACAGCCATCAAATGCACTGTAGTTTCAGCACAGCAGACATCCACAGGATCATATTTTTAAGTAAACAAGTTTAAGGTCTTTGGGACACTGCTTCTCTCTTTTTGCTAAGTCACCTCTGGCCTTGTTGTCTCAGCAGGGGCTGTATGCTATATGCTGTAAGCCTAGTTGTGATTGTCAAACTGAGCGTAACGACCTTTCCCTACAGAAACGAAACAGGGTTTGTCAACAGCTTTTATTTTTTCAGAAAAATACTCTCCCCAAATCTGTTGCCTGTGAGCACAACAAAACCTACTGCCGCTGAGTAGTATATATGAAATAAAGTTATTACAGTTTGGTAGAAAACACATACGGATCACAAATGCTGACTATATAACAAGATAATCTTTAAATTGTACTTTTAAAGGAAAAGAGAAGTCCAGTCAAACCAGTTTTCTTTTCTGTTAACAATGACCTGTTGTTCAGTAAAATACTCCCCTGATAAGTCTGTTGCCTGTAAGCAGCACAGGATTGTGTGTGCGTGTGTGTGTGTGTGGGCGGGTGGAGGGGGTGGGGGGTGGGGGTCAGAGTGTGACCCCATAAAGACTTCTCTAAACCTGCTGGTCTGGAAGTCCAGAAGTTCATCTAAACAAAAGGCACTTAGACTAAAACTGACATAGTTACGTTTATCTTACCATAAAACAAAGAGAAGGTACGACCTCTCCCATGCTCCAAGGATGTGGGTGTGAATGCCAGAGCACTCTGGAATGCACACAAAGTGTTATAGTGAACAACAGCCTAAGTCATCAAAAGGTCAACAGGCAGTATTCTACCATATGTAAACTTATATCATTAAAAGATTATACTGACTACTAAGTACAATTTTCTATTGACACTGAGATACCGACCAGGCCTCCTTGCAAGTAAATTGATCGATCGCTGTTGCCTTGTTTTTCTTTCACGGGAATAAGTCCTGGATACAGCGGGGTCTAAGGTAGACCCAACAATAAGGCTTATAGGTTCAGAAATTGGTCAAACTACCAAGAAGTTGAGTTATGAAAATAACCCAGCATTTTTTAGTATGTATGCCATTGTGTTTTTGTTGGCAATTTTCCTGCAAAGAAAAATGAGGTAATCTATCTTTTAAAATGGAGCATTTTATTCTTTTTCTACTTAACCGATTCAAGGTGAGTATATTATTAGAATTAAAATTTTGACTAAAATGAAGTTTGTATCGCCATCTAATAATAACATTTTATTATTGCATTAATATAACACAAGGTAACACAAGGTCCAGTAGGTTTGGACAGAAATAGCTGGTAAAAACATCTTCCAAAGTACTTACTTTCTTACTTTCACTTTTACATCAGTACAGACGCTCACTTCAACTTCAACACAGCAGTGTACAGTCTGAAAGTACACTGAATGTTTACCCTTCACAATACATGTCATATCAGTTAGACGTTTAACATCCAAAGAGCTATTTGGATCCGGGTTCCGCGCAAAAGAAAACACTGGGAGCCGCAAATACTTTTTGACATCTAAGATAACACTGTATATATTGTTTTTTACCTTTATGCTTTGTGTGAACAACTAAGGTGTGTTGCTTATGAAATCCATGAAGTGCTACAGAGAAAATTACATTTTATTTATGTAATTAACTCATTTTGAACTCTTAAAGAAATATAACAAAAGGAAAGACACCCAGCTGAACTAAAATGATCCAGCAAACAAAAACTGTTGTGAGCTGCCACCCTTATATTGCCTTTGGGATTTTGGAGCCTTGACCTGACTTTTAAAAAATAATTGGAAAAAAAGCACTATGCTGCTAAAAGATGAAAAATAGATATTTGCAAAATTCTGCCTAAATATGTATTTTACCTGGTTAATGTGTGTGGCGGGGCATGGTCTGCAGCACCGCTGCAGGGGAGGCAGACACACCTGCAATCACTCCTCGCTGTCTTTACGTCTGTACTATCTATGCTGTTGTGTTGGTATGTGTCGGGCTGTGAGCTGCAAAGAGTTTTTATACAGTTAAATCGAGGTGTTGGATATATCTGTGAATCCAGGTACGTTTACTTTTTACTTTACTTTCCTACAAGTGAACACGTACAAAGTAACTCTGCCAAAAATAATAATAATAATAATGTAAATAAAATTAAAAAATAAAATGTACTCCTGACTCCTCATTAAATTTCTACATAAAAGAGTTGTCATTCACCTACTCTGTGACTTATATAGTAACAAATTTTATCTGTGGAAAAAATGTAGAAAATGTAAAATGAATTAATAGTATTAAATTATATAAATTTTAATTCTAATAATATACTCACCTTGAATCGGTTAAGTAGAAAAAGAATAAGATGCTCCATTTTAAAAGATAGATTACCTCATTTTTCTTTTCTTGTATTATTATTTAGTTCACAGCAGTTAGTAGGTATTTCATCCTGTTCTTCATGTAGTGGAAACAACACTTGTGATACTGTAGTTTTTGTAGTTTGGGGCCCTCTGGAGATAAGTCCAATTTAAATAATGACCCTTCACAGTCCTTCGGTGAATTTTCACATTTTATGCACTATAAATACTGAGTGTGGTTCAACCGGCAACCATGTATGAATTTTGTTTAAATTTTAAGCATGGAAGATTTAGACTACAGTACTTTTTTTTTTCATTTCATTTTTAACAAATTTGTTGTTATTCTCATCATTAACACTAACACAGGTTTGGAATCTAATGGTAAATGGTTGCTGTCTCTCAAGAGGTACAAATAAAACTGGTTTTACTGGACTTATGCATTCAACTGAGTTACACAATGGCACCGGAGATAATGTAAAAGAAATATACATATGTATGTTCCCCATACAGGTTGTACCAGTTTAAGACACTCCATTTTGTGCTCCCTGTCTTTTGGAAAAACTTTTTTTTTTTAACATGTCGATGAAATTTCTTGACAACCCACAGACATGATCAAATCTATGGAAAGTTCATAGAAGGGGCCAACTGAACCTTCAGGATTTGAAAACTGTTTGTGTAGAAGAATCAGCTAAAATCACACTTGATGCATGCGACTAGTTTCTCCATACGGGAGGTGTGTTGAAGCTGTCATCACCAGCAAAGGATTTTGTATGAAATATTAAATACATTTCTGTAAACATATTCGATATTTGACTGGTCTTTCAGTTCTCATTATTACGCAATTTTTATGGACAGGTATGGGTTGATTTATTTGAATGTGTTGATTCGATGGGTTGCTACCAACATGCCAGTAGCACCTTTAGAAATACTTTTAGTTAGAAAATTGGTGATGTGTTCAATACTCATTTCACCTTCTGTATGCTACACTATACTGTCACTCAGTTCTAAAGCTACTTCCCACCAATGTCCATCTGTCTTAATTAAGATAGACTTTATTACTTTACTTTATTTATCCCAAGGTTGGGCTGACTATTTTTTTTCTTTTCAATAAGGTCTAATTCTGTCAACCAGCCCTCCCTTTCTCCTCCATCAGAATGCTGCTTAAGAGGAAAATGACAGGGTTGTTTTCCCTAACAATGAGGTAGGAGCGTGGGCCAAGATGGTGGTGCTGGTGGTAGGAATGTGTGTGTGTGTGTCCAGTTTACAGAGACTGGATTTTGAATTGTGAGTTGAAAACAAACGAGACTCTTCCATTGTAATCAGAAGAGGATTGATTTCACTTTGCCTGATTCTATTTTATACAAACTTGTATCAAGTGAAGGAGAGAGCATTTCTAGAAATCTTTCTGACTTATTGTTTTCCTTACCTTGTTGTTTTATCTGTAGGTATAAAAAACATAAAAAATAACCATAATGTCCCCAATTGATTTTGGACTTTCTGGACAACATTTTGGCTGCCACCATGTCAGTGTTTTGGAGCCAGACGTTATTACTACCTACTAGCCCACTAGTTTATCTGCTAATTGATGCTAAATATTGGTATACCCATCAAAGGAATAACAATGAAGTGAGGCCCAAAATTTATTTGATTTATTTAGAATTATTTTTAATATTATTATTTTTTTTATTAATTTCTCTAAGTAAAAATGATGGAATCCTCTGCTGTCTGCTGTTGGTCCTCCTCGGTTCTACTTCCTTATATACAAGATATATATTAAGGCACTATTTTCAAAAGCATATTGATACGTAATATCTATATGATGTAGCAACCTTTTCAAACAATTAATTTTGTTGTTATGTCTTGTGGTGCTTATTTTTCCGGTATCAGATATTTAAGGAACACTATCCTAATGATAAAATTGCATCCTGAACGAGAACCAAGCCACCGCATTAATTTGATTGACACACTTAACTTTGGGTAAGAGATATTCAAAATTTGGACACCATTGTCTGGTAATTATAATGTCCCATACTTGTATTTGATTTTTAAGATGTTGTTTTTAGTAGAATAAACACATGCAGCTTGTGCACACAATTTAGGAAACTTCTGCATCAAAGTACAGTTAAAATAAAATATTTTTGGAGGTTAATGTTACAATTGTCACGGTTCGCTGGAGGACTCACACGCAGGACTCAGAGGCACAGTATTTATTACAATTCCACCAGGTGTATTTACAAACAGTGCAGAGGGGGTAGTGCTATATACAAAGCAGTGACAGGGGAAAAGGCTCCGGGGAAATCCAGGGAGGGAAAAGACACTCGCTCTTCTTCTGACTCTCTCCAGACACTCACACAAAGGAATCCACTCGGGGAATGCAGGGTCGGGTCCAGGGGATCTATGTACAGAAAGAAATACACGTCAGAGGTTTTGCGCAGGGAAAAAGAGAACTTGCTCAGAGCCGGGCTGCACTGACGTGAGTCACACACAACGATCCAGCGATGAGTAGAAGCCACTCCCTGGCTTAAATGCTGGCTGTGCTGATGAGGCCCAGGTGTTTCCTCTTCAGAGGGGTGTGGGCCGAGGGCGTGAACCCACCATGAGTTCCGCCCTGGCGAGAGAGTGAGACAGAGCAAGAGAGAGAGAGAGAGAGAGAGAGAGAGAGAGCGAGAGAACTACTAGTCAGCGGCCTGCTGATCCCCTGGCCGTGACAACAATAGCACTTGTGACAAGCAGACAGTAACCAAATTTGAAAGTGTGTTAAAAAAAAGAAGAAAGAAAAACCAGAGTGACATGATTAAAGAAGCATTTACACAATAAAACACAAACTAACTATAGAATAAAATAACCTGCTTGGGAATGTTCATAAGTAAGATTTTTTTCACTCTCAATAAAGGAAAAAAAGTAAAAAGAAACACTGGAAGAACAGTCTTTAGAGAGTTTCATGATTAGAAACAGTCAAAACACTGATAACAGCTGTACAATACTGTTACAAATGAATTAACATCTAAATTCAAGTTGTTTTTAGTTCCTCATATTCATTAGCACATATATAGGGACATGTTCCTGAATTAATTTAAACCAGAATATATAGATTGTGTTTTAATTTGTTTTGTTCTTTTAATCCAGGGCCAGACCAGCAGTTCAGACATCAACATCTTGGAATGCTCCTATCATCTGGGAGGGAATGTTTGAACCAAATCTTTTTGATCTAAAGCACATAGGAGAAAATTCATCAGTGGCCCTTACTGTGTTTGCTGTGGGACGGTCGGTTCCTCCATAAAAACTGTATTCCTTGGCTATTATACAGTGGTGCCTTCTAGTTAATAGAATTTAATAGAATGAATAAGAAATGCAGGCATACCTATGCCTGAATCAGTTCAACATGGCGAATTTAAACTGTAAATTCACTAGCCCACATAAGTAATCATGAGGTGGTAACTCTAGTTTTAGTCTAGGTCTTTTCTTGCATGTGTTGCACAGTTAGACACAAAGACACCTCCAGGCATGCACCCTTCATTTAAGTCTTTGTTCTGGAAATAGAGAAATCACACATATGACTAAGATCTTCTGCAAATTTGCCTCCTTTGTTGCTATTTTTTATTTTATTTTTTTTAGCTTTTAAAAATGGAATTGGTAATTAGTATCTGGAGTAGTTGGCCTTTATGACCCATAACCAATAAACACCAGCTTGCCTTGCTGTTTGTTGGGTGTGGACGATTGAACCTTGGCTCAGATTGAAATAATGACTTTTGGTGCATCAAAGATAGTGAAGAAATATACAAACAGGATGGGTTTTGTATTGTTTTGCAATAATTTACAAATAAAAAAATCATTTGTTTTTCTCTGTCTCTCATTAAGGTACCTGGATGCCTACCTCAAGACTTTCCTCATCTCAGCAGAACAACATTTTATGTTGGGATTACCAGTGACGTATTATGTGTTTACAGACTTACCAGACAAAGTACCAAACATCACACTTGCTTCTCACAGAAACATAAAGGTTATCCAGGTGGGAAAGCACACCAGGTGGCAAGACATTTCTATGATGCGAATGAGGACAATATCAGAAGCTATAGAGTCAGAGATCCGTCACAGATTTCATTATGTCTTCTGTTTTGATGTGGATCAGGAGTTTAAGGGGAGATTTGGGTCTGAGGCACTGGGTGATTCTGTGGCTTTGCTCCATGCCCACTATTATAAATTACCAAAAGCCCAGTTTACCTACGACAGAAACCCCAAATCTAAAGCCTTCATGGAAACTGGTGATTTCTACTACCATGCTGCTATCTTTGGAGGAACGTGGCAAAATGTAAAGCATTTGGTAGATGCCTGTTATCTGGATATCATGGAGGATAAAATAAATGATGTGGAGGCTCTGTGGCACGATGAGAGCCATCTAAACAAGTACTTTTGGATGTATAAGCCAAGCAGGCTGCTGTCTCCAGAGTACTGCTGGGACCAGAGCATTTGGGACAAGCAGGATATATTTGTCACCCGCCTAGTGTGGGCACCAAAACATTATGACACACTTCGTACTGGCTAGATCAAAAATCAAAGTTGGAATCATTTTATAAGCAAGGGGCTAGCTTGTTAAACGTATATATAGGCTTATTTTATGTTGGATTATTTGACAAGTGAGCTAGTAGAATAGCTCGTCTTCCTTTTCTGAAAACTCACCTAATCCAGCTAGGTAAATCTAAATGCTTAGGCTTGGAGGACTGTTGTTCCTTTTTGTAATTATGTTGCAATATTATATATTATTTTGTAAATATTTTAGGTTGTGACTAAATCTGGAGACTTTAATTATAGCTTGGTGGCTAAGAAAGGTGAAAATTCTGCTTATGTACTAAAATCTTAAAATACCATAAAGAGAAGCATATCCTCTGACCAGTAGGCTTTTGTGGAATATTTATGGTGTCAAGAAGACAGACAGAAGTGAATTAAAAGGCCTAAAATCCAGTGCAGTGCAGTGACAGAGATTTATGCATGTCCTTTTGCTGATAGTTTTTTTTGCTTTAATCAAATCATGAATCTAATCAAAATATGATCAAGAGGTAATAATTTAAAAACGAAGTGATTTTATTATGCATGGGCAATCAGAAGAAGTAATTTTTGGGTGTATTGTGATTGATAAATACTGAAGTTCACATATTTACTTATGATACACTTCGTAGTGGGTAGACTGGACAGGAAATTAAAATTAGAATCCTTTTGTGAGAGAAGTGCAAGCTTGTTGTTGATTTTATATTGGATTATTTTTATGTTTATTGGTTTACACATTCACCAAGCAGTGCACCAAAGGACAGCCACCTCGTCCCCCTCTCCTGGCCTCCATCACCAAACAAACTGCCTGTGTTTCTGATGGTAGCGTTGAGTGTTTCTATGTGAAAACCTTAGACAAACTTTTCTTAATGAGCATAAATCAATGTGTGTGCTTTTGTTTTTTTAATGGTATATGAACCTTTGGAGTGAGAAGCCTTTTTTCTGTTGAAACCTGTTGGAATTGGTATTTTTTATATTATCCTTTGTGTTAAGATATATAGCTATATAATCGTTGCCTTTATGTGTCCTAATATGGCTATCATTATGAAGAAAGAGCCAGACAGTCAGAGGATTTATTTTCAACCTTCTAACATTTCCAGTATCTGTGTCGGTGCTGACAAAATGTGCTTTCTTTATTTAGAATGCAGCTTAGTGCAGAGATTAGCTATGTTACACATTTGGAAAGCACCATGTTCGGTTCTTTTAAGGTGCAAGACTTCACACCTTTAAATGTTCATTTGAGATATGACGTATTGCAAGTTCCTGTATTTATAGGTTAGCAAGACGCTTACTTCTGCTTTTGAGCATACCTCACACACACAAGTTAAGTTCATTGAAAGGTCGTATGTCTATGTATGGTATGGCTGAAAACACACAGACACACATGCACACCCACACACAGAGAATACAGACACTGATGTTGCTCAGATATGCCTGCTTAAGACTGTCACGTGTATTTGTAATTGCATATTCATGTATGTGACAATAAAAATGGCAATGACAAGGGAGTCAGTCGAAGTTGGCCGAGTTCAGGTGAAGGAATCTTTTCCTCAACTTTGGCTAGACTGGCACCACAAAACACTGTGCAGGTGATGGTCTTGTGTTCCAGCGAGGTTTGTGCCTAGATAAACCCAACAAAACCCATTTTATCTTATTTTCCACAGTAGGAATTTAGGTAAGCAAATTTTCTTTTGTTTGACTTTCATTTTGAGTAGGCAACATTAGGGACCTTTAGAGATCTTTTGTTCATTATTTTGGCATAGCTCAGTGCTGAAGTCAATAAACAGCTGCAGTTGCTCAGAATTTTGTCTCTTTTATTGGATGGAGTTGGAGTGGAGGGTGATATTTCTCATTAAGACCAGATTAATCCTTCCCCAGGGATATAACAATCAACAATTAAATTGCAAAAAGTTTCCATTTTTCCACTACCTACTATACAAATATTTATTCAAACATTTGTCTAGTCAATGAACTACCAGAACCTTTTTTTTCTTTTTTACACATTTATTATGTAGAAAAACTGAGACTTGCAGTTAAAATTGTGCATCTTTTCCGCATATTGGACCTTCTCAGGGAACTGTAGTTAAATGTCTGTGTAGTGATAGAAACAGGAGTTTCCCTGGTCTGGAAGTTGTGAACCTCAGTATTTTTTATTTATTTATTTATTTACTGATATAAGGAGAGAAAACAAATTCTAAGTTACAATGAAGTAACCAGAATTGAAAACTGTATGTGAAGTACAAAGAGCAATGTATTTCTAATCAAGATGATAAGAAGATGATAAGAAATCAGTCTAATATTATGCAAACTGAAGTGAAATTATGTTGAATAAATGTGACAATTGTAATAAAGTAACTTTTACTACAGAGATAAAGTGAGGCAGAGAAAGAACACTGAGATGTGCTCAACATCAAATGGTTGGACTGACAAAACACTGGATGATGGCCATGAGTAGTAATATACCTGCACTTGTTTTTTTCTTTAGTGCTCTGAAACACACAGAGGTTAATAGTTTCAAACAGAGTGCCACAAATAACAGGTATCCCTTTAGAAATAAACAGTGATAATTCTAAAAACCTTGTATTCCCACACAGCATTTAATTTAACTAGTTTAGGAAGATTTCACTTTTCTAATAGTAGTTTTAAACAGAATACCACAAACAACATGTATCCCTTTAGAAATACACTGTGATACTTCTAAAAACGCATATTCACACCTAGCCACACTAGCACTGTATCAACCCCCAATGTTCCTTTAATGCAACTAGCCCTATAATTATCTACTAGGCACAAACACACTGCAACAGTAAGACTTGTTGATTACACATAGATGATTTAACTACTTTTTTCTTTAGCGCTCCAAAAAGACACAGAGGCTAATAGTTTTACATAGAGCACCACAAACAACAGGTATTCCTTTAGAAATAAACTTTCTTGTGTTACTTCTAAAAACTACAGATTCTTAACTTTGCAACAGTTAGACAGAGGGGGTTACAGTTAGGCCCCCAACAGTCAGCAAAACAAGTCATAAAACAATAAAAGAGGCTCCCTTATCAAGAGCATCCCAGCACACATCTCAACTGTAGTTCCATTACAAACAGTTTCCTTTATCTTTTCTTATCATGTCAGAGGCCAACTGAAACCAAGTCCACCTATATAAAAACACCCCATCAGACACACAGTATTTTCCTCAGCACTTCACAACTGCCGCAAGGTATAGCGTTTTAACTTTTTCTTTTTTCGGATCCCAGACACAGTGGTGCGAGGTAGTTAGCACACAGTTTGGACATGTAGAAAACATCGTTTGTTTGGAACACATCAGCAGAGAGGTAGAATTCATAGCTGTTCATAAGAGTTTAATTTAATCAAACCTCATTTTACAGATCTAAGTGGCTCCTCATCACTAGCCAATTTACCATTTTATTTAAATATCTGAATTTTCGGAATGAGGATCCAAGCGGGACACAGAGGCTGCAAGTTTTAACACACCAGAATGCAAATATAAATAAAAGCCTGACTATCCTGAGAGCCTAGCTTCAGCGACACCTTTCTTTCACACGGATTCCTGGATGTGCGTTGGAGCCGACTTTGCTACCCGCACACCCCCAGTCGGGCGTGTGCGGGTAGCTCTTATACAATAGAGAAAAGCAACAATACAGCGTGTTTCTCTGCTCCAAGAAATCCAAGGGCCTTTCACACAGTAAGCATGTCTGTTATACCAAGCGCATAAATGTCTCTGTGTTAGCGCTGATTATTCAAACCCTGTTTAAAATGTGACACATATGTTATCCAAAAACATTTCCGCTAAATTTGCAAAGTTACTGATTTTAAAATTGTATTTTTTGAATTTTTAATTGCATGACAAACATACGATAGACTCTTGAGCATATTTATATAGCTAAATTCACAATGGTATAACCGTGCTAAATAAAAGAGGCCCAAGCACCAAAGCACTCTTATGCAAGCCTCTAAACTGTATCTTAATAAGTACATGAAGCGTACCTCTTCCTCTACAGCTGAAAACAGTCTGTATCCATACTTTGAGGATCTGCTGAATTGTTTTTAATGGCACTTTTTTTGATTAACTGCAGATGATGATGAATTTCTCTTTATTGTAAAAACTGTCCCTAAGCTATTGTTGCTCATACTTACTGAGTTCCCTAGCTACTTCCTTACTAAGTCAGTAAACCTTTTGAAAAGGAAGCTGTTGTAGATTTAAAGAAACATCTTAATTGAAGCAAAGGCAAAAAATTGGAATGAATTTTATGTGACTGTTCATATTAAAGCCAACAACAAGTGAAAATCCAAAAACGGCTCCAATCCTTTGTATTAATGATCTCACTCTCTGTGTGTTTGTGTGTGTGTGTGTGTGTGTGTGTGTGTGTGTGTGTGCGCGCCCTCACAGAAGGAAGGTCACGACAGGAGCTTTTTCAAACGTATTTTCAATCAGTTTTTTACAAGAAGTGTAGCTCATACAATGGTATAAATGTATTATTTGCGATACTTTATAAATATGAAACGCTAAAGATTTTGAGTTCGTGCAAATTGTGAATCAAGAATCTAAATATTTGTGTCACAATGATTTCTATAAAAGCATTTTGTTTATGGGGATAATGTGACAAATCTTTTGTGACCCTATTAATGATCAATGGTAATTGAAGAGGAAGCTTGAACCCTGGCTCAGGACATTTTCATGACAAGTGTCAGCGCAGACATGTGCTAACGAGAGAACATGTTTTATCATCATAAAGACTGTGATATGAAGCATCGTTAAAGTGTCACTTCAGTAATGTTGACTCATGTTTTTTAATAATGACTTTAAAACACTAAACACTAATTTCTGTGGTTTATTTTAAGTTTACAGAATATAACATGTGGTAAGACGACGAATTTTACTTCTCACCGTCCGTGTTATGTGTATCTATTTATCATGTATGCTACTTTGCTCTGCGGACTGTAAAATGTTTCATTGTGTTCATGAAATAAACCAGACTTTCACTGTCTGCATCTTTTACTGTTTTTTCTGCTTTTGTTTACTCCAAGTTTGACAAAACCTACAGATATCCAGAGTTAACTCGCTAACAATGTGGAGCAGTCACAGTGTATTTAGCCGCTTTTTCCCTGAACACAACCAACTGAGAGAAACGCTTGTAGTCCTCACTTTGGTCACGTTGAAGGAGATTTGTTCCATAGACACCTAATACTAGTGTTTCCTGCACTTATTCCATCACTACTATGTTCTATTTAAATCCAGATTCCTTTTATAGTTTGCAGTTTCTTTACTAACACATTTGTAGATGAGTTTATTGCTGAACAACACAGCTAGCAGTCTCACCCACTCTTTCGGTTTTTCAAGTTTTGTGTGTAATGGTTTAGTCTCTCAAACCTTACCCTTTTCTCCCCAGTATCACAACAGTATGACTCCCAAAGTACGGCTCAGTAAACAACCTATGATTCTAAAGCCAGAACAGAAAGATACAGTTGGAAGATGAATGATTGCGTTTTTATGATGCATAGTAAAACTACCCCCTCTTCTTCTCCTCTGTGTTGTTGTTATTGTTGTTCTTGTGTGTGTGTGTGTGTGTTTGCCTTAGAAGTCAAATAATACATTAGCCATACTTAAAAAACAATCTGAATTTCATTTAGAACTGAGATTCTAAGTTGTAAGCAGAAATCTTATGCACAGCCAGAAGCATGTTTTTCCACTTTCACAATGCTAAGGTGCCAAATCCACAACCCCCAACAAATGGTTTGTTACACGCGGGTGTGAAGGGCAAGCTTTACTTACACAGCCTCACACACAGTAGATTTTTAAAGTTTTTTGGGTA
Source organism: Neolamprologus brichardi (assembly GCF_056152115.1). Lineage (NCBI taxonomy): Eukaryota > Metazoa > Chordata > Actinopteri > Cichliformes > Cichlidae > Neolamprologus > Neolamprologus brichardi. Next base: position 31,669,991 of record NC_142104.1, read on the forward strand.
CAGTGGTTTAGCCACAGATGCAACATCCACTTTTGATAAAGATCACTCCACCTGTTTATTTCTTAAGAAATTAAGCGTCTTTATTAAGCTCTTATTTGTACATGTCTACACAATAATAGACACCATGTGCTCTGTGACATTATAGTCTTCTACTTCTGCTTCCATTGGTTTGCATTTTAAACTCCCAACCTTTCAGTTTGTTATGAACGAGTTATATTTCTAACATTTTGTGATATAAAAGTGAACCATGCGACTTTTTTTATTTTCTGTTTGATGGAAGGACTTAAGACACGAGTAATTTAAACAATTCTAAATGACAGTGTGATGGCCATAGTACTTTATTCAATTCAATTCAATTTTATTTATATAGCGCCAAATCACAACAAATGTCGCCTCAAGACGCTTCATAGATACAGAGAAAAGCCCAACAATCATATGACCCCCTATGAGCAAGCACTTTGGCAACAGTGGGAAGGAAAAACTCCCTTTTAACAGGAAGAAACCTCCGGCAGAACCAGGCTCAGGGAGGGGCGGCCATCTGCTGCGACCGGTTGAGGTGAGAGAAGGAAGACAGGATAAAAGACATGCTGTGGAAGAGAGACAGAGATTAATAACAGATATGATTCAATGCAGAGAGGTCTATTAACACATAGTGAGTGAGAAAGGTGACTGGAAAGGAAAAACTCAATGCATCATGGGAATCCCCCGGCAGCCTACGTCTACTGCAGCATAACTAAGGGAGGATTCAGGGTCACCTGGTCCAGCCCTAACTATATGCTTTAGAAAAAAGGAAAGTTTTAAGCCTAATCTTAAAAGTAGAGATAGTGTCTGTCTCCCGAATCCAAACTGGAAGCTGGTTCCACAGAAGAGGGGCCTGAAAACTGAAGGCTCTCCCTCCCATTCTACTTTTAAATACTCTAGGAACAACAAGTAGGCCTGCAGAGCGAGAGCGAAGTGCTCTAATAGGGTAATATGGTACTACAAGGTCATTAAGATAAGATGGGGCCTGATTATTTAAGACCTTGTATGTGAGGAGCAGGATTTTGAATTCAATTCTGGATTTAACAGGAAGCCAATGAAGGGAAGCCAAAACAGGAGAAATATGCTCTCTCTTTCTAGTCCCTGTCAGGACTCTTGCTGCAGCATTTTGGATTAACTGAAGGCTTTTCAGCGAGTTTTTTGGACATCCTGATAATAATGAATTGCAGTAGTCCAGCCTGGAAGTAATAAATGCATGAACTAGTTTTTCAGCGTCACTCTGAGACAGGATATTTCTAATTTTAGAGATGTTGCGCAAATGGAAGAACGCAGTCTTACATATTTGTTTAATATGTGCGTTGAAGGACATATCCTGGTCAAAAATGACTCCAAGGTTCCTCACAGTGTTACTGGAGGCCAAGGTAATGCCATCCAGAGTAAGAATCTGGTTAGATACCATATTTCTAAGCTTTTCAGCGCCGACTACAATGACCTCAGTTTTATCTGAGTTAAGAAGCAGAAAGTTAGTGGCCATCCAAGTCTTTATGTCTTTAAGACATTCCTGCAGTTTAACTAATTGGCGTGTGTTATCTGGCTTCATGGACAGATAGAGCTGGGTGTCATCTGCATAGCAGTGAAAATGTATGCTATGTCTTCTAATGATGCTGCCTAGGGGAAGCATGTATAATGTAAACAGAATTGGTCCTAGCACTGAACCCTGTGGAACTCCATAATTAACCTCAGTGTGTGAAGAGGACTCTCCATTTACATGCACAAATTGGAGTCTATTAGATAGATATGATACAAACCACTGCAGTGCAATACCTGTAATACCTACAGCATGTTCTAATCGCTCTAATAGGATATTATGGTCAACAGTATCGAATGCTGCACTAAGGTCAAGAAGGACAAGCACAGAGATGAGTCCACTGTCAGAGGCCATAAGAAGATCATTTGTAACCTTCACTAAAGCTGTTTCTGTGCTGTGATGAGCTCTGAAACCTGACTGAAACTCTTCAAATAAACCATTCCTCTGCAGATGATCTGTTAGCTGTTTGACAACTACTCTTTCAAGGATTTTTGATATGAAAGGAAGGTTGGAGATTGGCCTACAATTAGCTAAGACTGCTGGGTCTAGAGATGGCTTTTTGAGTAAAGGTTTAACTGCAGCCACCTTGAAGGCCTGTGGTACATAGCCGATTATTAGAGATAGGTTGATCATATATAAGATCGAAGAATTAATCAATGGCAGGACTTCTTTGAGCAGTTTTGTAGGAATGGGGTCTAAAAGACACGTTGATGGTTTGGAGGAAGTAATTATTGAAGTTAACTCAGAAAGATCGATTGGAGAAAAAGAGTCTAACTTAACATCAATGGTACTAAGAGTAACTGTAGATAATATTACATCTGTGGGATGATTATTGGTAATTTTTTCTCTAATGATAAAAATTTTATTTGTGAAGAAGTTCATGAAGTCATCACTAGTTAACGTTAAAGGGATGGTTGGCTCAAAAGAGCTCTGTCTTTTTGTCAGCCTGGCTACAGTGCTGAAGAGAAACCTGGGGTTGTTCTTATTTTCTTCAATCAGTGATGAGTAGTAAGCTGTTCTGGCTTTGTGGAGGGCTTTCTTATAAAGCAACAAACTATTTCTCCAGGCTAAATGATGATCCTCTAAATTTGTGACACGCCATTTCCTCTCCAGATTACGAGTCATCTGCTTTAGGGTACGTGTTTGAGAATTATACCACGGGGTCAGGTACTTCTGATTAGAGACCTTAGTTTTCACTGGAGCTACAGTATCCAGAGTCGTACGTAGTGAGGAGGTGAAATTATTAACAAGATAATCGACCTCTGTTGGGGTACCGTTCAGATAGCTGCTCTGCTCTGTGTTGGTACAGGGCATTGACGATGATAACAGTGGCTGGATTATATTCTTAAACGTAGTTACAGCGCTTTCAGAAAGACATCTACTTTGATAAAGTCCACTCTCCACTGCTGCGTAATCAATTATTGTAAATGTAAATGTTATCAAGAAATGATCAGACAGGAGAGGGTTTTCAGGAAACACTGTTAAATGTTCAGTTTCTATGCCATATGTTAAAACAAGATCTAGAGTGTGATTAAAGTGGTGGGTGGGTTCTTTTACATTTTGAGAGAAACCAATTGAGTCTAACAACAGATTAAATGCCATGTTGAGGCTGTCATTTTTAGAATCAACATGGATGTTAAAATCACCCACAATAATTATTTTATCTGAGCTCAGAACTAAATCAGATATAAAGTCTGAGAAATCAGACAGAAACTCTGTGTAAGGCCCAGGTGGACGATAGATGATAACAAGTAAGACTGGTTTCTGAGTTTCACAGCTGGGGTGGACAATGTTAAGCATCAGGCTTTCAAATGAATTAAAAGTCTGTCTTGGTCTTTCATTAATTAATAGACTGGTGTGAAAAATTGCTGCCACACCGCCCCCTCGACCTGTGCTTCGAGATTTCTGGTAGTTAGAATGACTCGGGGGTGTTGATTCATTTAAACTAACATAATCATCCTGCTGCAACCAGGTTTCTGTAAGGCAGAGTAAATCAATTTGTTGATCAATTATTAAGTCATGTACTAACAGAGACTTGGAGGAGAGAGACCTAATATTTAATAATCCACATTTCACTGTTTTACTCTTTGGTTCAGATGTAGATACTGTATTATTCTTTCTTTGTAAATGTTTAAGTTGTTTGTTGCTGGTTTTTAGTTTGTTTTTTGTCTTTTTGGAAGCAGACACAGTCTCTATGGAGATGGGTTTTTGGGGGGTAGCAGGAGGAGAGAAGCTGCAGAGAGGCGTGTAAGACTGCAACTCTGCTTCCTGGTCCCAACTCTGGATAGTCATATTTTGAGGGGTTTAATAAATTTGTCCATATTTCTAGAAATGAGAGCTGCTCCATCCAAAGTGGGATGGATGCCATCTCTCCTAACAAGACCAGGTTTCCTCCAGAAGGTTTGCCAATTATCTATGAAGCCCACATCGTTTCTGGGACACCACTCAGACAGCCAGCAATTTAAGGAGAACATGCGGCTAAACATGTCACTCCTGGTCTGATTGGGGAGGGGACCAGAGAAAACTACAGAGTCCGACATTGTTTTGGCAAAGTTGCACACCGATTCAATATTGATTTTAGTGACCTCCGATTGGCGTAACCGGGTGTCATTACTGCCGACATGAATTATGATTTTACTGAATTTACGTTTACCCTTAGCCAGCAGTTTTAAATTTCCTTCAATGTCGCCTGCTCTGGCCCCTGGAAGACAATTGACTATGGTTGCCGGTGTCTCTAGCTTCACATGTCTGAGAACAGAATCACCAATTACCAGAGTTTGACCCCCAGCGGGTGTGTCACCGAGTGGGGAAAAATGGTTAGACAAATGAACGAGTTGGTGGTGTACCTGGGGCTTCTGTTTAGGACTACGCTTCCTCCTCACCGTTACCCAGCCGTCTTTCCCCAGCTGCTTGGGATCTGCCGGGGAACAGCTAGCGGGGCCTACGCTATCTTCGGCTGCACCAGCTACAGGGGCCTGGCTAGCTGAGGGTGAGAGAAGGGTGCAAAGCCGGGTCTCCAGTTCAGTAATCCTGGCCTCCAGAGCTGCAAATATGCTACATTTGTTACAGATATCATTACTGCTAAAGGAGGCCGAGGAGTTTATGTGGGCCAAATGTGTTAAGGATAATGTTTATCAATGTAAAATTGCAAAGAACTTGTGGATAGAATATAACATTGTGAAAACAGTTACCTCAGAAGCTGTACTGTCAGCCCTATGTATGTAAGGTAAAATTTTCCACAGTACTTCCACTTAAGTAACTAAACACATAAAGTCACCCTTACCAATAATCCACTGCTCCTTGAAAAAGTAGCACAAACAGACAACTGACTCAGCAATGATAAGTAGAGCTACCCGAGGCCGATACTCAAGCAGAAGAAAATTAAAAGTTGTTGTTTTTGTGGCTCGAAAAATTAAAGAAAGTATGTTTAATAATTCAACAAGACCCGCACCTTCAACACATGTACATTCAAATTTTGGAACAGGCTCAACATTGCTCTCAGTTGGTTGTGTTCTGGGAAAAAGCAGCTAAATACACTGTGACTGCTCCACATTGTTAGCGAGTTAACTCTGGAAATCTGTAGGTTTTGTCAAACTTGGAGTGAACAAAAGCAGAAAAAACAGTAAAAGATGCAGACAGTGAAAGTCTGGTTTATTTCATGAACACAATGAAACATTTTACAGTCCGCAGAGCAAAGTAGCATACATGATAAATAGATACACATAACACGGACGGTGAGAAGTAAAATTCGTCGTCTTACCACATGTTATATTCTGTAAACTTAAAATAAACCACAGAAATTAGTGTTTTAAAGTCATTATTAAAAAACATGAGTCAACATTACTGAAGTGACACTTTAACGATGCTTCATATCGCAGTCTTTATGATGATAAAACATGTTCTCTCGTTAGCACATGTCTGCGCTGACACTTGTCATGAAAATGTCCTGAGCCAGGGTTCAAGCTTCCTCTTCAATTACTTAATATTAATAGGACCCATTATCCCCATAAACAACATGTTTTTATAGAAATCATTGTGACACAAATATTTAGATTCTTGATTCACAATTTGCACGAACTCAAAATCTTTAGCGTTTCATATTTATAAAGTATCGCAAAGAATACATTTATACCATTGTATGAGCTACACTTCTTGTAAAAAATAAACTGATTGATAATGCGTTTGAGAAAACCTCCTGCTGTGACCTTCCTTCTGTGAGGGCACACACACTCACACACACACAGACACACACACACACTTGTTGTATGCTTGGTGGTTAATTGTCTGATCAATGTTCTAATCTGTTCTAGTAGTTATAATTCTACAAGCATAAAATAAACCGTGAAACAGATCAAACCAAATATAAAAACAATTATAAAGAACTTAATGTACCTAATGTTTTTACATTACATATATTCTTTGGTTTTGTTAAGGTACGACTTAACAAGCTACAAATTTATAATATATAAAGAAAATGAACCATAAAATGTGTATATGTTTTTAGTCTGAAAACAAATGCTAACCAAGAAAAGACAACCTCAAAATCTAATTTTCAACTGACATTTGGGAACTGTTTCTCTATGGCAGGGGTCCCCAATCCCAGTCCACGAGGGCCGGTGTCCCTGCAGGTTTTAGATGTGTCCATGGTCCATCACAGCTGATGGATAAATTACCTTCTCAACATGTCTTGAAGTTCTCCAGAGGCCTGATAATGAACTAATCATGTGATTCAGGTGTGTTAACCCAGGGTGAGTTCTAAAACCTGCAGGGACACCGACCCTTGTGGACTGGGATTTGTGGACCCCTGCTCTATAGGGAGGGAGATGCCGAAAGCTGTGCTTCAGAGAGAGAACCATAAATTCTCTCATGACTCAATCCTGGGTTTCGGTACCGCTGTAAACGATGCACAACAGAGCCGACCACATGTTTGCACTTTTTGTTATTTGCTAATGCCTTTAGAGTGTGAGTATTTGAGTTGATTTTAGCAAATAGCATGAGTCTGGCTGTTTCCCCGGTACGGTGTACATTTTAGGACATCGTCAGGTCTCAGGAAAAAAGTTGTCAGGTCTCAGTTTCACACGAAAAAAATGTCAGGTATCAGACTCACATGAAAAAATGTCAGGTCTCAGTCTCACACGAAAAAATGTCAGGTCTCAGTTTCACATGAAAAAATGTCAGGTCTCAGACTCACACGAAAAAATGTCAGGTCTCAGACTCACATGAAAAAATGTCAGGTCTCAGTCTCACACGAAAAAATGTCAGGTCTCAGTCTCACATGAAAAAATGTCAGGTCTCAGTCTCACATGAAAAAATGTCAGGTCTCAGACTCACATGAAAAAATGTCAGGTCTCAGTCTCACATGAAAAAATGTCAGGTCTCAGTCTCACATGAAAAAATGTCAGGTCTCAGACTCACATGAAAAAATGTCAGGTCTCAGTCTCACATGAAAAAATGTCAGGTCTCAGTCTCACATGAAAAAATGTCAGGTATCAGTCTCACACGAAAAAATGTCAGGTCTCAGACTCACACGAAAAAATGTCAGGTCTCAGACTCACACGAAAAAATGTCAGGTCTCAGACTCACACGAAAAAATGTCAGGTATCAGTCTCACACGAAAAAATGTCAGGTCTCAGACTCACACGAAAAAATGTCAGGTATCAGTCTCACACGAAAAAATGTCAGGTATCAGTCTCACATGAAAAAATGTCAGGTATCAGTCTCACATGAAAAAATGTCAGGTCTCAGTCTCACATGAAAAAATGTCAGGTCTCAGACTCACATGAAAAAATGTCAGGTCTCAGTCTCACACGAAAAAATGTCAGGTCTCAGTCTCACATGAAAAAATGTCAGGTCTCAGACTCACATGAAAAAATGTCAGGTCTCAGACTCACATGAAAAAATGTCAGGTCTCAGTCTCACATGAAAAAATGTCAGGTATCAGTCTCACATGAAAAAATGTCAGGTCTCAGTCTCACATGAAAAAATGTCAGGTATCAGTCTCACACGAAAAAATGTCAGGTCTCAGACTCACATGAAAAAATGTCATGTCTCAGACTCACATGAAAAAATGTCAGGTATCAGTCTCACACGAAAAAATGTCAGGTCTCAGACTCACATGAAAAAATGTCAGGTATCAGTCTCACATGAAAAAATGTCAGGTCTCAGACTCACATGAAAAAATGTCAGGTCTCAGACTCACATGAAAAAATGTCAGGTATCAGTCTCACATGAAAAAATGTCAGGTCTCAGTCTCACATGAAAAAATGTCAGGTATCAGTCTCACACGAAAAAATGTCAGGTCTCAGACTCACATGAAAAAATGTCAGGTATCAGTCTCACACGAAAAAATGTCAGGTCTCAGACTCACATGAAAAAATGTCAGGTCTCAGACTCACATGAAAAAATGTCAGGTATCAGTCTCACATGAAAAAATGTCAGGTATCAGTCTCACATGAAAAAATGTCAGGTCTCAGACTCACATGAAAAAATGTCAGGTCTCAGACTCACATGAAAAAATGTCAGGTATCAGTCTCACATGAAAAAATGTCAGGTCTCAGTCTCACATGAAAAAATGTCAGGTATCAGTCTCACACGAAAAAATGTCAGGTCTCAGACTCACATGAAAAAATGTCAGGTATCAGTCTCACACGAAAAAATGTCAGGTCTCAGACTCACATGAAAAAATGTCAGGTCTCAGACTCACATGAAAAAATGTCAGGTATCAGTCTCACATGAAAAAATGTCAGGTCTCAGACTCACATGAAAAAATGTCAGGTCTCAGACTCACATGAAAAAATGTCAGGTATCAGTCTCACACGAAAAAATGTCAGGTCTCAGACTCACATGAAAGCTACAGCTATCAGACAGAGAGAAAATCTTCCTGCAGGTGGCGCTGTTGTCACGTCCCACATTGGTGGGACAGCTGCAGTCACGGAGAAACTTGCGTATCTCTGTTCGGGAATAGCAGCTAGAGCGTAGGCTCTGAGAGGAGGGCCAGCGTTTACACTTCGAAAACACGACCGAGTGTTTTAACCTGACAGCCTGAGGTGTTCTTCAGTAAACTGGACTACCTGACAGAAGGACCTGAGGCCCCGCTGCACTGTTTCGGTAAATTAAATGTGTTTGTAAGCTACTCCGTAACTACCGTCCTTAGCTAGGTCCTGAGATCTAGCTAGCTAAGATGTCAGGGTTCGTTTAGCTAATCTGTGCAGGTGAATGCATTTACTAAAGAAATCAAGAGAAACGCCCCGGGCTGCTCAGTCACTAATTACTGTTACTGTACTTTTATTACAAGTATTATACTGTAAAAGCAACAGGCTGCACCCTGCTTCAGCTCCTGTGCAGAGCTGAATATTAAATATGTGCAAACAACGGCATGTTTTCAGTCTCTTGCCACATCTGTAAAGACAGTAACAATTTTTTTTAAAAGCTTGTACTTCAGTAACTCCTCATTAATCAGGAACTATGGATTAAAGTACTATAGTGTACTGTAATACTGAAAAAAATGTAAGAGAAGAACTTCAGATCCTGAGTGTGTGAGGACAGAAGAATCAGCTTTATTTCAATTTTGAGGGATAAAATTGATATCTGAGTTTGATGGTTCTGTTCTCTTTGTGATTACAGGAGCTGCCCTCAGATTTAGACCTCAGCCCCATCGAGTGACAGCAGACAGATCATCCAACATGTTCATATGTTAACTGTAAAATGAACTGATGAAAACAGTACAAAGGTTAGAGTACCACATGTGCTGTAGTGAAGGCTGCAGCTTTATTGATAAAGTTAAAGACAAAAAAACAAAAGGATTAATCACCCATGTAACTGTGTCACTATATATCAGCATTAACAGGACCTCAGTTTGTATCTCAGACCTGCACAGCTTCCGTTTTAAACACTTGATGTACTCAGCTGCATGAAGAGCATATGAGATTTTGTCTAACACAATTAAATAAAACCTGATGAAGGTCAAAGGTCATCACTTGTATGTTGAACTACAAACTTGTCATCTGGAATTCATTCACTGTTTTTTGCAGATAGTGTGTTATTTACCATAAAGTGATTCAGAGTTATTCATACCAGAGTAACCAGAGAGGATCATATATTTTTAAATATATAACTTTCTACAGGACTGAATATCATATATTTATATAAAAGTCTGGAGCCTTTGGGGAGTATCCGAGTATTTATAACATTACACAAACCAAAGGTCTCATCACAGTGTTCATGAAATGCTGGGTTTATCCATCTCCTGGGGTGGGCCTATGGAGGAGTGCTGAAGATTTCCCTGTGAGGGAGCTGCTGGTGAAGATCATGAGTCCTGCTTGATCAATGCAATGAGCTTCAGTCTTCCTGGTGTTTCTTAAATGATGCCTCTTACAGCGGGTCAACAGAACTTAAGGCACAGGACAGCTGTGATGAAAGAAAGGGAAGAAGTTTCTCCAAACCTCTGGACCCAGGAAACCCAGCTTGGTCCTGATGGTCTCCCTCACTAGTTTCTCTCCAGGGTGAATGTAGCTGTTGATATAATATGGACTCTATTATTAAATGAAAAGAACAAATTATAGACTACACTACTGAAACCTTCTGCTGATGTTTTTAAAGTCTCCATGTTACCAGGATGTAGAGATTTAAACAGTTTTAGATCAATTACACTCACAGTCTTATGTTAAAATCTCAAAGGACAGCATTATATTTTTGATATTAACAGTAACTCTGGGCTTCTGTAGAGTGTGCAGATGATCTCATCGTTGTCTAAAAATGTATAACAAAACCTAAGGAGTGCTCAATGCTTCAATAACACAGATTATTAGAGTAGCAGGTGTGTAGCATCGCTAACTAGCTAGCAACAAGCCTCCAACACAGTGCGTATGCTAGCGGCTAATCTAGCAAACGAATTAACAACAGAGTGATTTTAGAACTATAAGATGATAAACTGTGTGTCTTTTTTTTATAACAGTGACATGGTTGTATTTACCTTAATTAAACGAGTCGTCAGTCGCGGTAAACCAGCAAAAAAAACTTGAGCAGCCGGGCTACATAAAAAGTGTAGGGGGGCGTGTTTGCGGTCATGTCCAGCGGGTGTGTGGGCGGGAGCGTTACACAGTCGCTCCACCTCAAGTCACTACTCCAAATTTGCAAGATGGCAGCCTCCATCTGAGACTGAGACCTGACATTTTTTCATGTGAGTCTGATACCTGACATTTTTTCATGTGAGTCTGAGACCTGACATTTTTTCATGTGAGTCTGAGACCTGACATTTTTTCATGTGAGACTGACACCTGACATTTTTTCATGTGAGTCTGAGACCTGACATTTTTTCATGTGAGACTGAGACCTGACATTTTTTCATGTGAGACTGATACCTGACATTTTTTCATGTGAGTCTGAGACCTGACATTTTTTCATGTGAGTCTGATACCTGACATTTTTTCATGTGAGTCTGATACCTGACATTTTTTCATGTGAGTCTGAGACCTGACATTTTTTCATGTGAGTCTGAGACCTGACATTTTTTCATGTGAGTCTGAGACCTGACATTTTTTCATGTGAGTCTGATACCTGACATTTTTTCATGTGAGTCTGAGACCTGACATTTTTTCATGTGAGTCTGAGACCTGACATTTTTTCATGTGAGACTGATACCTGACAACTTTTTTCCTGAGACCTGACGATGTCCTAAAATGTACACCGTACCCCGGGGTCAGTATCCCCGCCGTTACTGACAGGTGCAACCTTTTTGGTTGCGAGTGACAGGTATTAATAAAGCGTTGCCTCTGACCACAATAACGGCACTCATGCATGGAGAATCTTCTTCTCCAAGTAACGATGGTAGATCTTTTGAGGCTACCTCACCTTTCAATCCGTCGCTAAGGGTATGTAAAAATGCTTCGCAGAGTGCCTTTTCCTCCCATCCGAGCTCCTCAGCCAGAATCCAAAAATCCTCAGAGAAGTCTGCAACACTTTGTCTCCCCTGCTTCAAAGACATCAAACAGTGGGCACTGGGATTTGAACCCTTATCGAAAACAGCCCGAAACTTGGTTTGGAAATTAAAAAAGATAATTTCAGAGTTTTCTTTCAACACAGCCTGGGCCTGCTTCAGAGCCTGACCGCAGAGTAGCTGGACAAAATAAGCTGTTTTTGATTCGTATGTTCTGGGTTGCTGCCAAAACACGAGTGAACACTGAGTGAGAGAGCTGGTGGTCTTTTCTAACTTACCCGAAAACAGTTCAGGCATTGGCAGGAATTTCTCTGGTGTCTCCTGGAAGTGAAATGGCTAGCGCTTCTGGGGCATCTGTCCATTTACTTTTGAACCCCTGAAATGAGGGGATTGTGTTAAAAAAAATGCTTCAGTTCATCACATTGTTATGCATCTTTTTGTTCAAACCACTGAATAAAAACAGAAAGTCTCCACTTCAACAGCATCGGAGTTGTTTCATTTAAAATTTAGTGTGATAATGTACAGAACCAAAATAAGAAAAAAAGTTGTCTTTGTCCAAATATTTGTGGGCCTAACTGTATTTTTTTCTATGAATTATAATATAATTAAAATAATGTATTTGTTGTTGCTTTTCCACCACAGAACATTTCCTTTTGTTGTCCGGTTTGGAAGTTTTCACCTCACTTTGCACCAGAGTACAAGAATCTACTTGTGGGACATTAACCCTCAAGGCAGACGTGGCCGATTTGCAACAGTTAAAAACTAACAACCTGATTATCCCACATACATATTTTATGAATTTTTTTTACTCAGAAGTACCACTGCAGGACTTGGTTGTACATTATCAACAAAAAACTTAATTTGAGCCTGAGAGGGTTAAAGCTTGTGCAAGAAAAAAAATATAATAGGACAATTGTTTTATGTATTCTTGTTAAAAACACCTCCATCTTTTTCTCTGTCTCTAATTAAGGTACCTGGATGCCTACCTCAAGACTTTCCTCACCTCAGCAGAACAACATTTTATGTTGGGATTACCAGTGACGTATTATGTGTATTAGCTTGTTAAACGTATATATAGGCTTATTTTATGTTGGATTATTTGACAAGTGAGCTAGTAGAATAGCTCGTCTTCCTTTTCTGAAAACTCATCTAATCCAGCTAGGTAAATCTAAATGCTTAGGCTTGGAGGACTGTTGTTCCTTTTTGTAATTATGTTGCAATATTATATATTATTTTGTAAATATTTTAGGTTGTGACTAAATCTGGAGACTTTAATTATAGCTTGGTGGCTAAGAAAGGTGAAAATTCTGCTTATGTACTAAAATCTTAAAATACCATAAAGAGAAGCATATCCTCTGACCAGTAGGTTTTTGTGGAATATTTATGGTGTCAAGAAGACAGACAGAAGTGAATTAAAAGGCCTAAAATCCAGTGCAGTACAGTGACAGAGATTTATGCATGTGCTTTTGCTGATAGTTATTTTTGCTTTAATCAAATCATGAATCTAATCAAAATATGATCAAGAGGTAATAATTTAAAAACGAAGTGATTTTATTATGCATGGGCAATCAGAAGAAGTAATTTTTGGGTGTATTGTGATTGATAAATACTGAAGTTCACATATTTACTTATGATACACTTCGTAGTGGGTAGACTGGACAGGAAATTAAAATTAGAATCCTTTTGTGAGAGAAGTGCAAGCTTGTTGTTGATTTTATATTGGATTATTTTTATGTTTATTGGTTTACACATTCACCAAGCAGTGCACCAAAGGACAGCCACCTCGTCCCCCTCTCCTGGCCTCCATCACCAAACAAACTGCCTGTGTTTCTGATGGTAGCGTTGAGTGTTTCTATGTGAAAACCTTAGACAAACTTTTCTTAATGAGCATAAATCAATGTGTGTGCTTTTGTTTTTTTAATGGTATATGAACCTTTGGAGTGAGAAGCCTTTTTTCTGTTGAAACCTGTTGGAATTGGTATTTTTTATATTATCCTTTGTGCTAAGATATATAGCTATATAATCGTTGCCTTTATGTGTCCTAATATGGCTATCATTATGAAGAAAGAGCCAGACAGTCAGAGGATTTATTTTCAACCTTCTAACATTTCCAGTATCTGTGTCGGTGCTGACAAAATGTGCTTTCTTTATTTAGAATGCAGCTTAGTGCAGAGATTAGCTATGTTACACATTTGGAAAGCACCATGTTCGGTTCTTTTAAGGTGCAAGACTTCACACCTTTAAATGTTCATTTGAGATATGACCTATTGCAAGTTCCTGTATTTATAGGTTAGCAAGACGCTTACTTCTGCTTTTGAGCATACCTCACACACACAAGTTAAGTTCATTGAAAGGTCGTATGTCTATGAATGGTATGGCTGAAAACACACATGCACACCCACACACAGAGAATACAGACACTGATGTTGCTCAGATATGCCTGCTTAAGACTGTCACGTGTATTTGTAATTGCATATTCATGTATGTGACAATAAAAATGGCAGTGACAAGGGAGTCAGTCGAAGTTGGCCGAGTTCAGGTGAAGGAATCTTTTCCTCAACTTTGGCTAGACTGGCACCACAAAACACTGTGCAGGTGATGGTCTTGTGTTCCAGCGGGGTTTGTGCCTAGATAAACCCAACAAAACCCATTTTATCTTATTTTCCACAGTAGGAATTTAGGTAAGCAAATTTTCTTTTGTTTGACTTTCATTTTGAGTAGGCAACATTAGGGACCTTTAGAGATCTTTTGTTTGTTATTTTGGCATAGCTCAGTGCTGAAGTCAATAAACAGCTGCATAGCAGTTGCTCAGAATTTTGTCTCTTTTATTGGATGGAGTTGGAGTGGAGGGTGATATTTCTCATTAAGACCAGATTAATCCTTCCCCAGGGATATAACAATCAACAATTAAATTGCAAAAAGTTTCCATTTTTCCACTACCTACTATACAAATATTTATTCAAACATTTGTCTAGTCAATGAACTACCAGAACCTTTTTTTTTTCTTTTTTACACATTTATTATGTAGAAAAACTGAGACTTGCAGTTAAAATTGTGCATCTTTTCCACATATTAGACCAAGGGCGTAGATTTGGTTGTGGCATTGGTGGGGACGGATGATTCAACCACCAAACCCTGCCCTGTTTCTTTTTTTTTCCTTTTCATCTTTGCTTCTTGATAAAAAAAAAAAGGAGAAATATACTTGCCTACATATGCCATTCTACATGCTTTTAAACCATTTAAAATTACAATTCATAGTTTTATATGTGAATTATATAATGTTAAGTTACTATTAAACAAATGACTGACTAAGTATTTTAGGCTTTAGTTTACTTCAGCCATAATCCATATAAATCAGATATCATACAAAAATAAAAATACCTTAAAATACAGTCATGACAATAAAAGAATATGACTTTAAGGACTTAACAACATTACTTCAGTTATAGTACACCAACATCTCTAACACATTAGCACTAAGGGAACACTGAATGACCTGCTGGTTTTTGTCCATAAAACTACTCATCTAAGATTACCACAAAGTAACAGATCTCTCAGCAAAATTATGCAACATTTTAGGCACACTATTGCCCCTATCAAGTCAGTGAGCTGGGATGTTTAACTCTAAACATGAACTACTGTTACAGCAACAGACATGGACTACTGGTGTCCCACACAACAACTCCACTCCATGTCCACTATGTGAAGGAGCCAAACACATGCCTTCTCCTCTTATTAACTGAGATAAACTGCTGGCATATTTGTTTTACATCTATACTGTCCAGTCTCTCCTGGTGGCCATGGTAACACGTTATTCATGGTTACATACAATTTTAGACTGATGTGGGCCAAAGCCTAAAACGATGTGCCGGGAGTTTGCTGTTCTCCCAGGTTCAGATATTGGAAGTTTGCACAGCTACATTCTAGCCTGAAAATTTTTTAAAAGTTTATTTTGCAACCCAGAAAGAGTAATAACAGGGGCATGTATTGCCTTGCATAGCCTGTAACGTTATTATGATGGACAGATTTTATGAGTGAACTTGACTTTAAGTGACTTACAGGTTTCTTTGAAAAATACTTTCTTATTTGACAGACAGATCGCTTTTTTTATTTCTATCGGTTTTGTCTTGTTTTTGTTTTGTCCCCACCAAAAATTATTGGTGGTGACAATTCAATAATCGCTGGATATTGGTGGGAACATGTCCCTTCCGTCCATGCCAAATCTACGCCCTTGTATTAGACCTTCTCAGGGAACTGTAGTTAAATGTCTGTGTAGTGATAGAAACAGGAGTTTCCCTGGTCTGGCCACAAGATAAGTGTGTGCTGTATATGGGGGATGATATAAAAAAGTTTTCCCATATCAACTTAGTAAACACAGAGAGAAAGCTGGATTCAGTAATATGAGACATTACTAATAAATATGATCTTCTAATCTAGCCAACAGGATTTGTGGTCCCTCTAAAATCTGTAGAGGAAGTCTGTTTAACTCTTGCGTACGTGTCAAATGACTAAACATGTTAAGACTTACAAGTTATTGTGGAACCTACATGAAAATGAAATAGTGTATTTCAGCATATTCACAATCACACCCCTGAACCACACACCCCAATACTTATCTTGGACCAAACCTATGTCATTCTGCTCACCTCAGATCACCTTAGACCTGTCCTGCTGTGGATAATGATGTATTATTCATAGGCTGCCACCATCTGGCACATCAGTTTACCCAGCCACCTTGGCAGTCATCCTATCAAATACAAACAAGCAAGGAAGGGGCAGTAATGAGAACAGTCCTTACTCTACCCTCTGTAGTGTTCGTGCCAAATGAAGATGAATTCAAGTTAAAAGATTTCAGACACTGACTTATACATATTTATCAATGAAAGGATCAAATTTACTATTTGGACTAATGGACCAGTTGAGAGGGGCTAGATCTTATAGAAATCCCTTTTAAATAAAACCTGTCACCACAAGGTGGAGCTCAAAGCACAACAATAAAAGGGAGAAGAAGCACAAACTATTTCCCACACAAAGGGAAATGCAAGACAACTGCTGTCATACCAATACCAACAGAGACTTGTATAGAAGTATATAAGAAACAAAGAAAGAATATAAGAAAATGGCGAGATTATACTGCTCTTAGCTATATAATTCATTTAAAAAGTTTGAGCTCATTCTTTTATCCTTAGAAAGAAAAAAACCCCATCATGATCAATTTACAGCAGAGTTATTAAGCCACCTAAACTGACAGAAAGGCTTTTTAAAAATATAAAATGTGCTTTATTTTTTGAGGTTTGACAGAATTCTTTAAATATAGAAGTTTTACTGGATCTGACAAATAACCAAACTTACAATCATTATGCTGAAGCAGCACCAAGCTGGACAATAGGTCATGTAATCAAATAAATAATAAATAATTAATGTAATGACCACTACATGATGATATCTGTTTGATTTGGATGTTTACTGGATGATTACTGTTTACTGGAAAAGTTCCTCAAATTCCTCTTCATCAAGCTTTACCTGAACATTGTGTGTGTGTGTGTGTGTGTGTGTGTGTGTGTGTGTGTGTGTGTGTGTGTGTGTGTGTGTGTGTGTGTGTGTGTGTGTGTTTGCAGAGCGCATCAGTTCATTCTGAGCATTTTTAATAAAGCCCACAAAGTTCTCTGTTGTGGCGCTCATAATCTGCAGAAATAAACGTGAAACATGACCTTGTTTCAAATGGTTGCGCTCAAACAAGAAACACAGCTCACAGCACAAATTGTTTGTGTCTTCATTTGTGCTACAAATAGAAACAGTTGAGCCTCAGGTTGGGGGGGCCACATAACACTCCATGTGTTGTCTGCTTTTCAAGAATTAAAAATCAGAGTCAAAAGAAGAGGTCAGGTTAAACAAACAAACTGTATGATTGTAGACTTCTGATGTTTGACTTATGTGAAGATTATATATGAAAATATTAACTTTTGTACCAAAAATTTATATACCTGAAAATGATTGAATTAACATACTAACAAATATACTAACAGATATACTAACAAATTACATGTGTGTGCGTGCGTGTGTTTGTGTGCAAACAGACATATTAAGACATCAGACTGGATTGTACCTAACATGCATTTTTTTTGTAGACTCAAATTTTACCACTAGACAATTTATGGTCTAATCATGAAAATATTATGCAGATTCATGGTATATAATTCAGATATTTACTTACAGAAGTGTATGCTTGCATCAGAAAAAAATGGCTTTATCAAATACACAACTACAGTCTACTAAAAGTACACAGAATAAAAATGGTTTCAAATGTATGCAATTCTAGCAGACCTTCTGTATAAATAAATAATCACAAAGTAGAAACATCTACAATCAAATGCTATTTTGTAAAGGTTTTAAAAGCAAAAGTTTAAGGTCTAATGTGCTTCCTGACACGGCGAGTGGAGATGATAAAGGAGGAGCCAATCGCAGGCACTTGTAAATGTGTGAAGGTGGTTTATTGAACACAAAACACAAATAGAAAAACGGCAAACGGGACTGCAGACTATCTAAACTGAGAACAACTAAACGACTAAACACGAATCAGAACACAAACATGAAGGAAGATGGGCAGAGGTAAATGACGACGGACAGCAGGGAGAACACACGAATGGAACATGGTAGATACACAGACGGACCAGCGACTACTACGACAGAAGACACGACTTAAATACACTCAGAGAAACACAGGGAGATTACACATAGGTGGGGGACACAGCTGCAGTAATTAACGAGACGAGACAAGGGAGGTAAAAACTGAATACACTCACATGCGACGCAGACCTTCACAATAAAACAGGAAACAAGAAATCACTACACAAAGACGCAGGACACAGATCAAAACCCACACCAAACATGAGAAAAACAAAACCTGAGAGCAAAAACCAAAACCAGAATCACAGAAACAATAGATAAATAATAATAATAATAATCAACAAAGCACCAGAGAACAAAAAAACGATCATTCAAAAATAAACCAAAACAAGAGAACTCAAAATGCTGGGTCGAACCCACCCAGAACCGTGACACTTCCTGTCTTACTATGAAATGTAGTTTTCCATTGTGTTTTTTCTAACTTCCTGTTTTGCCTCTTTTCATCAAACAGTACACTTGGCGACCATGTTAGTTGATTGTTAGTTCAAACCTATGAAAGGTGACTAAAATATTGTAATTTTATTTTTGTATTTTAACAGAAACTATAGATGAAGAAAGAGCATTTTGTCATTAAAAAACTCGCACACAGACACAATTAGGTTTAACATACTGTGCGAACTAGCAATCTTCATTAAAGTGTGCACTGCTTTACACTAATGCCACACTGAGCTAAGTACGGTGTATGACTTCAGATGCTGGAATGAGAATAGCAGGAGGTGGAGGGTGTGTCCAAAGATTCCATGGATTACAGAGCAGAAAGCATTTTCTTGTAAATTCTTCTAGCAACATCATCACAATAAATCCTCAGCTCAATGCCTGTGTGAAGTGTGCATGTGTGTGTGCAGTGTGTGTCTCTGGGAATGACACAGTACAAGTAGGGAAATAAAGAACTTTTCCATATGTGGCTTTAAAGATAAGTTCTTGTGTTAAGAAAAAGTTAAATACAGGCTTTTGCCACATAATTAGCCCTTGAAGTTTGGTTCTCTTTTCCTTTCTTGTTTTGTGCGACCTCAGTGCTCTAAGTATAAAGAATCAACAACTGGACTTCTTTGGATTTCTGACCAAGCCAGAAAGACAAAATTAAGTAGTAAACGAATTTATCTTCGACAAAAACAGGCACTATACCAAGAACAAGATGAACTTTTTCCATACAGATCTTGCTTAGGTGTGAATTTTTTGTTTCCTCAAGTTAATTATAAAAAAATAAAAAAAAAATTATAAGGAAAACAAAAGTCTTTTGTGCCCCAGACACATTTATGACTAAGGTAATGGAAACTTGAAGTTCCCTTGCAGGTGTTGCTAAATCTTCTATCAGGAACCTTGGGATAAATTGGTAACACTTTATAATAAGTGCACAATATTAAGCATTAGTTAATCATCTGTTAAGCATTAGTTAATGGTTAGTTAATTCTCTCTACAGCATCTACAAAGTATTTCTCATAATCAGTTAATAGTTTTCAAGCACTGCTTTAAACACATGGTGAATAAGCTAATGTACAACACTTTTTATTAATTATGTTTTCATGTTCTGAAACTCATTGATTAATCATTTATAAACACTACTCTGCATCAGTTACAAACCAGTCATTTCAGGATGTTCAATGGTACACAAAATCATTGGTAAAAGGTAAATAGATGGTTAACATACCCTATATAATACTATAAACTCTACATGTACTACACATAGTAGTTTCATATTAGATGTTTTATAAACACTGAATATCAGCGTTACATCAGTCAGCTGCTATATCTTAACAGATGTCTTACAATACATTTATAACTGTCACTTAAAGGCTGCCAATGCTGTAACTCTATGCTGTAACTCACTATCGACCAACTTCTTTTTCGATAGATTATCTATAAATACTCATAAATACCTTAATAAACTTATTTAGGAAGTTACAAACCATTTGCTACTTGTTAGTAAAGTATCTTGAGTGAGCCCATCTAAAGTATATACCTTACAACCTATTTATAGATGTGGAAGTTTTTAAAATAAATCACAACACACAGGGTAGATCCAGAACGCACTGTATTTTTAAGATGCCAATCACAGAAATATCAGAACAATGCTTACAGATTGGACACACAAATGTTGATACAAAAATAAAAAGTGTCATAAACTATCAGCCAATATTTGAGGTAATACAGAACACGGCTGGATGCAAACTATAAGACCTGTAGCTCTTTACATAAACTTTTCAAATAACATTTTCGAAAAGAAAAAAAAATAGCAGTAGCAACATTAACTTTTAGAATTATCTGTATTTTTTGGAAATGTCATATATCAGTCTCCCCAACGTACCATTTTTGTGCTTTTTTGCGAGCCACTCGTTCCACTCAATAACTGTAAGGTGTTCTGACAGTAGTCTATCATTTCTGTTACCCCTGAGTCTCCAGATTTCCTCCTTGTAAGACCTCCAGGCTCTCTCCAGATGTTGGGTATGGGCACCTGTAGGAGGGTCAACAAACCACCTGCTGTGTACAGTATAGTGTTCATACCCTAAATTTGGGAGTACACGATAGGCCCGCCATTCATCACTTACCACTGAGGAACCAATCCGGACATAAAGGGTAATCACAGGAAAAGTGACAAAAGTGACTCTCATCAATCACAACAAACTCCCTTCGGCCACCAATCTGCTGACCTGTACGACGTCTCAATCTTTAAACTGCAGCCACACATACCCTCCTTATTTTTTTGGACATTTTACTAAGTGTTGTTGTACTCCCTGCAATGGTGTCATCTATCATGTCAATTTGACGTAATCGCAGACCCTGAGAAAATCTTGAGAGAAAAAAAAACATCCTTACAAAGAGTAATTTAAATCTATTTCGTTATTTTTTTCTGTAGTGTTTAAGCTCACCTGTAGATAAATTGCATCCAGCATTGAAGTGAGACTTTAGAACGGCTGAAAAGTGACTTGTGTCTGACGGAGGTTTGTTTGACGTGTCCACCATGTGCTGCTCCACGACAGATCCTATTTTAAAAATAGTAACATGAAATATGTATGTTTAATTATATGCAAAAAGTATTTGTTTAAACTAAACTTAATGTGCACTTGCAGACAAATTTTGTCATTCCTTGTTTTGTTTAATTGTAGCCTTCAATTTACCATTGTGTCTTTTTATCAAATAAGAAAAATGTGATAAAAGGGACTCTGTGTAGTTGTAATGTTAATGACAAGTCTTTAAGGTGATAATCTAACTGACTTCACTTGCTTTAATTTGCCAGACCACACGCTTTAAATGACACCACTGTTAGCTCTGTTGAAAACGATGTGCCGGGAGTCCGCTGTTCTCGCCGGCTCTAATAATCCTCGACCTCGCTGTCTGCTATGGAGCTGGCGGGTCACAGACGTCTCTGAAAACGTCGGAGCACGTTTGGAAATATATGATATCTTGATAAATCGAGCAGATATTTTAAGTTTACACAGCTACATTCTCGCTTGAAAATAACTTAAAAGTTTATTTTGTGACCCAGAAAGAGTAATATTTAAAAGTTTTTAGCCCCGCTCGTCCGCCATTGCCGCGTTTGAGTTTTGGACAAAATGCATTCTGGGATACTGTATTTAGCTGTACCAAGTCCACACAAGTCACCACCGATGCATGCTCGATAAAACGGGCGGAGCGAGAACACATCCGGGACTTTTTCGCGTTCTCGG
Organism: Neolamprologus brichardi; assembly: GCF_056152115.1. NCBI lineage: Eukaryota > Metazoa > Chordata > Actinopteri > Cichliformes > Cichlidae > Neolamprologus > Neolamprologus brichardi. The sequence goes on from NC_142104.1 coordinate 31,691,844, forward strand.
CTTGATGCGTACTTCGAATTGGAACAGTACTTGGTCTCTGACTGATGACGTATCACGAGTACACGAGAACGCAAGTACGCACAAGTACGCATAGTGAGAAAGGCCCCTGGAGTCATGGCTTCCTCTGTTAACATGACAAGCCCAGACCGATCTACAGGTGTTCTGGGAACCCATCCTACCTGACAAACCATCCTACCCGTTGTTTCTACGCATGCGCACAACACGAAATTCAGTGGCGAACCGTCCTACCTCTGTGAATATAAGCTACAAACATACTCTGACGGGTAAAATTATGTGCCAAACCATCCTACCTTTGTAAATGTGATGTACAAGCATACTTTAACAGCTATAATTAAGTGGCAAATCGTCCTACCTTTGTTAATATGGGCTAGAAGCATAATTTTACACCTAGAATTCAGTGGCAAATCATCTTACCTTTCCGACGGGCAGTGTTGGTCAAGTTACTTGAAAAAAGTAATCAGTAATTAATTACTGATTACTTCCCCAAAAAAGTAATCCCGTTACTTTACTGATTACTTATTTTCAAAAGTAATTAATTACTTAGTTACTTAGTTACTTAGTTACTTTTTAAAAACATGATTTACAACCTGAATAGGTGATAAAGCTATAGATCTTTCAGCCCAATTCTATTTTTTCTACATAATCCATCATACAAAATGTAATCAAATGGAAAAGTCTCTTTTAAAACTTGTTTTGTTAGTTTTAATCTTTTAACTTTATGCATGAAGCAAAATTTTAATTACATGCACCATTCTCTGACTTGAAGAAATTAGTTTAACATTTAAACCTATTTTCTGCACATTCCAGCACATAATAAATATATATATTTTATTTATTTTTTTATTTTTTTGTGTTTACACTCACTCTTTCAGATGCAAGTAAAACACAGCAGAAAATAAATAAAGTCAAAGACTAGCGGTCCTTTTGCTCTATTTTCACCTGTAAAGCAGGAGTAGAGTAGGCGGAGGTTTATCCTGGTGCAGGTGTGCCGCAGCGGTCAGTGGAAGGATACCGCAGTTTCTCTGTGAGTTTCTCATTACGTCGTAGCTACTCGGTGCTTGCTCGGAAGTTTAGGGGTTTTTTTTCGCTGTAAAAAGAAGTTTTCTTCCCACGCACAGCGGACACTAATGTTTTTGTCACTTTTTACGGAATCAAACTCAAAATAAGGTCAGTACTTCCACGCTTTAAACGCTGCACGCTCATACTCTCTCCGCACTCGATATATGATCCATTATTGATCTGCACACAGCTGTTGTCACGAACATCACACTCGCTTACGTCACTGTCATGAGACATTCTCGCAAGAAAATCACGGTTTTAGTAACGCAGTAACGCAGCGTTCCTACGGGAAAGTAACGGTAATCTAATTACCGTTTTTGCAATAGTAATCCCTTACTTTACTCGTTACTTGAAAAAAGTAATCGGATTAAGTAACGCGTTACTGCCCATCTCTGCTGACGGGTATAAATACGTGCCAAACCATGCTACCTTTCTGAATGTCACCTACAAGCATACTTTAACAGGTAAAATGAAGTGGCAAACCATCCTGGCTTTATGCATGTGAGCTACAAGCATACTCTGATGGGCAAAGTTAAGTGGCAAACTGTCATACCTACTTACATTTGTGCTGGAATTACTCTGTGACAGCAGAAATGTGCATAAACTACTTACGGTAGGACGTTTTGCCAAAGTAGGACGTTTTGTAGTGGTGGGCGGATCGATCCAAATATCGATAGTATCAATCCCAAGTCGGCATCGGTATCGGATTGATACCAGCCTGGTGAGATCGATTCTTTACTTTGAGTTCTGCTTGTTTGCTATGCTGTGCTTTCGGCAAAAACGAAACAACCAGGTTGCTGGACTCAGCGCTCCTGTGTCAGCGGAGAGCAGGCACACTTTGCTCCCTCTCCCCCACTCTTATGTTTCGGTGTTGTACTGACACGTCACGTGACTTAGACACTTTGGAGGTTGTTAAGTTGTTTACATATTAATTATATTTTTTTTGCTTTTGTTTTTGTTATTGAGAATTTTAATTGTAATTTTTGTATTAGATTATCAACAGTATTTGTTTTAATTTGTTTACTGGTTTGTGTGCACTTAAGATTTAAAAAAAAAAAAAAAGATTGCCACCACGGCAGACCCGATGGCATTTTCATGCTTCGCAGCATCATTTATTCTTACATAATCACACGGTTGCTGTAACAGTACATTCAACGGCTTCAGCTCTCCCGCTGGCAGCCGTACACATCACCACCACCAAACCTGCAGCGGCATCGCAGAACACGCCCTGCTACATACCACCTCGCCCGCTTCACCTCACCCAGCGAGCAGGCGAGGGACCATCGGTGCCCCATGCCCCAGCCCAGCGACGGGGAAGTGTCCACTCTGGCGGTCGCCCGCGCCTCCAGCGGAAGCCCCGGAGCCGGCCTGATGGCCACCCATATGGCAAGCAGCCATATGGGTGGCCATATGCAAGCTCTTCACTTGCATATGGCCATATGCAAGCTCTTCACTTACATACCCACCACGGAGGCCGTGGAGACTGTCAGAAAACGACTACAAGAACACAGCTCCTTGGAAGACAGGACAAACTTCACACCCGATCAGATTTGCACACTGTTAGACCTCTGCCTCACCACTACATATTTCAAATACAACGAAGGCTTCTACAGACAAAAACCTGGCTGTGCCATGGGCTCCCCCGTGTCACCTATTGTAGCCAACCTTTACATGGAGGAAGTGGAAAGGAAGGCGCTTGGCTCTTTCAAAGAAGAGTACCCAGCCACTGGTACAGATATGTAGATGACACCTGGGTCAAAATCAAGGCACAAGAAGCGGAATCCTTCACTGCGCACATTAACGCTGTGGATAAAAACATCAAGTTCACCGGGGAAGACACAAAGGACTGGACTGCGCTGTGCACATTGAAGAGAATGGCAACCTCAACATCGAAGTTTACCGGAAGCCCACACACACGGACCAGTACCTCCTGTTTGACTCCCATCACCCTCTGGAACACAAACTTGGAGTAATTAGGACCCTACACCACCGGGCAGAACATGTTCCCTCTGAGCCTGAAGGAAAAAAGAAGGAACACGCACATGTAAAGGAAGCACTCAAAACGTGCGGCTATCCTAAATGGGCGTTCTTAAAGTCAGCAAAGAGGCACAGAAAAGAAGATCAGACACCAGCGAGGAAGGATAAGAAGGACAGACGCAACAACATTGTCATCCCCTATGTAGCCGGTGTATCAGAGAAACTCAGGAGGGTTTTCTCCAAGCATGACATCCTGGTGTACTTCAGAACCAGCAACACACTCAGACAAAAACTGGTTCACCCGAAAGACAAAACTCCAAAACACAGACTTAACAATGTGGTCTATGCTGTACAGTGCAGCAAGGAATGTCCAGACCTCTACATTGGAGAGACCAAACAGCCTCTTCACAAGTGCATGGCACAACATAGAAGAGCGACCTCCACAGGACAAGACTCAACAGTTCATCTGCATCTAAAGGACAAAGGTCACTCTTTCGAGGATGCCAATGTTCACATTTTGGACAGAGAGGACAGATGGTTTGAAAGAGGAGTGAAAGAAGCCATCTATGTCCACTGTGAGCGACCATTTTTGAACAGAGGTGGTGGTTTACAACACCAACTGTCTGCCATCTATAATCCAGTTTTGAGTTCCCTCCCCAGACGCCTTAATGCCCACTCACATCCTGGGTCATCTGACCTCAGGAATTCGCATGATAAGGTGGGGCCAGGTTTCACAATGAGCTCACCCGAAACTCTGGCTGATTGGGACCCACACCCAGTTTCACACCTTGGCTCAGGCGATTAGAGGATCATCAGGGGGTCCTTTTGTCCCTCTGTGGGGGGATACTCCCACTAGGTTTAAATCTGGGACTCCCCACCATTTGACCTTAGAACTGAAGAAGCTTCTCGGATGAGAGGTGAAACGTTTTCAAGTAACTTAAAGAAGTCCAGACGCTTTTCTTTGCAAGCTCCTTTGACTGCGATGACCTGGATGACTGAGAACCTTCACAGACATTCTGTTGAGTAATTTTGTGTTGTCTTTTTAACTGTTTTACTAGCTTTCTCAAAGTAACCCACAAGTTCTGTCCAGGATTCCAGTGAGGTATTGAGCATATCTTCACTGTCCTCTGATGGGTCTTTTGATGAGAGTTCTGACTCCTCCATGAGCACAACTTCATCAGATGAAGACAGGAAAAAGAGGAAGAAAGGCAAAGCAAAAAAGCACAAGAAGTCAAAGAAACGTGACCAAAAACAAAGAAAAACAAAGAAAAGAAAGATCAGATTTTTGTTGTTGTTTTTTACATGGTGAAATGTGGTGAGACTCCACCATTGTTAACAGCTTAAAAAAATGCAAGTTATGTATTCCGGTTGATTGGTTAATTGTTTGTTAAAAAAAAATGACACACTTCATTTTTGGTTTGTATGTTTTTTATTATTATTTTACTTTTATAAATTCTGTAGTTTTATTTTAATGATCATACATGTGATACACTTTATGTAAAGAGCTACAGGTCATATAGTTTGCATCCAGCCGTGTTCTGTATTACCTCAAATATTGGCTGATAGTTTATGACACTTTTTATTTTTGTATCAACATTTGTGTGTCCAATCTGTAAGCATTTCTGTGATTGGCATCTTAAAAATACAGTGCGTTCTGGATCTACCCTGTGTGTTGTGATTTATTTTTTGTTACAATGTATTTTAAAAACTTCCACATCTATAAATAGGTTGTAAGGTATATACTTTAGATGGGCTCACTCAAGATACTTTACTAACAAGTAGCAAATGGTTTGTAACTTCCTAAATAAGTTTATTAAGGTTTTTATGAGTATTTATAGATAATCTATTGAAAAAGAAGTTGGTCGATAGTGAGTTACAGCATTGGCAGCCTTTAAGTGACAGTTATAAATGTATTGTAAGACATCTGTTAAGATATAGCAGCTGACTGATGTAACCCTTATATTCAGTGTTTATAAAACATCTAGTATGAAACTACTATGTGTAGTACATGTAGAGTTTATAGTATTATATAGGGTATGTTAACCATCTATTTACCTTTTACCAATGATTTTGTATACATTGAACATCCTGAAATGACTGGTTTGTAACTGATGCAGAGTAGTGTTTATAAATGATTAATCAATGAGTTTCAGAACATGAAAACATAATTAATAAAAAGTGTTGTACATTAGCTTATTCATCATGTGAATAAAGTGTTTAAAGCAGTGCTTGAAAACTGCTTCACTGATTATGAGAAATACTTTGTAGATGCTGTAGAGAGAATTAAGTAACCATTAACTAATGCTTAACAGATGATTAACTAATGCTTAATAGTGTGCACTTATTATAAAGTGTTACCGATAAAGTTTGACTCCGCTTTCACATTGGATCCTTATGTTAAATCTCTGGTTCGTTCTTGCTTTAAGAGTAATATTGGCAAGCTGACTTCCAGTTTCATACTCTGAATTAAAATTGTTATTCATACATTTATTTCATCACAATCTTGAGTGTTGTAATTCATTATTTGCTTGTTCTTTGGAACATCAGCAGTGTTCAGAACTGCTGCTGTAAGGTTTCTGACAAGATCTTCTAAGTATTCAGATGACACAAGTCCAAATCAAGATTCTGGTTTTGACTTTGGGAGCTCCAGCATGCATCAGTGAACTTTTACATCCATACATCCCCAGCAGATCTCATCAGGGATCAGGGCCTACTGCCTGTGGGTTGACAGGTTGACAACTACGGGACAGAGCTTTTGCAAGAGTGGCCCCTGGAATCTGGACCTCTTCACCTCTGATCTTAAGATCTGTGGACTCAATGATTTTTTTTAAAGCAACTAAAAATGAATCATTTCAAACTTGCTTACTTTTGGTCTTTATGTTTTTAGTATTTCTGTTGTGAAGCGCTTTGCAATTTTTATCTTAAAAGGTCCTATTTTAATAAAATTTTACTTACTTGTTTACTTTTCTTTTATATGGCATGTGTAACCCTAGAGAGTTACTAAGGGTTCCAGTGTATTATGAGTGAAGTTGAAATGTTGTGTTCATTATCAAGTTTTATTAAGTAAAATTATTGTGATGAGAAATAATTAAAAAGCAAGTGTCTATGATGTTCAGATTGTCTGTGAAGTATACAGGGTGGGATCAGAGTCTCCTCCCATTCACTGCAAAGTAACTACGTAGATCAGGAAGAAGGGAATAGAAAAAAGTCATTCTTCCAAGAGAGAAATGTGGTTGCCTTCTTTAGTCAGATTTTGCTGAGGAAACAAATTGTCAGGCAACTGTTGTTAATTGGACGAGAGTTTTGTTATTGGTGTCATTCTTTTGGTTGTGCTACAATGACACACTGGCTTCAGAAGTGCCTGTTTTGTTGTTTACTTTGGTCAGGTTTTTGGATGTATGATTCATTGATGACCCAGGCCAAAAATGGCAAGCCACCCCTCCAGGATTAGTTGAGATGATTGGTCTGAGAAGGAAATTAAATTCTTTATACAAGCCTTGAACTTCCAATTCTACTTAAGTGGTAGGACAGAATTGCACTTCATTGTGCCTTTGCACATTCCACAAAGAGAGACTTTATTTATGACTTACACTTAAAGGTGTGGGCTGACACTAGAGAGGTTAAGTCAATTTCCCCAGGTGTGTTTTGTTTATTGTTTTCCATGATTTGGGCCCATTTTCCTTTCATGTACTGCTATTGTTTTTTATTGTATATGTAACTGATTTTTCATGTTGAGACTGATAGGTTGTGTTGGAAAAAATACAAATGAATTCAAGTTCATCAAACCAAGTTCTCTGAGCGTTTTTAATAGTCATCCACTTTTGTCTAGCAGTCGAACCTAACAGTATCCATTTAAACATTAAAATCTGTATCCCAACTATTGAAAGGGGTGTTACACATTCCTCTGTTTACATATGTAAACACATTTTGTACCCCAAATGCAGTCATCCAGGACTTAAGCCCTTTTTCCATAAGTACCTATTCGGATCGACTCAGGATGGTTTGCCAGGATTTTCCATTAGGTCATAGTACCTGGTACCAGGTACTTTTTTAGTACCTGCTCGCCTGGGGTTCCAAACAATCCGAGCAGGTCCTAAAATGTGCCATCATCAGACAGCATGCCACCGATTGGCTGGTCAGTAGTGTCACTCAATGATTCATGAGAGTGTCTTGTTCACAAAAATTACAACTTCATTTTCTTTAACCTGGCAACAAGAAAAATGGCTAGAAAAAACACAGTTGGGATCCCAGAGTCCAACGGAAAGCACAGACTGAGCAGCAGGTATATTCTTGCTTCGATGTCCACCTTTTTTGTAGTTTTTGTGTCGCATATTAATTACGTAACAGGACACTCTGACACGCTTCTATGACGACAACCACACAGTTAGGTACTACTGGATTGTAGTGGAAAATCAGTCCATCCGAGTCAAGTTGTGGAGATCCGTGGAGAGTCGATTTGAGTAGTTACTGATACAATGGGGGCTTTGAGTGACAATGCCTTTCAAAGTCCTAACATAAAGTGTTCATTTAGTAGGACAAAAACAGCCACCTGAGCGAAGGTCACTGAAAGGTGGAAAACCTGTCGCTTGTTTGTTTAAGCTGCACAGTAATCAAACACTCCCACTGAATCAATGGTGTGAATTGTTTTTTCACCAGAAAGCCTGTTAATGTCTTTCACAGTCTGGGTTTTTCAAAGCACCGGTTTCAAGTTGGTACACGCTGACATCATTTTTGCTCTCATGTTTTACAAGAGGTGACATCTATGTTGAGACCCACCTATGAAAATATGGAGGTGAACTGGAATTATACAACCCCCTGGCACATAAACATCATGGTAAATATAATAACAGAAGTGTATGCACACCTGCGTCAGTCTCTGGTATAGTGTGGCTTGCAGGTGTTGAGCCTGAAGATCTGGCTGCCTACAAAAATATTAACAAAACTAAAACATGTATGGGAATATGCATGAATGAAGGTCTGGACCAAATCCCATTTTAAAAGTTTTTAATAAAACTGCATGGTGCTACAGGCTGCCCCATGCTTATTTTCTTTCCTGGATAACTGATAAATAAATAGTTAGTGCATAATTTGAAAATGAAGAAAAAAAAAATCCATCCATCCATCTTCTTCCACTCATTCGGGAGATTTAAAAAAAAATCACTACATTAACATGGTGGAGGGTTTGTGTGTCCTAGGGATCCCAGGGGCTATGTCGGTAGGGTCAGCCATGGCTAACCGGTCCTGGGTGGGGGACCAGACAAAGAGCAATTCGAAAGACCCCCTATGAGTGTACGATGAAGGGAACGGTTCACTCTGGAGCCAGGCCCAGGGATGGTGCCCGAGGGCAAGTGCCTGGTGGCCAGACCTTAGTCAATGGAGCCCAAATGGAGCCGGGCACAGCCTGAAAAAGGGACATCAGTCCATCCTCATGTGGGCCCAACACCCGCAGAAGCCGCCGTAGGGGTCGGGTGCAATGTTTATTGGGAGGCAGCCAGAAGCGAGGCTCTGGTGGATTGGTCCATAAAAGAACCATGTCATATTTGTACTCTTACTACCAAACCTTTTTGCACAGTACTGCAATTATAAAGTGTTTATATGTTAAGTGAAATTTAGCAAAGATAACCTAAGAATTTAACTGAAAGTAGAGCCAATACAACTGCATGCCCTTTACGTGATTTAGGAAAGGTGCCCTTTTTTTTAACCTTTTCTTACTACGTCATATTAGCATATCCGTGGATGCCATGTATCTGCAGCCTTTCTTATCTTCTTAAGGTGTCTCCTAGTCAGAGCAGACAACAACAGGAAAAAAATCCAGCTCACTGCTTCGAAGCCATGGCATAAAAACTGACACTCTGCTTCAGTGGATATCAGATATCACACTGATTCAATCAGAATAAAGTGTACTAATTGCACAGCTTACAGGATTGCCAATCAAGTACATCCCAGTGAGCTCTAACAAACCAGTTACAAATCTACCCCTGCTGACTCAGCAGGTAATTGAGCACTCAAGCAAGGATCAAGTCAGACGAGCAGGCATTCACAAATGCTGCTAGTTTGGATTTTAAGAGTCATTATTGTAAGGAGGTTTTAGGCAACATTATCTGGTAGGCAAGTATTGGTGGAATAGTTATTATTCAAGTGCTTTTGTATTTATTTGTTCAGACATACAAGCATTGATATCTTAAGATTCTATGGAGTATACAGACAAATAACTCACAGAACTGCTAAAAACTAAACCTGTGGCTTACTGTCGTTATTTGTGTTTCCTTTTTTAACTTCAGTAGAAGCTTTGTTTGCTGGAAGAAAGGGCAGATTTGGGTTTTGGGGGGATTTTTTATACTTTGATGAAACATGCTCTCATGTTGTCTTAAACACAGCAGGTCCCTGCACCCTTCCATGCCCTTGTGAGGGTATGCCAAAGCTGTAATATCATACTGCAATGTATCGCTTCAGTTCTCCACAGGTCACATTCCTTCTTGCTGGTGGAAGACGTGAATCGAAGTGAAGGGAGAAACAGGAAAATGAGAAGTATTAATGCAAAAGTAACGAGGAAAGTTCAAGAAGAAAAGCGGAGAAAATTGGATGAAGGAACACACAAAAAACAACAAAGAGGAAAAAACAGAGTTATGCGATCGAAGTTCACCAACACTGAACAGCTTCTGGCATGGCTCATCCTTTCTCATCATACACATTCCTGTCTGACATGCTCACAAAGCACCATTGTACTGAACTGGGTCTGACTCATATCCTTACTGCTACCTACCTTATAAGCTATAACCACATATTGTTCATACCAAGACACACGGTTGGCCTTGAGCCATCTCCATTGTGTAGAGTTATGGGCTGACAGTTTTAATACTGCCTGTAAATGATTCTCCGCTGTAGAGAGAGAAGGTGTGAACTTCAAACGATAAGGGGAGAAGAGAGGAGGAGGATGAAGGGGATGTGATATGGTGCTGCTCCAATGTTATGTGACCTAAGGTTGAAGGGGAGTCAGTGTTTACCAAGGTCAGTGTGTGCAGTGTGTGTGGCATGCTGTTTTTTCTCCCCTCCTGGTGTCTTCATTCCTGTCAGCTCGTACTGTTCAGGAAAGTCCAAAACATCAAATTTTTACCTGCTTGAGTGTTTTTGTTTAACCAAACAGAAGAGGAAAGCTAGAAGAAGGATATGAACACAGAGGAGAAAATAAAAGAGGATTTGAAAGAGAGCCTTAATTTCTGTATAATAGTTCTATCATCACCATAAAGAGGATACAGCTCATTTCCACTGTAATCATTAGACAAAAGCAAAACAAAAATCTCATAAAAGAACGCTCCGAAAGCCTTTGGAGGCTATTAGATAACAATGTTACAGCTCAAACTGCCAATACAAGTCATCCCACAAATATGAACTTTCATCCTCAGTGTAATTCAGCAGGGAAAGCTCAATGAAGAAATGAAAAAGAAAGAATTAAAAAATGTTTATTTGATGCTTTATTTGAATGTTGAATCCCTGAAGACTGAGAAACATAACGGGACCTTGGAGAATTTGTAATATGACAAATACAAGAAGTTTCAAGAGCCCAAACTGCCAGCAAAGCAGCTCACTCTCTGGCCAGTATAGTCATAGTCATAGCATTTTGTATATATTCATTTAGTTTTCTTTGTCCTTTTTAAACATGGTTCAGGAAGTTTGTAGTCAGATCATTTTTAAACCTGTTTGGGAAGCATATCTAAAATTAAGGTCAAAGGTCAAATGTGACATGATATTTGTAGGTAAACTATAATGTGATATTTTGTACCTCCTTATGCCAGTGTCCTAAATGCTGCCAATACAAACAAAAGTAGCAGAAATTTAATCATGGTTTTTAAGATAAGAAATATTTTATGAAAGTTGGATCTTATCTGGCCTGAAGTTCAAAGGTAGCGTGATATTTAGAATGCCCATTTTTTTCTTTCCCTATATGCCTTTGTATTGTCAGAACAGACAGTGGCAGTAGGAATCAGCGTCTGACAGCTAGCTCTATACAGCATTATTATGGCTTGCTGTCTGGCAGATCCTGGCCAAGAAGAACTGAAAGCACTGTGATCTCCAAAACAACTGAAATCCCTGTTTGAAAACTTCTTATTATGCTGGATGAAAAAAATCAAACAAAAAAAGAACTAAATAATTCTGGCATAACTGCAAAGTATTAAAAAAACGTCTATTGTTTGACCTGATTCTCTCATCACTGAGTAAAAAGCAAGTTTTATTCATGGACCTCACATTAGCTGAAGTTCAAAGAAAACAAGAGAAAAGCAGCAGGGTTGAGCCTGTTGCTTTCACCTCTTCACATTGATACTTAAAAAGACATGGTGAGCGCTTGCCCACAGCCATCGTGAAAACTATAGGCAGGGTTGTAGGTAGTGCTGCACCTACCAAGTCGAGCATCCCTGAGGCAGAGGTGTGTGTCTGTTAAATGGGACAAGAGGGGAAAAAATCCCCAAATTCCCTCTGTGAATGGCACTGGGTAATTAATCTCCAGCAGGGGTTTGCCCTCCTCTCTGACATATGAGTGACACACAGGCTTTGTGTGTATGCATTAGTGTGTATCTGTGTGTGAGAGAGTTGTTTGACTGGCTCTCCTCCAGGCCAGCTCCATCATGTCTGCTTCTTCTTTTGATGTTCCTCGGTTCTTTTTCCCTTTGCCTTTCCTCTCTTCTTCCCATTTTCTCTTCCCTGCCTGCTGTGCTCCACGCTGTCCCTTTTCTCTTTTATTTTTGGTCTTTTCCAAATGAATCATATCGAGAATGTGTGCATGACAGCCCGTAGCCAATGGTAAGATGATATGTATAAATGATGTGTATACAACATATATTGCTCTGGGGCCTGCATGATCTTTCTTCTTCTTCTTTCTGTCTTTTAAGGTGAACTGTGAACTGAGCAGGGATTAAGTATTTGGACCTAAAGCTGTGTTTGACCAAGCCTATTTTTTTTATTAACAATAAATCTAATGCTAATGCATATAAAATTACTCCAATACTCCATGCCTAATGAAAAAAGAAATTGTAAAAGTAGATGAGCGTTACTGGCAGGACATAGTCAGGTAGCACAGTAAAAGTGCTGGTTTGCTCCCACTGCTAGAAGTGGAAGTACTTGGGATTACTTTATATACATCTCTCCAAGCAAGGACACCTGATGCATCTGAAATAAAATGAAAGAAGAGAAAGTTTTCTGTTTTTAGTTTCTGGACTTTTTCTCTTAACTTGGATTTATTTTTTATAATAATAGCAGATGTTGTGTCCTTTGAAGAGTGGGAAACATAAAATCACGTGAGATGTTTAGAAGCACAATCACAAGATGAAATGATTAATTGATTATTGGCAACATTCAATTCAAAGGATGCTGTTTGCAGAAATAACATGAATGTATTCACACTTACAACACCAGCACCTCTTCTGAGGCAGTACAATGGCCTGTTGAGTCTACATTTGGGTGGAAACACTTTTGAGTAAGAGAGTGGAGTCCCATTTTTTATATTAAATATACCTATTTATTTAACCTCCTGAGACCCAGGAAAAAAAGTATTTTAATTTTTTTCATATAAATATGTATTTCAAGTATTGGGTTGGTAAAAAAAAAAAAAAACACATTGCAAAAACAATTAAAGATTTTAATTTAAAATTTACATTTTACAACATGTCCACTTCAGTGCGCAAGGGGAGTTCATTGATCACGAATGTGAAACTAACAAAATTCAAGCACTATTTAAGAATATTAAATGATCCACTGAACTCTGTGTAAGCAGGATATTAAAACATGTTTACATAACAATATCATTAAAAAGTAGATTAATGGTCAAGTCATTGACATTTCATTAGCTGTAAGCCATTGGTTTAGGAACAAGTGATTGCACTGGGCTTTCTATTTCACAAAAGTCCATTCATTTATGAAATCTGAGAAAGTACTGTGATTTTTCTGGAGACACAGATTAACATTTGGCAATTCACACATCTCACATATGTTTTACTGTTGCACCCAAGCATTCTGCAACTGGAAGGCTTTGGACTCCGCTTTGGCAAGTGGAGTGCACCATATTTTCTTACACTCTCATCCGGTTGGGGCATCCGTTTCTTGACTTCTGGAGAGAACTCTTCATCACTGATATTATTCAGGTCTTGTTCACATGTTTGTCCCTTGTTTATCAGTTACTCGGCCAAGAGGAGCTTGAACTCCAGGTACTGGAAGTTCTTTTCAGCTCGTTTTATGACCTTGCTATATGCCATACGCTGGTTGGTAAAGAAGGACAACTCCTGAATTAGTTTTTAGTCAATGCACTGCTGGAAATACTGCTGTGGGCTCCAATCATTAAGTGTCATTAGGGTACCTCCATCTCCAATTCTGCATTCTTCAAACAAAGGCATGAACCTAAGATAATGGAAAATTATTTAGCAAATCAAAATTCAGAAAAATTATCTATACTCAAATATCCAATATAGTTTATGTTGAACACTTTTACACCATCTTTATAAGTTAAATCAATTTACTGGAAATTTACTGGAAAACATTTACCCATAGTTTTTTTTACTCAAACTCAAAAATTCCAGATTCTCCTACTTGTTGGTTTTGGACCAGATAGGACGACGGCAGATTTCAGATGACCCTGTGTCTTTCTCCATTACATCTGCCCCTGCATCTTGATAATCTTCGTCTGACTCCTTGGTTCTCACCCTCTCCTATCTGGCTCACATGACTCTCATCTTCTGAAAGATCTATGTCTGAATCTCCCTCAGTGATTCTGTTAAGAATTCTCTCTGCCTCAAAATCAAAATCAAAATGTCAAAATAAATTTAAGTTCAAAGTCCTGACGTCCGCTAGAGTACACATTAAAAAATTAGTCATTTCCTCTGTGAAACTAAATAAGCTTCGTTCTGAAAACCCCTTCAAATTACTTACTAGATGTTGATTTTTGAAAATTAATCAAAATCTGAGTTTAAAAAACATTTTAAATGTAAATATCATGCTTACCTTTCTTTCCTCCATAAAATGTGCTTGTGGGCGTGCCAGCCATTTTGAAAAGGTGGAAAAAAGACCGTTGGCAAGGCCACACCCCCACACATGTGACATCATTTTAAAGGTACTGTTGTCCTCTCAAAGGCTATGTTCAAACTGCAGATCTTAATGCTTAATTCTAATTTTTTGATCAAATCTGATTTTTTTGTCTGGTTGTTCATACTACAAATAAAATGTGACAGCAAATGTGAACGGTTCATGGCCCTCAAAATGGCCCGCATGCGCAAAAGAAGACGTCACAAACAACGTGCTCTGTTTACTGAAGTAAAAATGGCGGCTACAGAGCTAGTAGGTGTTGTTGCAGCAGTCTATCAATTTCTGCACAGTCATAACCGACAGAATTTTGACAAATTAATTAGAGAAAGAAGGACACTGAGAAAAAAGAGAGCCGTGCTTTAACAATGGCCTTGTTTGGAGTAGTGGCTGCTACCTCCGTGCAGAGGTATATATCGACACTGAGTCGTCAGGACTCAGCACAGTGGCATGTAGCGTATGAGAGATACAAGCAAAAACTAAATGTGTACTACAGTGCACAAAAATGAATTTACGGGTCTGAATTACTGGTGGCAAATGTTCTAGCCTCTCAAACACAGCCATGTGTGTCTGCATATATTATCTGCATTTTATTTTATGTAAGTGAGCTTCTTTAACTAAAAAATCTTGCTGATTAGTAACAGTGATGGGCTGGGTCTATGGGCCGTAACCTGAGAAGCAGCTATTTGTAAGTAATGTCGAGTGTCTGTTGGTGCTGCAAAGAAGGAAAGCCTGCCACATTAATGACAGCCACACTTATGTAAAGCTCCACGCAGTATTTATAGAGTCAGCTGGGCTTCAGAAAGGGCGCAGTCAGAAAGTCCACAAACCACAAGTCATGGCATGCTGTACTCGATGCACATGGTACACAGTAAAAGTACAAATGTTTCTTAATCAAGGCAGGAGCATGCGGTGGTGAAAAAGCAAAAGATCAAAGAAGAGTTTGCAGGCGATGAAGAGGCCAAAACATTTATACTACCTCTTAACTCAGAGTGTAATGGAACTGTGTAGAATTCTTATCTTAAAATATGGAAAATTAAAACTTCATGTATAGACCAAACCACTAACTGTAAAGTGTGGTGTTGATGTTTCCTTGCTTTTTTACTTGTTTGGGTTTTTTATGTGGTATGTATGACTGGATACCACTGTGCTGAATGACACCGTGTCTCTGATTGTGACTTGTGATTGCAAAGCAGCCAAGACCAAGATCCAGGTAAGCAAATTTGGCAGTGATGAGAAGTCAACTCCAGGAACAGGCTATGAAAAAAGAGAGATAGGTACGTATTCACACTGTAGCCTAATCAAAAATTCGTAAGGCCACAGACTAACATTAGTTAGCAGATACTCTGGCGAGGACTACTTGAGCGCGTAGATCTCATATACTGCTGGAGTAATTGCCCATAGGTGGCCAGCCAGGGAGGAGCAACCCGTCTCCACCCAGAGGAAGAGAGCTGCTGCTCGAGAACATACCGTGACTCACCCAGACAATAGCACATGGTGTGCAGTGTGTCCTTCAAAATATTTGAGGAAAGTGAACAAGTGGAGGACAAAAAAACCCAAAACAATTATCCATCCATCCATTTTCTTAACGTTCACATGTTGTGACAAGGCTGAATCAGTCAAGGCTAAAAATAAACAAAGTGTTAGATGTGACTGTATCCAAGCTAATAGGTGGTATACATGATTCTTTGTCAGTGCTGCTTTCTGGTGTTGGAAGCAAAATAGTGGTAAAAGTTAATCTAACAAATAAAGCTACCAAGACCAAAACAATGATCTGAAAGATGTTTAAATGCAGCACAGCACAGCATTCTCTCTGGAGTCTTCATCATAAGTGATGCTTTCACATACATGGCCAATGGATCCGTTACTAATTGTTTGGCTCCATCCTGGTATTTTGAGGCCCAGGTGGAATTCTTGTTGAAAATGAGTTTTGCCACTAAACTTTGACAATATTGGGGAAGACAAGTAACACACTCGGTCATTTAACATGCACACTTGAGCTACATAAACGGTAATGGTACATCAAGGTAAATGGGTTTCACAGTACACTGCTGACAATTTAAACTCCACCAAAGCCCTAACAGCATATTTCTTAGTTATTTTTCAGAGTTCTCAGGCAACCAGCAGCAGGATGTACGCACAGTAACGTGATGGGAAAGGCTGTCCACTGGAGACTCATTTCTGTCCTCCAGAGAATGAATAACCCTCTCTTCAGTCATCCATCCATCTATAATCATGTTTCATAGAGCCTGAGACATGTCCACAATCATTTTCCACAGCATAAATCTGCTTTTACAGCTGGAATATCTATCCATGCCTCTGTATGGTTTTCACAACAGCTTGTTGAAAAACAGTGAATCATTCAGCAGCCTCCATTTTTGTGCAACTACAAAACCTATGTGGTTTATGCTAAAACTTCAAGAGCTTTTGAAGTTGTTTAGCTTTGGGGGCTCAAGTGTATACTGAAAAATAGTAAGGTGTGTACTAGGTGATGACTGTTATTAAAAATCAAAAGCTGTGTGTGTGTGTGTGTGTGTGTGTGTGTGTGTGTGTGTGTGTGTGTGTGTGTGTGTGTGTGTATGTATATATATATATATATATATATATATATATATATATATATATATATATATATATACATATATATATATATATGTCAACCACAAACCACAAAGACGCCTGCACCTTAAAATCATAAAATTATTTCTGTTGTGAGATCTTGCTTTTTGGATGTTTGTTTCCCCACAGCACAAGTAACACCTTGAGTGTGCATACACACACACACACACACACACACACACATACACACATGCACAAACAAGCATAATGGTAACTTGAAAGGACAGCAGCTGCCCGATAAAGAGCACAAGGACAAACCAAGGGAAATACTAAAGGTGTGCTGACAGTCCTTCCATTTTCAAACTTAGTTTTCTTCTCACTTTTGAGACTGTTGTCTCTTCTTTTTTTTTGTTTACTCTGCATGTCTCTCAGCTCAGCAGGTGCTGTGCTGCAGCGGCAGTCTGCTCCAGCATAAAGATGGGTAGTTTTGTCCTGCGAGCTCGACACCTGGGAGGCTGATTAAAACTGCTGGAAGTTCAAACACACAAGACAGGATGTCCCCCGAGTCCCTGGGACAAACACAAAGAACTTGGAAAGACAAACCTTTCTCTCTTCCACTCCCTCCCCCTCTCTGCCTCTGCTGACTTTCAAGGCCAGAGGTGTCTCTGCAGTCCAACCAGTCCAATTGTGAAGCCTTTGCTCCCATTCCTTTTGTCTTTCAACCCCCTGCTTTCCTTACAGGTGACGTTCCTGTTTTTGTTGTTGCAGCCACTGGTGTCTGGGTACCTGTCAGTTTATTTGGTCCCCAAACAGAACAAAAACAAAAAGAAATGAATATAAACTTAAGTAACAAAAATGGAAAAATAAACTGTATAAATATAAATATGAGCATAGCCCCACCACCATCATATGTAAGGTTATGGATATATAAATGATGCAGACTGTTAGCCTATATGGTTACATAACACTGAAGTTCATTTGAAATCTATTGAGTTATTTGCTTTTCTAGTACTCGGTCACTTTCTTTAGTTTTTCACCCTCTGTATTTACTCATCTTCTATACTGATAGAAAAGCAGATTAAATATGCACACACTAGCAAATGAAAATGTGCCTTTGTCAAGTTCAACGCGCACACATTGTGTGTGAAGACATAATCGCACAAAGATATGGAGCTGGCAATCAGAGCCTTCAGCTTTTCTCCACTGTGTTCTGTTGTGTGTTGTTTGTCTCATTCACCAGATCAGCAGCTTTGGAGAGCGTTCATCTATCTCTGTCAATGAACACTCACACATACACACGCACTGCTCACAGGTGCAAACACCTCAAATGTGCAGATTCATGGCACATTTTTGTGTTGGCAGACTGATCTGTCACAATGTCCAGATCGGTCCACCAATTCAGGGGAAACTTCTGTGCTCTGTTTGCTGTTGTGCTTTTTGTTTGTTTTTTCACTTGCTTTGTTTATTGCTTGTACTTCCTGAGTGTTTTATTCATTCTGTCGATAATAACTGAGTGGCCATTGCCCTGCATCACACAGACAAAATTATGGAGCTGCTAGTCCGAGCCTGCAGCCATTAAATGTTTCTGTCTCACTCTGCTTTTCTCCATTGGAAAGATTTTGGCGTCTGAGTCTGGGACAGTCAGCAGCTTTATGACCCTTTGAGAAAGTCGCTATGTGAGTACCTGCATCACACTGAAGCAGCTTCCCTGTTCAATGTCTATTAAACCCAAGAGACAGATACAAGCTTTTGAACAGAAAACATGCCAAGACAAAAAAAATCAAAAGTGAAAGAGAAATGCTTTATATAGATTCTTGAAATTGTACTTTTCATAAGGTGAAGGTCAAGTATTATCCAAAAGAAACTCCACAAGCTGCTATGGTCTACAGTTTGACCCACAAATTCAGTTCAGTTCAATATTTATTTATGTGAAATCAAATAACAACAAGAGTTATATGTAGGCACTTGATATTAAAAGGTAAAGACACTACAATATTAGACAGAAACCTGACAATCAGACAGCATCCTCTGACCAAACACTTGGTGACAGTAGGAAGGAAAAACTCCCTTTCAACACGAAGAAACCTCAAGCAGAATCAGGCTCAAGGAGGGCCAACCATCTGCCACGTCTGGTTGGGGGTGGGTGGAGGGAGACGGGACAAAAGACACATGTGGATGAAAGCCAGAAATTAATAATAACTAATTATTAAATGCAGAGTGGTGTATAAAGACATAGAGATTGAAAAAAGAAGGAATAAGAAACACTCTGTGCACATGGGAAGCCCCCAGCAGCCGAGGCCTATTCTAGCATGACTAAGGGAGGGTTCAGGGTCACCTGATCAAGGCCTAACCATAACAGTGATCAAAGATGAAAGTTTTAATCCAAAAACTTTCAAAGAAAGAAACTACATTTTTAAGTCACCATTAAGAACTTTGTTTGCCAAAAGATTTTTTTCACAATTAAATTGTAAAATCTGTACTTACTTAATAGTTAGTACATTTATTAAAAGTTAATGCAATCCAAAAAGATTCGACTGAGATAGCATGATTATTTGTGTCTCTGCATGCTGCTCATCTGTACATCACAGAAGATCAGCAATTATTGTGGTGATTAAACTATTATTATAACAAATAACAGTCTGGAAAAAACATGAAAATGAAGACAAAAATTGTAGAAGATAAAGGATTCATTGACCAAAACTGAATGATCTGGCTGGTCCAGTATTCTGGATGACACATCATTTCTTTTTCTTAATAAAAACGGTTTTTAATAAATATTTTCAATTTCCTCTCGGTTACCCATAGCAGCCCCCACCTTTCTCTTCCACCAAAGACAAAAGGTTTTATCCCATTTTGAATGAGACGGACTGTGCCGCGGCCGTACACTGAGCTGTGTCCAAACCTGTTCCCAAGAGTCTGAGTAATTCATCAACAGACACAATAACAGATCACTGATTAGATTACGTTGTGTGAGAGTGTGTGTGTGTGTGTGTGTGTGTGTGTGTGTGCGAGTTTGTGTCTGTGTCAGTGAATACATCTCAATGTACAGCCTGGAGGGGCAGACTCAGTCACAGGGATTGACGGGGTGTTAGAGATAGAAATGAAGCAGCCAGTCCAAATCT
The DNA here is from genome assembly GCF_056152115.1 of Neolamprologus brichardi. NCBI lineage: Eukaryota > Metazoa > Chordata > Actinopteri > Cichliformes > Cichlidae > Neolamprologus > Neolamprologus brichardi. Next base: position 31,711,646 of record NC_142104.1, read on the forward strand.
CTGATTCTACAGTCGTGGAACTGTTGCTTGGAAACAAGGTGTTGTGCAAACAGTGCACACTGTACGGGCTTAAGAAAGGTTAAATTACCCATTGAGTTTTCTTTTGTAAATCCCCAATCAAAACACACGTGTCTCCCTCATCACCGTTTCTTTCATTCTTGGAGAAACATTATGTGCTGTTTATCAGCTGCAGAGTCCCAACTGAATTGTATGTATTACGAAGAAAATCTGCATGATTCAAAATTTCTGATTTTATTCTAAATTTGTTTAATCGTTGTTGAAGATAGATAAACTTTGCAAGAGAAGAAAACAACAAATGAAATTCCTTTATCTGTGCAATGGCCATTATCTTATGATATAACTTGACATCAAATGTGAAAGCAAAAATAAATGAAATGCTGTTATTGGCAATGACATGAATGCTGTTTCTTAAACTTTACTCCAAATGTGCCGAATTTATCACAGCTGCATAGAGGCTTCAATCATTTGATTTTTAGACTTCATAGGGATGGGTGGAAGGATGTAATTTACAGATCAAAGTTTAAAATTAAATGTAGCAATAAATAATAACATTAGTGTAAAAGTTTCCTGTTTTTACTCTGGGAAAATTACTGAGTAAAAACATCTGAAAGAGGAAAACTTAATAACGATATATTGTGGACACATAAGCACGTGTGCATATGCACCAGTTGTTGTATGATGAACTGGTCCTAATGGTATTCTTGGCCATGTTTTCACCTCCGACCCCCCTCCAGCACATTTTGCCCCTAATAGCTTATCCCCCTGTCGCCATCGTTCCCATGATGCTTGACGCCTTTAGTCCTCGTTGCGCTCCTCTGTCTGCGACCAAGCAGCGCCTCATTGTGATGTTCCCGCGGCAGATGGGGGCCCATTCAACATCATCAGCTGGGGCTTCGGCCCACCAAGACATTAGTCATGCCTCCAGGCTACTAGCCACACAAGAGGGCTAATTGGAAACAGATCACACACGCTCACACTTGTGATCAGATTTACACGCAAAAATCACACACACAGACCAAGTAAACCTACGCGCAAATGTGCACACACAATATCCCGCACTTAATTACCCGAGCCCTCACTCTAATACAGTCTAACACAATGTGTCGCACACTTGCACTCTCTGTCTTTCAGAGGCCCCTCCATCTCCCCAAAGGATGCACCTCAGGGTGAGAGGAAGGGGGTCAGTTTATTGTTTCTTATGAAGAGCATGTGAAACAAATGAGGGACTCCACAGACGGGTAATGAGAGAGCGTTTGAGGCATTGAAGGACAGAGAGAATGAGAATCCTTCACCTCTTTTACTGTGGCTTTTCCGCTCTCTGTATAAAGGATAGCTGTGTCCCCCGTACACATTGTGTGAAGTCAGCCCAGCGTGAATCCTTAATGACTAATAGCAGATTACACCCACAATCCCCAGTCTGGCTGCACATCAACTCTGTAGGTCCCACAATCAACTAAGGGCCTCTTAATTAGCTCATCAAAACATGACAGGTGGCTACACTTTAGACATGCAAAATTACACGTCCGGGCATGTCTATGAATGAGAACATCGGGATCATGGAAGTTTTGGACTAGATATAATTTGAAGTGCTTGGAAAAGGAACACTACATGTGTGCTGACTTTACTAAAGAGAAAAAAATATAAGTGTTAGCCGCCACTTACTACTAGAAAAGCTTCATTGTGACTTGACATTGATTCAAGATCTCCAGAGGTTTATTGGTGGAGAGCACTGTCTTACATTATGGGTTCAAAATATCTGCGTTGAAAGCTGCTGACTGTGAATGCTGTAGGATGTGACTGGCATTCATTTCATACACCGTAGAGCATTCAGTGAGCACTCATAATCAGTCTATACTAGCCAAAAAAATATAAAACAATATGCTACCTACATCCTTACAGACACAAAAAGCTGTGCTAAGTAAAAATGAGCCTGACAGTCATGAAAATAAAGAGAGGGGTGTGTTAAAATACCTTCAGGAATGACACATAGTTATTTTTGAGCACAGCGTAGCATTCCTGCTAGTTCTGGACAACCAAAGGAAGATGAGGTTCATAGTCAGATATTTGTACCAAGCATTTTTTCTAATGTAAGTACCTGTACTCTTAATATGTTCTAGACATTAAACATATCTATAGTACATGGTGTTGACGTACAAACATGCTGATTTTTATTTATTTTTTTGCCTTATTCTATCACCCAGAGAGATTTTTTGCCAGGTTTTGAAATGACAGGGCCATCATCTTTAGGATCAAGCCTTACAACCCATTAAAGTGATTTTATAAGCAGGACAGCATATCTCATGATGCAAAGAAGTACCACTACCAGGACATGGAACCATGAAATTCTGATTACGAGCATTTTTTTCACTTCTGTTCAACACATTCACCACTTCAAGAATTAATAAAGCAAATAATGTTGCAAAATGAAACTTTGGCGCCTTGCTCTGTGATAGATTGGTGACATGTTCAGAGTGTACCCTGCCTCTCAACAGTCAAAAATGAAAATGAATCACACTGCATGCAAGCTGCTGACCGCTTACAGTATCTTGAAGTAGCCAGAGACGGCTTTAACAAGCAGTGTTTAATACCTTCTCAGTCTTATTGACTTGTTAACAAATGCATTGTAAAAAGCAGGTTTTAGAGAAACTGTCCTCTTAGGACACATCTGACATGCCCGGTTAAATTGTTGTGTCCAGTATTATCATACTGCAAAAACAATCACAAAGGCAGTGAGGAATAGCAGCAAAACCAGCAGGAAGAAACAGCAGGTAGCTTCAGCACTGAACGTGGAAATACATGTCTGAGAGTGCAAACACACATCTATGCAGTCATTTACAGTAGAAATACTGAAACCAGTATGTGTGTGAATGAAGGGCAGTGCATGAAAGGCAAATATATATGTGGGAATATATGCAGGCTGTTAGGATGGAAACAACAAGGTTGAAGCCTGCTAGTTTGAGTCAAGGTGACTGAGTTTGTACATTTCCCACCACCACACACTGAAGAAATAGTGTCGAGGATGTCATTCAGTATCTGCCAATTAAATGATGCCCTGGAGCGTGCCTCGCTAACACAGCTAATTTGTGAATATTTAAAGATAGCAGCTTGGCGGCAGCCTTGGTAGTGGAAGTGGGTGGGCAGCTACTATACTGTAGTTGTTCTCTGTATCAGCCGACTCAGCAGCAGCAGAGCAGGGGCAGCAATGATGGACAGCAGCTTATTAGGGAAAGTCCAGAGCATGTTAGGTTTGCTCTGATGCCCCAAGGCTTTGTCAAGGAAGAAAACATTTCAGCCCACAGGGCAAACACACCCCCCTCCATTACTTATTTATCTATTCTCTCTGGATGATGTGCTGACAGCCAGGAGCAGTAGGGAGGTGCGATGAACAGGATATTGTTGTTTACAGCTGATTCTGTGACGAACTGCTCTACGGTCCACTGGGCTCATCTCTCACGCTGAAAATTGGGCAATGAATGACATTAAGGAGGCTGGAGCAGAAAGGAAGACGAGAGACCACAGGCACACGCGTAAGAAAAGAGGCCGAGACACCAGAGCTGGTTGTCGAAACTGACAGGTGTCATGCCATCGCAGCAGAGCAAGGTAGAATTTGTCCTGAGGCTTTATACCTACATGTTGTGTGATTCCTTATATATTAGTATAGTACATTAAAATGCAAGTATTTTAGTTTGCAAGTATTTATATTTCCTTTATATTCATGCTTCTCGGAAAATCTGAATATCGTGAAAAAGATTTTCAGATTTGGGAATTTTCTTGTAATTTCATTCTAAAAGGTAAACTTTCGCATGATCTGTATTCATGCATAAAGGGAAATATTTTGACCCTTTTCATTATTGTTTAATCCTCAGTATTATGACCTTAAGATCACAAAAACTCGAAATCCAATATCTCAAGTTTTTAGAATACTCTCGTCGTCCTTGATTTCTAGATGAAATGGAAAGTGTTCTTTCATATGAAAAGCCTGCTGAGAAACAGTCCTGTTCTTTGTCTCCTTAGCCCAGGTAACATGTTTCTGTCTTTGTCTCTGGTTCAAGAGTGACTTGAAGCACATGGTGGGAAAGTGACAGTTGTGGCCCCATTCCTGAAGACATCTAAGTGTGGTGGCTCTTGATCCACTGACACCAGCCTCAATCCACTCCTTCCTCTACAATCCTCTCAAGGCTGTGTGTGTAATCAAAACAAGCTTTTAGAAATATAGAATTTCCCTAAATTATAAGCTGAGTTTTCAAGCTGTGCTGAGGGGCTCGCAACGAAAAAAGTCTGAGTGTTTCAACACACAATCCTGAAATGTCACCATACTGAGAATACAAATATAATATTGAAGGCTAATGTTCCTTGTGGCTCAAGTGACATATTTCATATATTGATTCCCTAACCTCTTTCTTGGGTTATATAAATACACAAAAATCAATGTATTCAGTTCAAGCTGAGGCACTGGCTGTTGTTAGAGAACCAATCTGTATATCGACACACTCTGTGTGATCAGTATCGCAACAGAGCGATGTTTTTATGAATAATAATCTTATTAGTTTGCTATATCTTTACCGTGTAACAGAATGCTATCTGTATGGCATTTACTGAATATTTAATGTTAGAACAACATACTGCCAGGAAACGTGTTCCTCTGAAATTTCACAAGTTGCTTTAAAAAAAATGTTTACATCCTTGTTTTGTGGTTTCCCTCTCTGAATTAATAATGTGGGAGTTGCAGGACTAGCAACAGAAATATCAAGAGATTAATTTAACTGTAATTTATGACTGCAGGAGCTCTGAGTGCAGCTACTTAGGGGGTGTGCATGTGCATTCAATCAATAGTCACATTGCGCAAGAGAGCATGAAATTGGTAATATTAACATAACATTCTTTTGCTATGCAAGTAAACACATAAATTGAATTATTTTCGTAATCAAAGTAAGAGCAGGAATTATATTACGTCTGTGTTATGCATAAAACTGGAGTCACTTATTCTATTAGTGGCCACCACATAGGCCCATTAGATTATATAAACGTTAGCTCAGTGCTAATGTGCCTCCATTTGTCTTGTTTTGGTCCCTTTTGTGAAGTAAAAATCAGTGTTTCAGGCGAGGTGTTGGCGTATTGTTCAATTTTTGGAGGGTCAAGAAGTTTGAATGCTTGTTCTGTGGGTGAAAAGGTTTAAACTTTCATATAAAACACCACAAGACAAAAGAAACTCTTAATATCTGAAACTACTTTATCAGCTCCAAACCTACTCTGGGATTAAAATCACCACAAAAGCTGTGTACTGAAAGCTTCATGGCAGGCGTTTCCTGACCAAGCAACTCCTACAGATTGGATAGGTGGCCAAGTACTTTGGTCTATATAGCAGGGGCTGGCTGTAGATCAGGAAGTAGAGCAAGTCATTTACAACTAAGTCAGTACAACTAAGTTGTGTTAATTTTCAACTAAGTTGCTCCAATAATTGCATTTATCAAAGTATGGCTTTTATAATGAGATATGTAACGTGCTTTGAGCTTGTGCATGAACCAGTCCCCTTACCATAGTGTAATATAAACGTTTTACATATTATATAAATCATTGCTTATTATTTACACATTTAAATATGTATATTTATACACACTAGCATTACTATTATTATTCTATAATATATGTAATTTTTTAATTAATAGCTCAATAAATATTTTGCGTCCTTTCTGGCTGACAGCTGCCATACTCCTCTGTGCGCTATGTGCTACAGACAGCACTCTTACCCAGATGCCTTCACTGATGAGGTAAAATGGTTGTGCATGCAGTGCCAAGCAAAACAACAATGAGGATTCAAATTCAGTAAATTTACTGATTTATTATTGCTGCCTTAAATCAACCCAAATCAACTGATAAGAAAAACCATAATGACGGTTGTATAATTCTCTCCACAGGCTTATTTTGTGGTAAACTGTAGATCCTAGAAAAGGTTAGAAAAGCTTTCTTTTCCTGCTTGAGGTCAGAGGGGATTGACTCCTCTTTCCCTTGTCTGTCTCAGAAGCAGATAAACACCACTTTCCTCTCATTATCCAATCAGACTGTAAAAAAACACCACAGGGGCTGACATTTCCTGTAAGACTATGATAGAAAAAAAACATTGTGAAAATGTAAGAAAGGTGGAGAGGAAGGTCAGTATCGCTAGTTTGGCAATTTAAAAACTAAATTTAAGAAAAGAATACAAGAGTAATAGACAACTAGATGATCATCGGTCATGCTGAATTAAAATAACCCTCAAATGACATTTCATAACCAAGAAATAAACAGTGGCATTCAGACAGCAAATTAATGCAACTCCTTTGTATTCAGTGTTGTGAACCAGTACTCAATGTTGTGACAATGACATGAATGAGTGGCAATTAAATAAGTAGGTCAGGAAGTCAAAAAGAAAGACAGATTCACTGAAACGGGTGAAAGAATACCCAACCACAGACCCTCCACTGTGCTGACAGGAGAGGAGGAAAGCAGGGTGATGGACATCAGAATTATTTGTCACTGCCAAACCACCGTCTCCTCGTACTCTCACTCTAGACGGCAGAATGTTTATGGTGGAGACGGTGTCCAGGAACAGAGGAAAGCGCTGGTGTTTCACAAGTGGACTTCTCCAACAGTCGGAAGCTTCTTATCTTTGAGAGTGAAACTTTCAAACTTGAAGCTTGTAAACAATTAAATCATCTTACAATTCACCAGACATAACAAGCTACCCAATTCAAAAGTAATAGGATAAAAAGTACTATAAAGTGCTCACTCGGTCTAATTTGTGTATTGGATAATATCTGAGGAAACTGGGGTGAGATGAACACCTGATTATTTTGGTTCATTTCATCAAAGTCATCTTTCTGCCCTGGCTCAAAGCAAACGTCAGGAGGGCCATACATTAAAAAATGCATACATTTGAATGTTTTGCTTAATAATATCTGATTACTTTGTATTTGTTCTGCTTCATCTTTTCATCTTATCTAAAAATCTGGTTGTAAAACTCTTGAGTGTGTGCGTTTTTTTGTCTTGCCTTTTGCTCCGTACTCTGATATGGATGTTTGATATGACATGATTCAGATCTTTATTAGGGCACTTTAAGTCAGTGGATATTGTTACAGTGCCATTATACACACGGGCACAGAGGGAAGCAAACACAGTTAAACACAGCCCACAGTACAAACTTGCTTCTGTTGCCATTGTTACTGTCGGTTACGGTTACCACAGCAACTAATATACAAACACACACATATATATTTGCTTTTGCACACATGTCTATACCCTCTGCCTGCACCCTCCCCTCCACCACACCACAAAGACACACACACACACACACAGACAGTGCTGTTGAATGACAGTGCTCTCCTGACCTTGGCGCCACTTGGAGCTCATCCAAGCTTGAAGTTGCTGGAGCTGTTGAAGCCAGAGTATCAGCTCCAGCGCTTACAGCATTGCCCGTCCTTTGCCTTGCTGTTCCACTTCTCATTCTTTACCTCACTTTCCTCCTCCAGCAGAAGCACCCGTCAAATTATTTTGACTCTACATTCACCCATGAATACATACATACCCTCACACCCCCGCTCATTACTGTCCCCGTTGCTCTTCATGACTTGCATGAAAGGCTGTTCCGAGTCCTGAAATAAACGTTCAAAGTTTTGTGAGGGAAAGTGACGACAATTAGAGTTTAATTTTATAAAATAAATCAGTTTACTTAATGAGCACCAATTAAAGGCCTGTCGTAGCTTTGCCCCTTTTTTATGATGATGTTGTTGGATAGGAGGAGGGCCTCATTATTTGCCTGATACTGAAGAGAGGCGTAACATAGTGGTATTAAATTATAAAGACAATATTATCCTATCTGTATGGTAATCATTTTTCTTTGTCTACCAGACATGAACAACCTCCACATTCAACCTCCAAAGAGGTCACAAAATTCTTCATTATTTTTCAGACAATATGACTCTAGGTGATCTGGTGAAAAACTAAATTCACCACATGATTCAGCAGTTTGTAGAACCACCTTTAGCAGTTATAACTTGAAGTAATCATTTGCTGTATGACTATCAGTTTCTCACGTTGTTGCTGACGTGAGCAGCACAATCTTCATTATAACCTTCCTTCAGTTTATTGAAGTTTGCAGTCACTGATTTATGTATGGCTCCATTGAGGTCCCATTACAGATTTCAATATGTTTTCAACCAGTGTGCTGTAAATCCAATCCAATCTAACTTTATTTCTAAAGGATTTTAAAGCATCCAAAACAGGACCAAAGTGCTGTACAGTAAATAAGTTAAGAACAACAGATAAAATGAAACAGCAAACATAAAAAAAACTTAATAAAACATATAATAAATAGTTATTAAAACAGCCCCATATTAAAAACATTATAAAATCAACTAAAAGACAACTAAAATTAAAAAATCAACAACAACAACATCTCACAAGGTGTCAAAGGCCTGGATGAAGAGATGGGTTTTCAGAAGGGATTTAAAAACAGGGGGAGAAGAGGCCTGTCTAATCTCTAAATTGCTGCTGTGTCCTGAATCATTGTCCTGTAGCAAGATCTAATCTTAGCAAGGTTATAGCTATCAGACAGATGGTCTCACTTTAGAATATGTTAAACAGTACTATACAGAGTTATGCAGAGTTCATGGTCAACTCAGTGACTGCAAGGTACCCAGGTTCTGTCACTCTATCTCAAAGCCCAAATCCCCACCTCTCCACCACCGTGGTATACGGTTGATATAAGGTATTTGTTCTGATATCCTGTGTTGCCAATATGGCAGTGTGCATTATGGCTAGACATTTAAACTTTGGCCTTGTCTGCCCAAAGGACAATGTTCTATAAGTCTTGTGATTTGTTCAGAGGCAATTTTTTCAAACTTAAGCCATGGCGCTATGTTTTGTTTTTTAGAGAGAAGAGGCTTATGTTCTGGATTATCTGTCATAAACTTTAACATTTAACATGCTAACTGAGGCCTGTAGAATCTAAGGTGCTTTTTTGCAGTTTCTCTGAGCATTGCATGGTCAGACTTTGCTTGGACATCAACTCTTGGAAGATTGTGGCATTGTGTAGCACATACCTGAATGCTCCAGACCAGCAAACGGCTTTTATAGATGTGCTCTCACTTGCTGATGATCAGTTACTGAATTAGATTTGATTAGCAGCACCTGCCTCCTACTTAATCTCTTAATTCCTGTAGAAGCAGTAAGGGTGCACATAGTTTTTCACACCCTAGTAAAAACTTTCTTTTTCAGATGACTGTATACTACAAGGTCATTATTTTTTTCATTATTGAACTATAGACTAAAAAAGTGTGAAAAAAATAGATGTTAACTAAGTAAATAAAAATGTAGAGGGAATTTCTCGAACTGTAGTTTTTGTCGTATGTCAACACATGCAGAACACTGACATATTTGTAAGCAAGCCAACAAATGAATGTTTATTGGCTTGCTTGGCTTGGCTTTATTTTATGTGATATACTCTAGTGATGAATAACATATATTAGTGCTGTACATAAAAATGGCACAAGTTCTTTAAGTTTCTCAAGTGGATTCCAGTCTTCTAGAGTTTCCAGATTCCCACTGCTTAGGAGGCTGATCCTCCAGCAGATGAAATCCACCTCATCACACCTCCTTTGGAAAGCAGTCATCAGTAATAAAGTATTTACAATGTGTAGGAAGTGATGAGGAACATGAACAAACTTCTCAAACGTCTGGAATTATACCAGCAGTCAAGAGCACATCCGAAGTACTCAAAGGAGATGCTTGTTGGTTTCAACAATATTAGCAATATAAGTTTGGATCAGCACACTTTTCTTTTTTTTCCTAGTGTCATGAAGTCTGGAGTGAACTTTTGCCAGAAATTGACTTTGCTTTCTCCTTTTTGTTCTTTGCCTTGTTGCACTTTGTCAGTGTGTCAGAATAATGAGGGTAAGAGAAACGCAGCATTTGGGCTGGAGCAGGGACAATGTGCCGTGTCCCATGCATGAATATTCAGTCCTGCATATGGCGCTGCGCATAAGGATCTGCATCCACTTAAAGACACTAATTAAGATGCTTGATTTGAAAAGAAGGGGCTGGGGTTTCTGTCAAAAGCCTCTTAAGCTTAGTAGTTTCACTTCACTCGAGAGGAACAGTGAGAGTGAGAAAGGGAGAAGGTGGATCTTTGGAAAGGGATTACTTAAGTGTGGAGTGACCTGTAACAAAACACAGAGGAGCTTTTATTTGGAAGGGAGAGAGAATGTCATGTCACATCATGTTAAGGATCACTGAGTTTAAATAACTGGCTCCCTTTAAAGAATAATCCTGCCGAGTGTGGCTTTGTTTGCCTATTATTTTTGCTTATTTATTTGTTTTGCTTTTCTTAGTTTAGTTAGGGTTCACCTCTCTGGAGGTGAGATATTTACACATATCAGGTCCCCCCCCCCCCCCCCCCCCCCCAAAAAAAAAAAACAATGATGTTTAATACTGTTCCAAATGAAAAACTGCTTCCTTCATGAGACATTTATTTTCAGTCCAATTACAGAGTGAAGACCTATATATCAGAATCAGAATCAGAATCCTTTAAAATATCTTCTATAATACCATTAGAATAACAAATTATACATAATATTTTACATAATATTTAAATTAAGAAAACTGACAGAATCAATAAAAGCACTGAAAAGAAAATAAGTTATATGTAATGATAAATAATGAATGTTTGTGCTGTCTAGGTTGACTAGGCTGAAAATAGCAGTGCACTGAAAAACAAATTCCAAAGAGAAATGTTGGCAGGTGTGGGTGTGTTGTTTCAGGCACTCTACACAAAAGTGATTTGCAAGCCCTATTAGCATGTAGATTGATGGCACTGTCACCTCTCACAAATGACTGTTGCTTTAACAGAACACATACATGTGTGAGCCCTACAGGCCTTTGGATTTTACTCATAAAACTGTTATGAGTGAAAACAAAGTACCTGGTGTTGCACATTCGGTAAACAGGCCCCAGCAGGTTGGCTAAAGGCAGGGCTGTAATTTACTCATCTTTAAATATTTTAAGGTTCTTCATGTAACACACTGAAATCCTATTATTAATGACTCCAGCAGGTGTTAAGTGAACTACAGCTACCATTGTGTTTCTCCAATGTATGTTCACTGCCCAGAGGCACACACACGCAAAGACATCAGCAAAAGCAATGACATCACATACTGAAAACTGTCCTGTTATGCTGTAATGTTGCGTGTACAGTGCATTTATTGGATGATCTAAAACATTTAAGTGTGACAAATATGCAAAAACTAAGGAATCAGGAATGCTTTTTCATGGCATTGTGCTGCAAAGTATGCAATGCATGTACTACTGTGACAGAGACAAGCCTATAAACTTCCATGCCGTTGTTTACCTGAAATATCCAAGTATCATTTGTATAAATACAAAGTTACATTTAATTTGAATATTAAAAAGCAATTAATTGTCACTTGTTCCTTGCATCTCTCTTGATTATGAAACCAGTCTTTAGTTATACACCATTGCTTTCTAAAAATCAATTGTTAATCATATCAAGTAATTAGCCAATGAAAACCGTGCCACTTTAGCAGTACTTTCAATTTCAGGAATAAGCCTATGTTCTCACCCAAGCCAGTATTTTGCTTTGTTATTTTGCTAGCAGTCTGTCACATTAGCAGGCACATTAACATAAACTTGAAAAAGGTCCTTGATGGCCATTTAACACATTTAACATAGACTAATGTTTAAATACCTAACGATCAAGCAATAACAAGTTTGTTTACTGTTTGTTACAAAATAGCTGCTTGGAAAGTTCAGTCTCAAATTCCTAGCAAAGACCATTTTTGCAATATCAGTTGTCTCTAATCAATATTCAGAGAGTAATTTGATGGCAAGCCAAAATGCCAACAAGAGCTACTTGTTGCAGCCAGTGTTTATATCCAGGCAATGACCTTGTGAGGGAAGAACATCCACATTTGTTGCAAATCTGTGCGGCTTTACTCAGCAGGAAACTTGTCAAATAAACACAACAGCCTCGTTCATTTATATCAGTGGCATCTTTTTTCATAATACAGACATGATGGCAAGATAAATAGAAATGCATTCGAAATCTGATGCAGACAGAAATATGTGTATGTATTTCTACAATAGGTGTTCACGCTGGGAATTGGAAATTCTTGACCACATCCTGAGGTCATTTCTTCAGCCGGAGCCAGCCTGTCAAGCAAAGCGTCGACGATGAGTTAAGGTTTTGTCCTGCTGTAAATATCTGGCAACCCACTAAGTAGCTATTTGGTGGTTTGAGGCCAGTGCTTCCCTTGCAGATGTGTCTCCTTTCTCCTGGGTTTATCACACTCACTGGGTTGTCTCTGCTATGCTCACCATGGGGGTTTTTTTGGTACAAGAAGCACTCTTGAGTCCAAGCCTGCAAAAAAATTCTTTCCCAGTTTTCCTTTTTATGACTTGGCATTTTTATGACTTTTTTTCACTTAATGCCTGCTTTTAATCAGTCTAATTAGACTGTGATATAACAGTGATGTCTCTGAAATCTTGTTGGAAACTATAGTCTGTTAATATGTAAAACTATATGTTTTACATGATTCTCTGTTGGTGTCTAAACTGAATATAACCAGATGACAATCTAAACTCATTGCACTCAAAGTGCATAATTGTGAAAGAGAACAGTATTGTTGAGGGTTTTTTCCCCTTTGGGATCTCATTATTTCATTCACAACAAAATACCCGCACAGCTTATTTTTACATATTTATCCATTTAGACCAATTTTTACTTGGACTGCATGACCCCATAACCGCAAACATGACACACGGATTGTGCTATTTATGCATGACACTGATCTTATTTTCATCTTATCTTTTAATCTTATATTTTCTGTTGACAGCTCTGACAGGCTATTTTATTTAGGAACAGCAGGGGAGCTACCTTGTACTTGATGTAATTTGATTCTAAAGCAGACAGTGAAAAGGTGCAAAACCACTTTTGTCTTTGGCAACCTGATGTTTCCAGAGTTTTATCCAGCTGTAACTGTTACTCCAAAAAAAAGTTCTAACAAATGCTGTTCTATATAAATTCCAGCAACCTATGCTTGTGAATCAGCACTAAGTTTTATGGCACCTGTTCTATTCTTTCAATGGCAAGTCAAAAAAGGCACAAGATTTTGTTAAAACCATAAGAGTTTATTCAAAATACAAAGAATAAAAGCTGACCTTTTCGTTTTAAAATGCCATAAAAATTAAAGTTAATGTGAAAACTGCTTTACAAATCTTCAAAGAAAATGTGGATTAAAATAATTATGTTGTTCAACAGAAAGACCTTGTTTTGCAGTCTTACCATGAACTGTTCATTTTTTAGGGTTTTCTTTCTGCTCTAAATGAAAACATTGTGGAAAAGCTAGCGCCAACAGAAATATTGGTGGTCATTTTCATGGGTCAGAGATTTTTCCACTGATAAGAAAACTAAGAAATTACATAGAGACGGCAAGCTTGCACATGAAACACAGGCTGGCAGTAGCTTAACCAAACTTAGACAAGCAGTACTGAGCTGTTACAACACTGAACAAAAGTAGATTGATTATTTTCTAGTACAGACACATTTCTGAATGGGTTTGGAAACTGGGGATGGAAGCTTAAAAGTGAACCATTTTGAGGAAAACCAAAATGTTGTGAAGATAAAATGAGAAGATTTTGTGTCGGTGGACAGAGGTAAAAAAAAAAAAAAAAGTCTAGTCTTTGTGCTGTAGCAGGATTTTGTTTTTCGCCAGTCATTTAGCAAAGCTAAAACCTAAAGCTAATGTTTCAGCTACTTTCATATTGTCAGCTCTTCAGGCTCAAATCTAAGTAAATATAACTATAGCCTAGCTTGCTTCTTTTGCTACCAGCTAGCTTGATGTTATATATGATCAACCTATCTCTAATAATCGGCTATGTACCACAGGCCTTCAAGGTGGCTGCAGTTAAACCTTTACTCAAAAAGCCATCTCTAGACCCAGCAGTCTTAGCTAATTATAGGCCAATCTCCAACCTTCCTTTCATATCAAAAATCCTTGAAAGAGTAGTTGTCAAACAGCTAACAGATCATCTGCAGAGGAATGGTTTATTTGAAGAGTTTCAGTCAGGTTTCAGAGTTCATCACAGCACAGAAACAGCTTTAGTGAAGGTTACAAATGATCTTCTTATGGCCTCTGACAGTGGACTCATCTCTGTGCTTGTCCTTCTTGACCTTAGTGCAGCATTCGATACTGTTGACCATAATATCCTATTAGAGCGATTAGAACATGCTGTAGGTATTACAGGTATTGCACTGCAGTGGTTTGTATCATATCTATCTAATAGACTCCAATTTGTGCATGTAAATGGAGAGTCCTCTTCACACACTGAGGTTAATTATGGAGTTCCACAGGGTTCAGTGCTAGGACCAATTCTGTTTACATTATACATGCTTCCCCTAGGCAGCATCATTAGAAGACATAGCATACATTTTCACTGCTATGCAGATGACACCCAGCTCTATCTGTCCATGAAGCCAGATAACACACACCAATTAGTTAAACTGCAGGAATGTCTTAAAGACATAAAGACTTGGATGGCCACTAACTTTCTGCTTCTTAACTCAGATAAAACTGAGGTCATTGTACTCGGCGCTGAAAAGCTTAGAAATATGGTATCTAACCAGATTCTTACTCTGGATGGCATTACCTTGGCCTCCAGTAACACTGTGAGGAACCTTGGAGTCATTTTTGACCAGGATATGTCCTTCAACGCACATATTAAACAAATATGTAAGACTGCGTTCTTCCATTTGCGCAACATCTCTAAAATTAGAAATATCCTGTCTCAGAGTGACGCTGAAAAACTAGTTCATGCATTTATTACTTCCAGGCTGGACTACTGCAATTCATTATTATCAGGATGTCCAAAAAACTCACTGAAAAGCCTTCAGTTAATCCAAAATGCTGCAGCAAGAGTACTGACAGGGACTAGAAAGAGAGAGCATATTTCTCCTGTTTTGGCTTCCCTTCATTGGCTTCCTGTTAAATCCAGAATTGAATTCAAAATCCTGCTCCTCACATACAAGGTCTTAAATAATCAGGCCCCATCTTATCTTAATGACCTTGTAGTACCATATTACCCTATTAGAGCACTTCGCTCCCGCTCTGCAGGCCTACTTGTTGTTCCTAGAGTATTTAAAAGTAGAATGGGAGGGAGAGCCTTCAGTTTTCAGGCCCCTCTTCTGTGGAACCAGCTTCCAGTTTGGATTCGGGAGACAGACACTATCTCTACTTTCAAGATTAGGCTTAAAACTTTCCTTTTTGCTAAAGCATATAGTTAGGGCTGGACCAGGTGACCCTGAATCCTCCCTTAGTTATGCTGCAATAGATGTAGGCTGCCGGGGGATACCCATGATGCATTGAGTTTTTCCTTTCCAGTCACCTTTCTCACTCACTATGTGTTAATAGACCTCTCTGTATTGAATCATATCTGTTATTAACCTCTGTCTCTCTTCCACAGCATGTCTTTTATCCTGTCTTCCTTCTCTCACCCCAACCAGTCGCAGCAGATGGCCGCCCCTCCCTGAGCCTGGTTCTGCCGGAGGTTTCTTCCTGTTAAAAGGGAGTTTTTCCTTCCCACTGTCGCCAAAGTGCTTGCTCATAGGGGGTCATATGATTGTTGGGTTTTTCTCTGTATCTATGAAGCGCCTTGAGGCGACATTTGTTGTGATTTGGCGCTATATAAATAAAATTGAATTGAATTGAATCAGCTATGTAGCGTTGATAAAACAAAATTTAATGCAAAGTTTTCTTTACGTGGATGATTGATTAGAGTGCTTTTAGACTTCTTTTTTTTCCCTTTCATTTCCGTGTCAGCATTGGAATCCATTTCTCTGATCTGTAATCCAATATATTCAGTATTTCATCCAATGACACTTACATGACATATCCATTGTCTTACATAATTTCCTCAGGGATTAATAAAGTATTCTGATTCTAACTTCAGCGTGTAGCCAGGGATCAAATCACTGATTTTCCGATTAGCAAATAGACGTCATTTCTTCTCGGTGAGTTCCAAACATCCCAGCAGCTGTTCGGGGCCTTTCAAAAATGCTAACAGCAGCTACATACTGTACATGCTTCCATTCAATAAATATTTATGATCTTTGCATTATACTGTTCATAAAGACAGGTATGTAGAAAAGTTTATGCAGCTGCAGAAGTGGTGCAGCAATTTTGCAGAGCCTCTTCTCTCAAGCTGCCTTACAGGCATATATGGGCTTTGGAGTGAGATTTCTTAAACTTAAACAGGAGCTGTGGGGAAAACAAATCCTAATGGCAGTATCATAAATTTCTTGTCTTATCAAGGAGCCATTGTACATCTCATAAATTGTTATTGTTAGGAGCAAAGCAGAGCCTGCTGGAAACTACAAAAAAAGAAAAGCTTTCAAACAATGTTCAGAACTTGTATACATGCAGGCTACGGTTTTAATCCAGGTAAACAAAGGTATGGTTGTCCTGCTTACAGGAATGAGGTGCTTGCTGAGAAATGCTAAAGCATTTAATTGTGGCAGTTTTTTAGGCTGATGAGCAATGCATCCATATGGGGGCTTAATGGATTCACTTATAATCACAAGAGCTTATGATTCAAAACAAAGAGCCTCTCAGTTGGAAAGACTTTTCTGTGATTATGTAATGCGAGTGGTGTTGATACAAAAGCCTTCTCTGTGACTGGATACTAATGATACTATCTGAGCTTTGGGCTTAATCCAGGATGACTGGTCCAGCATGTACAGCCTGGATCACGATGAAGTAACTGCTTCTAAACAGAAAGACGCCTTCCCCAACATTGGAAGAGTACATTTTTTCCATTTTTTTCTACCTTTATACACACATCTTTGATGTGACTATACTGCATGACTCTAGTTTGCTTAAAAAGCACTTGAAGACATTTAGTCATCTTTCTCTAAAACATTTCTTTCAGGGTAGAATTATCATAAACCAATCCTTTCTGTAGTCTTCCAATTAAGTAATCTAATGCAGAACCAGAGGAACGTCAAACTAATGATTTATTTTCATTATGAATTATTTTGGCACCCACTGATAAAAAAGACAAGAGATGGAAAAGAGTTGGAGGTGGCAGAGCTTATTTTTGTTGGGAGTGATCCAGAGAGCCAGAATTAGAAGTGAGCATATCAGAGAGACAAAGTAAAAGAGGCTAGATTGAGATGGATATGTACAGAGCAGGGAAAACTGGGCAAATGACTTTTAGGGTGGAACTGCCAGGCAAAAAGAAAAGAGGAATACCACAGAAAAGAGTCATGGATGTAAGGGATAGGGTGAGGTGGAGGCAGATGATCGACTGTGGGGAGCCCTAAAGGGAGGAGCTGAAAGAAGAAAAAGAAGAATCAGTAAATGAAGATGACTTCTTTTGGCAATTAGAAACATTTTTATCTGCTGTTATATATAAACAAAATGGAAAAAAAAAAAACTGATTGTGACCTTTCCAAACAAAGCTGGAATGCTGTGTAATAATGAAAGGGAAAACAGCATGCGATGAGCTGCAAAGAATTAAAACAAGATAAAGTAAAAATGTTGAATAAATGTTAAAAAGCTGAGAGATGTTGCTGTGATTTACTTGAACAAAAACATTGGTTCATTTCGAGTTTAGGTCAGTGGCAACATCTCACAAGTATGTAGCAAGATTTAAAAGATTGAAAGCGTTTAACAACTGTGACAGAGTGGGAGTACAACTAGTTTAACATTTCTCAACATAACTATGCGTGGTACATGATATTAAGAATCAGAGAATCTATGTCTGTATTTAATGATATACTGCATTAAAAAAATAATTTTGCTTTGGAAACCATTGGATTTTTTCAGCAACATCTCTAAACACCAGTAAACAGAGCATTGCTACTTTGGCAAACGGATGTTAAAGCTGTCATCCAAAGAAAGATCTCACGATGATGCGAGAGGAAGTGAGGCAGAGAAGAAAACTGTCCAACGATCTGGCCGATCCAAAGTTAAGGTTTTCCTTAAGATCCCTACAGGCTAAAGACCAGCTTATCAAAATCCAGTTTCTATGATGGTATGTGTTGGTGCACATGACATTGATAATTTACACATATAGAAATATATAGACATACAGAAAAAGACTCATACTCTGAAAACTCTGCCTACTGGGTCAAGTCCCACAATTTTAGATTGTACTGTGTAAAAGGATTAGTTTGGCCCTTCTGTGTTTAATTAAGTCCAGATGGGAAAGCAGCTGAAATCTTACCAGAATGAGAAAATGTTTCCCTTTCAGAATTAAAGCAGTTTGTTTCCTCAGATTATAGTTACTCACAAGGTTGATGTTGAAAGGAGTGGTGATGCAGCATGGATGGAAACATGCCCCTATCATAACATTTTTAACATGTTAATGGAATCAGATTTAAACATTTTAAAATGTGTTTCAAGTTTGTTGAAACTGAGCATGTATTTTTACACTGATGATTTGCACCATGGTTTGAAGGGTCAATCTTTGACTTGTATCTTTGAAAATTTGTCTTGAAATTTTTATTTATTTATTTATTTATTTTTAAACTAAATTTCCCTCTTGCTCATAGCCACAACATTTAAACTAGATGCATTTATATACTTGTTGATTTACTATAAATATTTTCTCTACTTAGAGCTGCAATATGCAGCTGCATTTGAGCAGAAATGCTCAGCTTCTTCCAAACAAGACTTTATAAGGCAGCATTATCCTAAAAGCAAAATGTTTGGATGTAAAAAGAATGTAAAAAGTGCTGCATTGACACTGTTTACTAAAAACACAGGAGCACTGAGCAGCTTATGGGAAACAAAATCTTCTCAAGGCTGATAATAAAAAGCTTGTATAACTGTAGAAGGAACCAGGATAGAAGATGAGCCCATGTTTGATTTCCTCCTCTTTGTGCACGCTCAATTTAATTGTATTCCTTTTATTCCTTTGCCAAATCATGATATCGCTTTATCTATCCTTTCCTTCTCCTCCTCTGTCTTTGGATACCCTTCCCCCTTGTTTCACCCTCATAGAAGGGGCAGCAAAGCTGATCTGAGTCGGCCTTGCTGACAGAAACAGGATGTCCCCCTCCCCGCGGGATGCGCGAGTGTCAGGCTGAGACAGATACAAAAGAGGACTGCAGGTCTCACATTAACAACCCTATACATGCACACTCACATATTTGCCCCATATGCTCATCACTATTCATCACCAGTTAAATGCATGCCCTCATAAGCTGACAGGAGGTGGATGGAGAGAAAGAGAGCACACAAAACAGAGAGGAAAAGGGAGGATGAAAAGAGAGCCTACATTTCAACTTCAACAGAGTCAATGTGGGGTTGATAGTTTCTTGTGTGGAGTAGGGGAAAAATGCTTTTCTCACATTTTCCAGCTTTTTTATTCCTTGAAATAAATGCAGCCCAGGAATAAAAAAGCAATGTGTGATTGAAAAGAATCAGACCGAAGCCATGTTTTTGTCAGTTGTCGGCCACGGTAACACCAAAGACAGCAATAATTGATCATTTTGTTTCTCCCCCAGTGAAATATCCCTGATGCCTCAGTGTTTTAGTTTGCACTAGAGTTTGTGCAGATTCTTTACTTTTCTGTGAAATATGTTGACATCTACAAGGTCGACTGGGAGAACATCACACATCAGTGAAATTTAAGACTTATTTTCATCTAGGTGTGATGATATGAATAAGTTAAACATTTACGTATTAATCATTGTTTTGTTACAAATGTCACACTGAATTTTGTAAAACAACCACCCCCAATATTTTTCACCACTTTCAGTCACTTGCCATTGCAATTGAACTTTTATACATTTTATTGCCATTCTCTTTACTGGACATAACATGACCTTACACAGCAACAAGAAAGATTGTTGATTCTAAGGCCTGATTTAGATTTTTGTGGGGACATTGGAGAGCGTATGATGAAACCTACATGTACGTCTTTGTGCATTATTACCTTCTTGTTGTATCCCAGTGTTTTATTTGTGGTGCCAGCCATGACAGTAACAAATAAAATGCATTTCCATTTGCAATGGAAGGATGGATGGCACCCTTGGTGGCCCTAGCAGACTAATCCCAGGCTATTGAGGCTAGCAATTGGGACATGGAACACCAAATAAAATGCGGGGACTTTTTTCCTCCTGGGTCCTCACTCTTTATTGTGGTCAGTTTGTTTGGGAATAAAAATATTTTCATTTTAATTCAATAAAATGTTATTTATATAGCCCCAAGTAACAACAACAGTCTCCTCAAGGCACCTTATATCGTAAGGTACAGACCCTACAAGAATACAGAGAAAACTCCAACAATCAAACGGCCCCCTATAATAAAGCACTTGGTGACAGTGGAAAGGAAAAACTCTCTTTTAACAGGATGAAACCTCCAACAGAACCAGGCTCAGGAAGGAGCTGCCATCTGCCACAACCACTCTGAGGTGAGGAGAGAAAGACAGGTCAAAGACACACTGTGAGAGATGAAAAATTAATGATTAAATGCAAAGTGGTGTATAAACACAAAGAAAGTGAAAACACGTGACTGAAGAAAAATGTTTTAAGCCTAATCGTAAAAGTAGAGAGTGTGTCTCTTTCCTGAATCCAAATTAGGGTGCTATCAGGTCCAAATTTGGCTATATTTGTCCCTTAACTCTTTCCAATTTTTGGTACATTTTAATAGTTTCAGCAATCTTCCTACAGGAAATTTTCTGAAACTATTAAAATGGACCCAAGGAAATTTTGTGAGGTTTATACTGATGCTATGATTATTACTCATTTTCTTGATACCATTATTCACTTAGTGATAGATTCAAAAACTCAGGCAAAAAAGTAGCTGGAAAATGCACAGGAGGAATCGACGGTGCTGAACGGGCTAATCATTGACCTGTATGTAGTTACGTTTCAGGGAGGTGCACGTCAGATTATGGCGTAGGGTTTCCAAACACCACACAGAAAATCCTCACCCAGCTGGTAGGCCTACTTGCTGTGAGGAAATAGTGCTCACCACTTCACCACTGTGCTGA
Organism: Neolamprologus brichardi; assembly: GCF_056152115.1. Lineage (NCBI taxonomy): Eukaryota > Metazoa > Chordata > Actinopteri > Cichliformes > Cichlidae > Neolamprologus > Neolamprologus brichardi. The sequence continues at coordinate 31,732,715 of NC_142104.1, forward strand.
AAGGAATTGATTATTAATAATAATAAAATAATAATGCTAAATGAAAAGAAAGCTTTTACATTTATTGTAGTTTTTCTGGAACATGTTTGACAGCTATAACTTTAATAACCTGTAAGTAATGGTGTTGATGACTAGATTACAGCCTAGGTATCGATCTATCACAATATTCTCACATTAAACAGCAGCCAGTCGGATCTCTGATCCTCGGTATCTTCATGAGATGCTTTCTGACATCTCTCTGTCAACAGACAAATATGAATTGGACTAATGGCATAGATGTTGTGTTTACTGTCGATATGAATACACTTTCTGACTCCACTAAGAAATTGGCTCAAACTAGCTTTTCCATGCATCCTTGAGGTCTGCCTCTTATTGATTATCAATGCTCCAGAAAACCCTCCGCTGCTACAAGTCGGCTGTGTGGCTCCTAGTTTTATAAGACAATCGTTCGCAGTCAAAAATATTGATCCAATTACTTGGATTCCCTTTAATGGAGACAGAAGAGCCAAAACAAATATTAAAATCTGGTCTCTGCAAACCCAAATGTAGCTCACATGTTTATCTCTGGTCAAATCACTGGCTGAGCTGACTCAAACTGAAAGGAGAAGAAAAAAGACTGAGCTCTGTTCTCTCTCTCGTGTTTTTCCTCCCTGCCCTTGGTACTTTTAAGCAAAAAAATGAGCAACTTCCAAGAACCACATGGTACAGGGGAAGAAAATGGAAACAGCCCCACTTGTTGGTGCAGCACCACAATTTTGAATGTTTGAGTTGAAACAAGGACAGCTGATGACTTCTTCTTTCATGAATGTGTTTTCTTAAAGAGGGGGGGGCAGTGGCAGATATAATAAGGGGGTTTGTGATATAGCGACACAAAACATATTGAAACATTGTCCTGACGTGACCCACCCCTCCTTCTAATGCCCCTCTTTCTTTTCCTTTGCCTTTATTCCTTCATGTTCCTCCCTCTCTCTAATATGGCTTCTTTTAATGCCTGCATCGGTTTGTGTATTCAAGTGTCTGTCCTATACTGCATGCATACACACGTGCATGCTAACTCTGCGTAATGTTAGACCTACAGATTGAATCAGGACACATCTGCAAGGCATTAGAGATTAATAATCCGATCAGACTGCACAGCAAAGGAAAATGAAGCAAAATAGAGGGGCGATTTTATCCTTTCGGGCCTGTTTAGACACAGTTAAATATAGTATATGCCTAAGTTTTCGCTTGGTGTAACCATCCCCCATCCCCTACTGGAGGAAATGTCTTTCACATTGTCACTTTTTCCTCCATCTTTAGATTTGTCGCTGCTTGCGATGATGGAAGCTAATGAAGTGTCGCACGGTTGCGCTACTGGGGAAGCTGTGGGAGTTACAGGGGAGGAAAAAACGGAAGAACAAGAAAAATGAAGGAGAAAGAGGAAATGTGGGAGGCTTTAAAAAAAAGTTTGGCAGAGAGGCTCTTCTTCTGTGTCCTGACACTGCAGACGAACCACCAAGCGTCAGGTTCCAAGTGCTCAGCTCCGAGATGGCTCTTAAGGTTAGCATCTTTGCAGTGTTGTTGTATTTTTTTTCTCTGTATCTATGAAGCGCCTTGAGGTGACTTTTGTTGTGATTTGGCGCTATATAAATAAAATTGAATTGAATTGAATTATTGGATTCAGAAGAAGATGAGGAGCTGCAATACATTCAACTCTGTTTATCAGTTACTAGTGGTTTAAGGATACAGCCTGCATCCTAGACCGATCTGAAAAGTTAATGAGGAAAAAATGAGATAGCAGCATTGTGGACATGAGCCTCGAGGCCAAACAAAACGTCCTCATGAAGGAGACTGGTAAACAAACAACACAAATATGAAAGTGTATGTATTTAAAGATGTCATCATGCAGAAAATAAATTCATGGGAAGAGTTCTATGATTATGGGAAGGTGGGCCTGTGAGAGAAATGAAATTTGATTCCTTGCAGAAGCAAATTTCATTAAATTTCAGACATTTTTTCTTTTCTTTTCTTTTTTTTTACAAATAGACAAAAAGACTTGTTGTTCCTGCTTTGCTGTTCTATTTGGCAAAAATGACATTCATTAAAGCACAAAGAAACAGACTCACTGTAGAAGTAAATGCACTGAGGCCTGTTTTCTTGAGTATCGTGTGTAGCTTAATTTCATTCCATTTTGCCTGAAAGTAGGAGTTTCAGATGAGGAGTCTGGATTCTGGTTACTACTAATGGTTATGATTATACCTCTTTTAATCTGGACACATGGGACACATCTCTTTTCAGAGCTTGTGCTGCTGGCAGTATACTACTGTAAAGGCAGGCTATAGGTGGCGTTCAGGCTGGCTCTGTGGATTCTGTCAGGCATTTTTCAGGTCAGTTATTAGACTGAGATGAGTTTAGTTGACTGTTTCAAGCTTCAGTAACCTTCTGCCGGGGGGAAGAAAAAAAAATCAGCCACTCATTGTTAATGCACTGTGAGCTCTAGATTTTTTGCTTGTGAAAAGATGAGATGAAGGGAAAGCTTAGCACTAAATCATAAAATATATCTATTAATCTATTAATCCTTAAAAATAACAAATTAAAATAAATTTGGGCAGATCAATCCAAATATAGATATCCTATTGTGCTAGAATTGATCCAATATCAACACTAACCAGCACTGGTATTGATTCTTTGTTTCTATGCTAGAAGTTCAGTAACTAGCACACTGAATCACACTAAATAGTTTTTTTTAACTAAAAAATATAAAAACTGTCTGAACCTTTTGGTGTTTGTTTGTCACATCCATTTCATTCATAGCCTATAGCACATTTAAATAACAGAAGCTAGATATCAGCTCTCTGAAAAGCAGCGTTTCAAAAGACATGAGAAGCAGAAAGGTGTGTCTTGTTATGTTAACTAATTACTGTGGAAAGTAAAAATCACAATAGTTTATTGGTAATTAAAATGTGAAATTGATAATGATTCATCTCATAAAACATGACATACTGCTCTCCCCTGTAGAAGCTGCCTTTATGGATTTCAAGTATTGCGATCAGTATTGATGTTGGCAGTACTGGCCCTGTATTTACTTGGTATCGGGCCGATGCAAAATTTGCAGTACCACACAGCACTACTGATTCCTGACTACTGAAAACTTAAGGTACCTGTTTTATGAATAATTACAGTACCTGCAAGCATGCTGTAAAAACACTCAAACAGAAAAAAAGTATGTTTTTGTATAATAACTATGCAGTCCAGTGGGATATATGACACATAACAGATATTTCTGGATGGTGATCAAGGAAGATGAAATCAAAAATAAATAATGCTTTAGTTTACTTCAGTCACATGAAACCGTAGTTTATCTAAAGAGATGCTTAATACTATCATTGCGGATTATGGCAATCGTCGTGAATCTTTAGCTCACATAACTGCAGGGTTTAGAATGCTTAAATACCACTGATACAGTCAGGTCCATGTATATTTGGACACTGACACAAGTTGGGTTTTTTTTACCTGTTTACTGAAATATATTCCATTCTACTTATATAATGGACAATGACCCAAAATGTGCTGACTCTCAGCTTTCATTTGAGAGTATCTACATTCAAATTGGATGAAGAGTTCAGCTCCTTAATATGTGCCACCGTCTTTTTAAAGGGACCAAAAGTAATTGGACAATTGGCTCAAAGGCTATTTCATGGGCAGGTGTGGACAATTCTTTCATTATGTCTTTGTCAGTTAAGCAGATAAAAGGTCTGGCATTTTGTAATCTTGCATTTGGAGGATTTTACTGTGAACAGACAACACTCTCCAGGACCTCTCCATGCAGGTCAAATAACCCTGCAAAAATAGAAGAAAAAAAACATCAGAGAAATTGCTACAATATTAGGAGTGACAAAATCTACAGTTTGGTACATCCTGAGAAAGAAAGAAAGCACTGGTGAACTCAGCAACGTAAAAAGACCTGGATGTCCACGGAAGACAACAATGGTGGAGGATCGCAGAATCATTTCCATGGTGATGAGAACCCCCTTAACAAAAGCCAACCGAGTAAGTAACAGTCTGCAGGAGGTAGGCGTATCGATATTCAAGTCTACCATAAAGAGAAGACTGCATGAAAGTTCACTGCAAGAAACAACTCATAAGCCTCAAGATTTTCAATTCAATTCAATTCAATTCAATTCAATTCAATTCAATTCAATTCAATTCAATTCAATTCAATTCAATTTTATTTATATAGCGCCAAATCACAACAAAAGTCGCCTCAAGGCGCTTCATAGATACAGAGAAAAACCCAACAATCATATGACCCCCTATGAGCAAGCACTTTGGCGACAGTGGGAAGGAAAAACTCCCTTTTAACAGGAAGAAACCTCCGGCAGAACCAGGCTCAGGGAGGGGCGGCCATCTGCTGCGACCAGTTGGGGTGAGAGAAGGAAGACAGGATAAAAGACATGCTGTGGAAGAGAGACAGAGATTAATAACAGATATGATTCAATACAGAGAGGTCTGTTAATACATAGTGAGTGAGAAAGGTGACTGGAAAGGAAAAACTCAATGCATCATGGGAATCCCCCGGCAGCCTACATCTATTGCAGCATAACTAAGGGAGGATTCAGGGTCACCTGGTCCAGCCCTAACTATATGCTTTAGCAAAAAGGAAAGTTTTAAGCCTAATCTTAAAAGTAGAGATAGTGTCTGTCTCCCGAATCCAAACTGGAAGCTGGTTCCACAGAAGAGGGGCCTGAAAACTGAAGGCTCTCCCTCCCATTCTACTTTTAAATACTCTAGGAACAACAAGTAGGCCTGCAGAGCGGGAGCGAAGTGCTCTAATAGGGTGATATGGTACTACAAGGTCATTAAGATAAGATGGGGCCTGATTATTTACGACCTTGTATGTGAGGAGCAGGATTTTGAATTCAATTCTGGATTTAACAAGAAGCCAATGAAGGGAAGCCAAAACAGGAGAAATATGCTCTCTCTTTCTAGTCCCTGTCAGTACTCTTGCTGCAGCATTTTGGATTAACTGAAGGCTTTTCAGTGAGTTTTTTGGACATCCTGATAATAATGAATTGCAGTAGTCCAGCCTGGAAGTAATAAATGCATGAACTAGTTTTTCAGCGTCACTCTGAGACAGGATATTTCTAATTTTAGAGTGGAAAGGCTAGACCAGACTTTGCTCAAAAAAAAAAAAAACAACCAAAAAACATCTAAAATAGCCAGCACAGTTCTGCAACAACATTCTTTGGACAGATCAACCACGATCAACCTTTTTTCATGATGGTAAGAAAAAAGCATGGAGACAGCATGAGCCAAAGCATACCACATGATCTGTGAGGCACGGCGGCGGCAGTGTGGTAGCTTGGGCATGCATGGCTGCCTGTGGCACTGAGACACTTTATTGATGATGTGACACAGGACAGAAGCAGCCTAATGAATTCTGAGGTGTTTAGAGACATACTGCTCAAATCCAGCTAAATGCAGTCAAACTGATTGGGTGGTGTTTCATAATACAGATGGACAATGAGCCAAAACATGCAGCCAAAGCAAAGCAACAAGAGTTTATTAAAGCAAAGAAGTGGAATATTCTTAACTGGCCACCTGGTCTTAGCCCAGCTGAGTTTGCATTTCACTCACTGAAGACTAAACTTCGGACAGAAACACAAACAAACAGCAACTGAAAGTCACTGCAGTAAAGGTCTGGCAGAGCATTAAAAAGGACGAAACCCAGCATCTGGTGATGTCCATGAGTTCGAGACTTCAGGCTGTCATTCCCACGAAACCAAGTATTAAAAATGAACATTTTATTTTCAGTTATTTAATTTGTGCAATTACTTCTGAGCCCCTGAAATGAATAGATTAAAAATGCTTTAGTTCCTCATATTTTTATACAATCATTTTGTTCAACCCACTGAATTAAAGCTGAAGGTCTGCACGTCTGCACGAGTTTTTTTTCATTTAAGATTCATTGTGGCAATGTACAGAAGAAAAAAAATGAAAAATGGTCTCTGTCCAAATATTCATGGGCTTAACTGCATCTCTTAAATCATCACCTACATGTTAGGTTTGCATGATAATCGGCGAAGCTATTTAAAGGTCGCACACATTTAGTAAGCTAAACAATGACATCACAAAACTGCCAGAGAGAAGGAACTCTTGCTAACTTTTACTGAAACATCGTACTAAATTACAGAAACACTTTTCTGCAGAGACTGTGACTCCTACAATAATAAACACTGAAAAACATATACTAGCGCACCAAAAAAGGAAACCTCGAATGATTTTTGTACACAAGATCAGGGCCCCAGCTCCTGAATTTAGTTCCTTTTGATGAGAGAAGGATCACAGGAGGCAGTCTGCAGCCAAATCAATCACTAATCAATGCACTGTAAGTGTGTGTGGGTGGAGAGGTTGGGGGATAGGGAGAGGTCTTGTTGGAAATCAAGCAGCCTGGTGGTGTATAACAATGGACAATGTCAGCCTGTCTCTTTTCTGCCACAGCTATTGTGAGAAATTGCTGCATTTATGGGATTGAAATACATCAACACATTTTACAACATCTCCTTGCTCCTCGTTCCCTCTCCCTCCTTCATTCCCCACTTCAGCCCCACTGCTCTGTTTTTTTGTACTGCACCTACCATCATCATCATCATCATCGGACATCAACCATCTCTCCCACGTTTTTTTTTCCTCCTTCCTTCTGTCTGCAAACAGCAGCCTTCCTAATCTAAAATCAATATGATATGGAGTGTGGCCACTTGCCTCTCAGCTGCCATTGGAGCAGTTGTGACACACACAGCCTCTATTATGTTTAATTTAGCCCCGAAAGGCATGCACGGGATTTCTCCTGTTACTTTGAGGCAAACAGTGTGCACATTTTATGTGTTGAGAAATAAATAAATAACAATCATACCAACAATAAATGTTTTTAAAGCTAAAGCTATTATACATGTTCAATAGATGGTACATGTAATACATATATCAGTGTGTGGACTGATGAAAGTATGAGAGGTGAGAACAGGCTTCTCTTTTTCCCTTATTCTTTGTTTTCTGTAACGACTGCTATGGCTACAAATACAAATGGCTACATTTGATGGAAAAAGCTCTCCTGCTTCTAGCACAATGAGAACTCTTCTGGGGGAGCTAATCCCAATCAATAAACAGAAATCCGTAACAGAAATCCTACTTAAATTGACAATAAAAATGCAAACGCGCTAGGATTTTAACGGCAACCGCAGCAGCAAGCAGCCCTAGAATAAGATAATCATCAACACATGCTGTCAGACTATCACTTCTACTCTCAACTGGGAACCTTCATAAATATAACATAAATGTACTTACCACACAGTTGTAAATGAGCCAATCACTCAAAAGTATGCAATAATTCCTGAGAAAAATATCTAAGAAATCCTCCTGAGAAATAATATATCATGCAAGATGTTCTTTTTTCCTCAGTGCCAACTCCAGCAATTTGGTGCTACAGTTAAATGACTGTATAGTCAGTATATCTGAATTTATTTGCAAAAACTAGTTGCCCATTGCTGCAACTGCCTGGAAATACAGTTTGTTTTTTAATCATCCAAAATCCTAAACAACAAGAGCACTAAGAGAATACAACTCCAACCACCCTCTGAAGGACAGTGGCTATACCGAAGCTTTGATGTTTTATGATGTTTTTATTACAATATGATGGCATCAGCCTGTTATGGCACCACAGTGATATTGTAGGGCGTTGTATTGAATAAATAAAAGGTGCATTGTAAAACTTTCTCCGTGCCTTTCAAAGAACATATTACTTACGATATTGTTTCCTAAAAAAAATTTTCAAGCTCCACTTTGACCTTGGGCGCTAACAGTAAATGTCAAGGTCAAATGCTTAGCCAACCTCGGTACCTATGTTCCCCAAGGACATATTGTTGTAAAGTTTGAAGAAGGTCCATAAAAATGTGTGGGTAATACAAAGTTTTACTGACTCACTGAAAGCCTGATAAAAATGAGTTTATCTATTTGTAAAGGACCTGGTCATAATCATTTGCATTTTAACACTGAAAAGTTTGTTTATGCGTTTATACAATGGACGTTTTTTACCATCAGCATCTCACCAGTGTGCAAAAACAGACATGGTATTAACAGGCACTTGAGTTAGAGTTCAATTTAGTTTAGAAAAAAGCCAAGACTCCTTTCTGAGACTCCTTTCTATATTATAAGTGGAACATAATGGTGTTTATTTCTTTTAGGCACAAACCAGAAGCCAGTGTGTGTCTAATAAAAAAGGGGGAACAATGATCTGCATAATAATCAAGTTTCTATGCTAGCATCATTATGGCAATTTAACAAAAACACAGTCCTTAGAGGGTGTCTGTGACTGAGTGAGACACAAATGTGTTATTGCAAGAGGAAAGTATCTACAATGCTACAGTTCAGTTGTTTTAATGGTTTAAAGAAATGCTGTATTTGTTAATACTTTTATCTCTCTACAATATATAAAATAAGTCAGTGATCAAGACTATTTTAAGTTAGCTACAGTCGCAAAACACAAAGTTAACACCCTTTTGTAGTTCATCATTGCACTTACTTTGAAAACCTGATGTTCTCTTAACGTCTTTGATGATGCCTTAAAATCTTTAAGACAAGATGTTTTTAGAATGTATTTAGAATTTATATAGGTTTTAGTTCCTTTTTCACATAAGGTTTGTATAGCACTTCATTCAAATGTGGTCACACCAAGTTTCAAAAATGGAAACAGCAAGAAAAACTAGACTCTTCAAAATAATCTTTTGTATACAGCACATGGTATTTAGAGTGCCTGAATCCAGAAGTCTGACTTATATGTTTTAAACAACAGTCCCCAACAAAGCTACTACTATTAATGTTTGCTATGCCCAAAAGAAGTAAGATATTCTTTTTTAAGAAATGGAAGAAAGTATATCATTGCCAGTTGAAGTCATTTTTAACTTACTTTTCTTTATGTGAATACTAGATGAAGCAATACACAACACAGAGCACAACCCAAGGCAGCACTGACACAAAACATTAATCTTGGCAGAAGGAAAAAGAATTGAAAAAAAGGATTATTTAATGTTTTTCATTTCCAAACTCAATCTTATTCTCATAGATCATAAACTCGCAGCTTTGGAAAAAAACACAAAGGGGGAAAAAACACACACTGACTGGCTATGCATTTATGAGCAGCATGCTTCAGGTGTCAGCCAGGTAAATTGCAAAAGTTTTACTGTGATCCCACATGAATCACTACATATTTATGTGCTGATGAGCTGTTTTGTTTGCTGTCGTCTGTCTTGAGTTTCTCAGTTGGCGTCCCACATCATTGACCAGACCTGCTGCGCCTCTCATGAGTGGATCATGAAAAGTTTTTATTGCCTTCCCAGCTTCTATATTTTACTCATTTTGCAAGCTGCAGGCTCTGATTCAGGAGTGGCACTGCTCTGTGCCAAAACAGGCCAAGGTGAAATTTCTCTTTGAGTGGAATGCAGAGTTTCCAAACAACAAATGAGGCTGTTTACTCTGCAGAGGGGTTGTAAATGAAGGCATCAGGCCCACATAGGCTTCACACCCATCAAGTTCTTGGCAGCTTATTTTATTGTTTAAGTATTTTAGCCTTTAGTGCCTGTTTTTTTTTTTTTTTCATATAATGCTATCAGTTCAAAACATTTAGCTGAAAGGCACACAGTCAGAACGCTCTCTTGAGATTTCTTGAGCTGTTCCGATCCAACTCTTCCAGCAAATATCTTCATATATATTATGTTGGGTCAAAATGTTGCTGGTAACACAAAGCTGTGATGTCTGGATTCTCATTATACAGATTCCTGGGCTCTCATACACAGCTGTTCCACTGGGGTTCTGTGAATGTGTACAATTCAACCAAACATACAGAGACATAACTATTGCTTCATCAGCCTTTAGCGATTATATTAGAGACTTTACATCTATGCCATTAATAGGGGCTCTGTGATGTAGCGGTTAGCACATTCCCTGTTAAATCTACAATTTAAAATACAAATCTTCATATAAAAGGCCTTGATCCCATCTTATATTAAAGGCCTCATAGTACCATACCATAGCACTTTGCTGTCAGACTGTTGGTGTATTTAAAAAGAAAATTGGAGGCAGAGCCTTCAACCATCAGGACCCTCTCCTGTGGAAACAGGTGAGCCTGGTTTTGAGGTTTCTTCCCATTGAAAGGACGTTTTTCCTTCCAGCTTTTGCCAAGTGCTTACCTTTAGGGGCTCATCTGATTTTGGGGGTTTTCTCTATATTATTGTTGGGTCTTTAACTTAACTGTTGACATGCAAGAAATCCCTACGACTATGGGACTATTCTTTGGTCAACATTTAGCACTTTACAGTTGTAGGACAGTAAAAGAAGTCAGAACTGATGTGCTTTAATAAATGAGCATTATTTAGGACAAGGAGTTCCATGGCAAAAATGAATGAATGACATTAAAAAGTAATTTAAAAATCTTGCTTTTGGGAATATGTGTTTAATTTGATCTTTTGTGAAGAACCGTGTATAGTAGCATCATACTTCATATATCTAATCCAGCTACAGGAGTTGGCCTCCCAGTGTTGGCTTGGAGACTGGATTTTGACATGTTGAGTGCTAAAACAGAACAATAACTCTCGAGTCCTGTCTCCATAGCCAATCTCTTTAAACTCACAAGGTGAAAGCTCATCAAAACTTTGTCCAATATAAAGAGCTACCTGCTAGTCCATATGACTGCAGTTTACAAGTCCTGCCCGGCTTGTAATTGAAGTGTGAAATTAAATGGAGCAAGTACAAGATTCAGTAAAGCAAACTTTTCCACTGCAGTTTGACCCAAAGAAAAAACACATTTGTTCTCAACTCTGTCCTTCTGTTATTTTTTTTTCCAAGTCCTAGCTTCGTTGAATTGCTCTGCAACTAATCTTTGTCCCTCAACCGTTTCTCCATTCTTCGCTGCCCACAAACATCCTTCACCTCTTTCACCCTCAGAGCTGTAGCTTTAATGACGGTTGATGGAATTACAGTAAAAATATTGATCTGTGCCTGGAACATTGAGCAGGTCTACAGCTTGGTTGCTGGTTTTCCCTGGTTTTCAAGGTCTGCTTTTGTTCTTTCAGAAAGGGAAGGAAAAGACCACCTGAACTGAAATTACACAATTACAAAACATGGAAACTGAAATGTCACTCTTAGTTAGCAAAGTACTTACAAAACAGTTTCTCCTAATTTTACTTGAAGGCCAGATCACGACCCAGGGATCATGTATTTAGGTTTTGGTCCGCAGGCGCAACATATACCGTATGAGTTAAGAAAAACATACAAGTGTAACACTAGCACCAGGCAGGCAGTATAAGACAAACAAAAACACCCAAGTCCAGTTAGAGCTACACAGAAGGACAATTTCAACCATCTGCAGTAAAGTTTTCCTCCATTTTCTTTGTTACCACGGTGACGAGTCAGGCTCCAGGCCTGCTTCCTTGTATAACCCCAAGAAGTGGCCAAAATAAAAGTGGCTTGAAAAATCAACCTCTGCCGTCAGTATTTTTTTGGTGATCTCAAGCTTTTAGGTTTAGGTTCTTTCAAGTTCTTGGGGTCACAGTAGAAAAGCTCTTGCTATCGCAGAGGTAGTGATTGCTATCTTAGGTAGGTATTACCCATCCAATCAAAAGTAAAAGATTGGGTGGGCAGTCTACAGCTTTGATCCAAAATGAGCAAACGCCAGCCCCCTCTTGTTACACACAAAGCACTGAAGCAGGCAGACCCCCCCTCTAGCGTACAAAATGATAGCTCAGATTGCTCACACATGGTCCCACTGCTCAACAAAAAAATCACAGTCTAAATGCATGACCTGCTCTGACTCGTGAATGGACTGGAGCAAATTAGTGCTCTAAACAATAGTTTGAGTTCAGTGTTTTTTTGCATTGCTCTTATTTTTGTCAGGTATAAAAATGTAATCAAACCAGCAACCTCAGAACTACAAAGCCACTTTTCCAGCCTTTGGGCTATGTCTGTTTCTCAAGTTATTTCCAAAGGCTCCAGAAAGCAGGCTGAAATACTAGTCCTGTGGCGCATTCTGGCAGAACTGGAGTTAAGAAACCTCTGCTTCATTTTTCACTACTGAGAAGTGCAGCTCTCTGATTATTTGCCCATTGTTAACATACCAAGTCAAGCACTGATTTGATGAATGCTCACATTTTAAAGGCAAGTAATCCTGTCCTTTTTTGGTTTATGTGGAAATATTAATAACAGTAAAGGAAACTTTTTTGATAACGGAAGTGGCCTACAGCACAGAGGATTAAGATGAATCAGATTTTAGTATGCAGGCAATATTTGATCAATGGCTTATTGGCTTTTTATGAGATTAGATGATTATGAGAATATACTACCAAAGGCAACATCCTGATCACCTGAAAATGTGCTTTGAGTTTTCCAGCACTGGTCCATTTATAAATGATGATGCAGAGTGTTCGGAAGGTTTAAAATTTATTCCAAGACAGATTACATAATACACGCCCCAAAATGTAGTTTGTAATCTATTATGTTAAGTTACTCAACGTGAGTAATGTATTCTGAATACTTTTGATTACTTAATATATTGTCATGCTTTTTACAACTACTTGAATGTAGCACATCCTGCAAATTCTTCGGTTCTTCTTGTTTTTCTCTACTGTTAAGCCCAAATCTCCCTGAATAGACAAAATATTTACTATAGAGGAGAAAAGACTTATGTTAACATAAGATAAGGTGTAAGCTCGGTGATGAGTAGCCTTCAGTAATAGTAATAAATCACACAGCAATAGTACATCGAAGATACCGAAGTGGCACATAACCCAAGTAGCTACCGCAACTAAAACAAGGTAGTTACAGTAGGCCAACGTTAGTACTTACTTCCAGATGTTTCTTTAGGTTGAAGGTGAAGTCTTTTGACACTGAGCGCAGTTTGGTTGCTTGCAGAGTTTGTGTTGCACGGTCAGATTTCACCCATCCCTTTCTTCTATAAATTTGCAGTGATGTCAGAATTTCCAAGTAAACAATGCATTCCTGCCTGTGCACTGCCCATCCATTGTATAATTGATGGCACCAACATTACCAGGACACTTGCATTAGAGCCTCTTATCGCATGTTTTGTTTGGAATTCCAGCGTGGAATTACCAAAATTAGAGAGGAGATAGATAACGATAGAGAGGGAATAGCCTAACATATGAAACAGAAAAAGACCTCAGTGTAAGCCATTTTTTTCAACAAAGTAACTGTATTCTAATTATCACCTATTTAAGCAGTAACTGTAACGGAATACAGCTACTCATATTTTGTATTTTAAATACATAACGCCGGTACTCTGTTACTCCCTAACACTGATGATGCAGGATGTCAACTCCTGATCTGCCTAACTGTACAGTTAAGAAGCCTGTGAGTTTTGTTATAATTCACTGGCTGTTTGCGAGCCAAACGAGTTCCAAAATGTGCTAAAATAAAAAATATTGATCTGTGACCCTCGACGCAGTCTCCACTGGAGAAGACATCCACAGTCCATGAGAAGGAGACACAAGAAATACTGTTGCTGTTGTTGTTATCGTGTGTGTGTGCGTGCGTGTGTGTGTGTGTGGTGAGTCAATGAAACAGGTTTGCCCAAGAAAAGAAAATGATGATTGAGTCATAGCCACAGAGTGTTTACAGCTTTTCAGCACTGCTCTGCTTATTGTACCTATAAAACTCTTTTATCATTTTATAACTTCCATAAAAAGAACACACACACAGGCTCATTTTTTTCCCCGTACCATGAGTGTGAGCCAAAAACTGAATGAAACTCTTAATGGCATAATGATTATTAGTTCTTGTAAGTGCTCCAGCTGGTTGCATTGGGTTTGGCCTTTGGCTTCAGTCCAAAGTCAGAACTTCTGCAAAATTGTAGGAACTTGGTCGGGTGGATGCTCAAATTTCCTCCTACGTCAGGCCAGGATGAGGGATTGAGGGATACAGAGGGAGCTTGTTCAATTGCTGTTCCACCACAGTTATCTAATCTTCCAGCCATCTCTGCGATGATGAGTCTGGGGACAACAAAGCTACTTTCCCCGGCTGACCAAGTTAATCTAATTGTGCTCTTATCCCACTGCTTCCTGTCTCTTTACCTCTGCTTACAGTCTGTCTTTCAGCAAAGGAAACTACAATTTCCAAGTCGCACAGGGTCACATATAGATGGGTTTTGTGTCTTCAAGTTACTTCTCTCATCTAAAGAAACAGAAAAATGGAAGATTAAAGGTTCTCATATAGCAGCTTTCTACTCGGGCACTCAAAATGCTTTATGCAACAGGTATCATTCACCCATGCGCCTTTCTATATTCACACTCAGATGAACACATTGGAGAGCAAGTCTGAGGTTCAGAAATTTTGCCAAAGGAGACTTTGGTTGGAGCAGCCAAGGATCAAACCACAAACCTTCCGGTTAGTAACTTACCTGTTAAGCCACTTCCACTAACTTCATATGACTACAGAATCATATTACACAATAAGACAAACACTATATTTTTAAATGCATATCCATTGATTGGTTGAAAACACTGGAACCCAGGACCAGTGAGAACAGAAAATGTTTTATATTCTGGCTAACAAGACCAAGCTGTAGGAATAAAAGAAGAGAAAAAAAGGTGCAGGTGTTATCACAGAAGGTCTTTTGTGTTTCCAGCTATATGATTCACACCGATTCTGCCTGTACGGTTTTGCTATGTGCATGTTTTGGGTGCTGATGTGTCAGCGATCTAAACTACAAGATTATTCGATTCCCTTTAAATCAAAAGCTGTGGGAGCGGTTGTTGGCGTTGATGTGGCCGCACTGTCTACACCGTTCCTGTAACATTCATCAGCATTCCCTTAAGCTTGTTGATGAATGTTGTTTTACTCACATATAGCGCCAATCCTCCTCAGTTATTTCTATTTTTAGTTCTTTTTCCCATTTTGTTTTAATGTCCTTGGTGTTATTACCTTTCAGTCACCGAAGGCCTTGCTATAATATAAGATAATTTTCCAATGAATCTGTTTGTATGCTTCCATCAAAATATCGTTCACTGCATTTCCTTCTTGAGATAGTTCTCCTGTCACCAGCGGTAGTCTTTTTACTGCCAGTGTCAGGACAGCTGTCTCTTATTGGCCCCCACCTGACTTGTCAGGGCCTAGATGGAGATGATATGGATGACCCTCTATTCTGTCTGATCAAAACCAAGCAGCGTTCCTAAAGGCAACTTGATCTCCTGCTGCAGGACCATGGAGGTAATACTAGAGCTTGAAATACAAGACTGCAAAATGACAGAGGGAGACTTTGAGGGGAAAGTCACACAGAGAAGGCTTTATTGAATTTCTAAAAACACTGTTATTACACTTTGCATCGACTCAAGAAATCAGAGTAACATTCCCCTGGGCTAAAACAAGTCAGCAACCTATGAGATCATTCTACAGATGAGCTATGTCAACAGAATGGGCTGTCTAGACTCATGTTAACACTTGTATGCCATAAATTCCTTTCTATAACTACACTGATTTTGCCCGAGGCACTGTTTTCAATCCCAATTTTTTTTTTCTCTTTTTCCCTTTTTAGTTATTTACTTATTGATGGGGAGCTGTCCATATATCACTTCCCGTTCAACTTTCTGCAAATGTGAGAAAACTACATGCCAAGAGCTTCTATTTAACACTTAGTCAGAGAGAAGTGAAAGCAGAAAACTTGAAAATCACTCCTGACAGCAAGGTAATCATCAGCACTGGAGTCTGTTGTTCTCTAAAGGCCCCGTGTCCATTTTTAGCTGCAAGTCGTTTTGGAGTTTATGATGTCATTCCGGCATTGGCTTTCAGGCTTCTATTCCCAAACCAACCAAGGGACAGGGAGAGTAAACCAGTTATTCATCGTCCTGAGTTGTGCAGTATGTTTGAGGAGCAGATCATCAAGATAGTTGGAAACATGCAGAGCAAGTATTTCATACAGATACCCTCACTGCAGGTACCCAGTGCAAGCAGAGCTCTTTTATCCTGTGTATCTTTGCTTTAGTTATGCCATTCATCGTGTCAAACACCATAATCTTCAACCACTGACTCACACACTCACACTGCAGATGATACTGTCCTTCACATCCCGTCTTTGTATTTTGTTTGTATGTGTATATTTGTATTTGTTTGCTTTTCAGTTTGTTTGTGGTTTTGTTTAAATACGCAGGTATTCACTTGCTCTCATCCTTTTTATCCTGGCGTTTGAGCCAGGTGGCTGTAAAAATGATTCTGTGCCATTTTGATTTGCTAAAAAATATTTTAGGTATATTTGATGAGAGAAAATCCCACAACCAGGCTGAGATATTTGTCCATCTGTGCAGGTGTATGATATGACCACAGGTAAGCAGCGTGAGCAACCAGGAGCCCACACCTGCTGCAGGTATTCCCAGGAAATGAAAAAGGTAGAACACAAGCTACACTTTCGGGCATATTACGGTAAATGGTAGATTGACTGGTTCTTTTTCTGATCTACCTGAGCATTCAAAGAGCTTTATGCGACATGCCTCATTCACCCATTCATACGAGCACTTTTTTCTTAGCTTGAATTGTTTTCTACCTAACATTCACACACATTCACAGTTGGGGTTAGTATCTTGCCCAAGGATATTTGGCACGCAGACTGGAACTACCAGCCTTCCTATTAGTAGGTGACCTACTCTACCTCCTGAGCTACAGCCACCCTCATATTAGCAACCTCTTTTTTATTTATTGTACATATTTGGTCAACAGCATGTTGCATTTTCAGCTTTTTTCGCATTACAAATTGAATATTTAAGTAGCCCACTTGTAATAGCTCCATGTAAAAGGGAAATTCTGACATGTTAGCATTAATGTTAAAGGTTGGGTAGCAAAGTCTGGTCTAGAATCCAGGCTGGGACTTTTCTGTGTGACATGGAAAGAGCATGTCCTTCTGCTATTCCAACTTCCTCCCAAAGACATGCAAAGGGTTAGGATAACTGGTGATTATAAAATAGCCATAGATGTGATGTGAGAGTATAAGTGCAAAGTGGATGGATGGATAAATGAATGGCTGGAACTTTAATATTATGTTTTCAATATTTCATATTAATTGTCTGTGAATATTGTAGAAATAAATTCATTTACAGACATTCATATATTCCTGCAAACCACTTAACCAGTCCTGTGTTTTTGTTTAGTTTTTTGTTTTCTTGTTTTTTCACAAAAACCCTGAGCACTTACACCAACAGGACAAAGAAAAGTCTACAAAAATGAAAAAATTACTACAATTCATCATAAGCAAACCATGTGGACATGCAGTCTCAATAAAAAAAAACAAAAAAAACACTACAATGCAAAGTCCAAAAACAATATGTCCTCAGCAATTTTCAGTCTAGTGGACAGGGTGGATCCTTAGGCCACCTGTTTTGTTTTGGTGGGTTTTTTGGCCGTATGTCACCCTTGACTTGAACAATGTGTCATTAAGTGAGGCAAGTCGAATGTGTCGCTTTAAACTCGTTGACGTTCATGTAGACCTAGAGGGCAAAATTTCCATTAAGATGGAAATTTTTTTTTCATCGGAATCTGTACCTATTCACTCATAACTCGCATATAAAGCCTGCTTCCTAAAACAAGCCTCAGGAGCCACTAAACTACTTGGACTAGCAAACAAATGATTATTTATTTCTTTAATTCATTCGTGAAAATTTGTACCTTATAGCTCCCTGTACCCCTTCATAGCCTGTTCCTGCTAGATTTCCATCTGTGTCTGCTAATGCCTCAGACAATGCAATATTTTTGATTGGTTATTGATGACTGGCGGAAGCTGTTTTGAAGTCTTGAGAGAAGTGGATGTAAGAATTGCCTCTTTTGTACAATGTGAAGAGTCATTATACAGTATTATCCATCACTTTACTATGGGCCAGCATCAGATGCTTGAATTATTATTTATTTATTTATTTTGCCACGTTCTAGCCAAAAAGTTAAAGAAAGACAATAAATCTCATTGTGTTCTTAAACATTCTTTCGCTGGGCTGATGGGAGATGTGGAAAATTCTCTGTGCTGCTTTTCCTACACAATCAGTTGAAAGGAAAAAGAGGAGGAACACTCATTTTGTATGTTTTCCACATTAAATTTTCTATTCATCACTAAACAGCAGAGAAATGCTACAAGAGAACTTCTGTTTCAGGCTGGACACCACAATGTGTAAGATACTGGAGGTACTGGAGACACAAAGAGATGAAACAGGTGATTTAGGTCTCTGTGTAGCCTGTAGAGCAGGTCTCTGACTGTCATGGAAGTTTATACGACCTGTAGAGATAAATTACAAACAAGCCTGGCTACAATCCTGTCTTCCTGAAGTTGATATTAGTCATTTTTAACAGCAACGCTACTTTTGTCCCGATTGTGTAGATTTACCGTCCATAACATTTGCTGAGGAGGATAATGTGAATTTTCAAGAACACCTCCCAAGTAAAGCTGTGTTTAACAGTGAATACCCTTTGGAACATAATGCTGATTGGACCGTGCTTTTCATCAACCTAATAAGGACACATTTTAGATGATTATATTTGGAAATGTTTAAACTAAAAATCACTGCAAAGCACCCACTGAGGACAGAAAGATTTAGCAGTCGAATGAGTTCCAACATGAAATGAAAGAGGACCCTGTTCCGCTTCTTTCCAGTCTCATTTTTATCCTCTAAATGTCCACTAAAAGCAGTTTTAAATAATTCACATTTCCAACTTTTAGCAGCTCCTCAGTTTATTCTTTCTGAAACAAGCGGTCAAATCCACTCTGAGTGGACAACATTTGGGCTGTCTGCCACAGGGCATATCTAATGCTCAGGAGTTGCACCATGTAGCAAATAACCACACCAAGATGGTCAGCTGACATCAGCTCAGCATGACGAAAAAAATTTAAAAAGTTGGAAATCAAGCATTTACACTAGATAAGGTCTGCTGACCACATTGTTGGAAACTCTCAATGTTGAATATAACAGAAAATAAGAAAAAGTACAATAGGTCCCCTTTGAAGGTTACAGAAACATAGAAAACAGACACAGGAATCTTTTTGCTTTTGACTATTTAATCAACATGAAACACTTTTTTAGCCATATTTTTTGATGCACAAACCTGACCACACTCTAAGACTTAACCCCCAAAGTCCTACAGTATGGTCTTTGTTCTCAAAAGTCCTCATCCATAGATAGCTCACAAAATAATATCATCATAGCGATAGATGTCTTTCCAAACATAAGAGGCAGCACCATACACAGATTTACATAAACAAAGCATACAGTCATTTGTAGTAAATATATGGGGACTTTCTCATTTCTTGCTGTTAGATTGATTCACCAGCTGGCCAAAAAGACACCAGCAAACAGACTAAAACTTGTGCTGCATGCCTCTGCCAGAGTGCTAGAACAAAAGGCAATGATCACCTGTGTTGGCCGACTCACAGAGGGTTTTTCTTTTACCATTGATTTTAACATCCTGGAACTTGTTTTGTAAAGATAAAGAACCTTACGTGACTCTTTATCAAACAACATATCAGATTGCCTACAGAATCAGACATGCTCGCAGTTTAAGATCAACAAACAAGAACTGTCTTTGTTTGCCTCAAGTAATAAAAAAAAAGACAAAAAAACCTTGATGATAAGTTTCTTAATCCAACTGACACGGCTCATTCACACACAGCTGTCCAGCTGTTTAGACTAGTACTTTTGCACTAGTGCCAAGAAAAATCTGCCATAATGGTGGTCACCAGACAGGCCACACACTTGTTCAGGACACCTTTACTTCACATTTTTAATGTATTGGGTAAAAAAAAAAAAAAAAGAAAGTAAAGAAAAAAGCCCCACTTGTTATTGACAACTTTAACCGACACAATCTTCATGTGGACTGAACTGAACTTGAACCTGAGAACAGCTTGATACTACAGGCAGTAAATATAGTGCTGCTTGCAATGTTTCCTAAACCCTCATGGAGCCTCATGGAGCTAAAGTATCAACCAAATATCCTGCTGGACATCAGCCCAAATCCAGATTTTTCCCCTTTTTTTATTTATATGTTTTTTGCATGGTAGCTTTTATTTTCAAATTGTGGTCACATAGAGTGAAATTGAGCAGAACTAAATACGACAGTCACAACTAACAGAAGCTACATAATAGAAAAGTAACAAAAACTGTGATGTGTGAAAGAGGGATTATATCAGCGTGCTTAAGCTCACATCAGCAAAAGTGAAGATTTTTTGGGAAGTAAAAAAAAAAGTGCCCTTTGAAGTGAAGCATAAAAGACACTTGTGCAACTGAGCTCCAGGAGTGAAGTGATGATTAAAGGAAGAAGAAAAACCTATCTGTTCCTCTAGGGTCACTGGACTGCTGTTCACCTTGTCAGTCAAGACATTTAGCTTCCTCAGTCTCAGAGTCTGAGGACACAGCTCACTCGACATCAACAGCTGAAGGAAAACAGCCGGCATTGTGAAGACTCTGTTAAAGTTGTAAGGACATCTCCAGCCATTATGTAATTAACTTTATGTCTATCCACTGTGTAATTGTAACATTTATGTGAAATTAAACAAAAATGATGGCAGAGCATCCTGTTAAACTGTTTGATATTCAGTTTGGGAGATGTGACTTTCCAATTACTGGCTGGTAAACTGTCGTGTTACAATCCAAATAGAAAAAAAGGAAAGGCCAGTAAATCAATCTTCTATCCCGCTGTAACAATTTCAAAATGCTGCATGTTGAAATTGTGATGTGCTGTGTCATTATACTTGCATTTAGAACAGCCAACTGGTTTATAATATGTTTTGTATCATTCTCAACAATGTGTATATAAGTAAAAATGCACAGTATAAAGAACTGAAAAAAGCAATTTTTTTTAAATTGGCTATTTACATGAAACCTAACAACTATCACAATTGTGAAAGTGTCCAGATAAGCTGAGACTGCAGCATGGTGTTAGAAGTTCGTGCAGACTGTTCACTGCAAAGGAAATAAAGCTCCTCTTTTTATCAGTGGCACTCTACACCATCATTTATCAGGAGAGTTGACAGGCCACTAAAGCTAATTGCCATCTATGGGTCACACTAATCTAAAAATACCAGTATGTGCACAGCTATGGCTTGTAGTCAAAGAGCTGGATGAGGATGTGCACTTTCTAGTAGGTGGAGCTCGGCCTGTTTAAAGCTTAGTCGAGTTCACAAGCATAACAAGAGAACAGTGTCGTAAAAGGCTGTTTTAGTGTCTCCAGCTCAGCAAACACTGCTGTTCATTCAGGTTTTTCATTTTCACCCTTTAAGTCCATTGATGTTGGGTATTGTTATTGCTTGACTCTACTGTAGAGGTGATGCTACAGTTTCATCAGTGGATGAGTTGTAGCTTTGATTGAGTGTTAGTAGCGTGGGTAACACTCTTGTACATTTTTTATAATAAAATTGCATATGGTAAATGCCATTTTAACAAAAATGCTTTTTCATCTGTCTCCACAACACAAAGCGATGCCCTTGCCCTTTAATTTAAAACCCTTTCCAGTCCTGTGGTTCTGTCATCGGAGTTATGAAATGTTTTATATAAGAAAGGCTTCACGAGGTCAAGAGCAGTGTTGGTCAAGTTACTTGAAAAAAGTAATCAGTAACTAATTACCAATTACTTCCCCAAAAAAGTAATCCCGTTACTTTACTGATTACTTATTTTCAAAAGTAATTAATTACTTAGTTACTTAGTTACTTTTTAAAAACACGCTTTACACCCTGAATAGGTGATAAAGTGATAGATCTTTCAGCCAAATTCTACTTTTTCTGCATAATCCATCATACAAAATGTAATCAGATGGAAAAGTCTCTTTTTAAAACTTGTTTTGTTAGTTTTAATCTTTTAACTTTATGCATCAAGCAAAAATTTAATTATATGCAACATTCTCTGACTGGAAGAAATTTGTTTAACATTTAAACTTATTTTCTGCACATTCCAGCACATAAAATAAAATATTTTTTTGCGCTACACTCACTCATTCAAATAGATGCAAGTAAAACACAGCAGAAAATAAATAAAATCAAAGACTAGCGGTCCTGTTGCTCTATTTTCACCTGTAAAGCAGGAGTCCGGCAGGCGGAGGTTTACCCTGGTGCAGGTGTGCCGCAGCGGTCAGTGGAAGGATACGGCAGCTTCTCTGTGAATTTCCCATTATGTTGTTGCGCACTCAGTGCTTGCTTGGAAGTTTAGGGGTTTTTTCACTTTAAAAAGAAGTTTTCTTCCCACGCACAGCGGACACTAATGTTTTTGTCACTTTTTATGGAATCAAACTCAAAGTAAGGTCAGTACTTCCATGCTTTAAACGCTGCACGCTCATACTCTCCCGCACTCGATATATGATCCATTGTTGATCTGCGCACAGCTGTTGTCACAAACGTGGCACTCGCTTACGTCACTGTCATGAGACATTCTCGCAAAAAAATCACGGTTTTAGTAACGCGGTAACGCAGCGTTCCTATGAGAAAGTAACGGTAATCCAATTACCGTTTTTGCAATAGTAATCCCTTACTTTACTCGTTACATGAAAAAAGTAATCAGATTACAGTAACGCGTTACAAGTAACACGTTACTGCCCATCTCTGGTCAAGAGTCGCATGTAACACTCATAAATTAGTCTTGAATCTATGTAATACATCCTAATACGTGTTGTCCACTCTGGGAATGGCTCTTGTACAACAAGCACAGCTGTTGGCGGAGCGGTGTGAGAGGGATCAAAAGCAGCAGCGTGAGAAGTGACAGGCAGGAAAAGGTGACAAAGGTGACAAAGGTGCGTAACCACAGGAGGAAACCCAGTCTGTTTACACAAGTAATATTTTCATTTGAACTGCAGGCTTCGTGTTCATGTTTTTTCTCTGGATCCTTTCAACATGGACAGATTTTTTTACTTCCTGCAACTGGGCCCGGGACCTTAACACAACATTGAATTTGGCACGAGGGCAACGACTTGGGAAGTGACGGGAGTTTTAAAGAAGTTTTCCCTTCCCCATCTGTGTGCCTGCACTCTGATCAGCGTCAGAGCAGACATTCAAAACAAGCAGACACGCCGGCTCGTGTCCCCTTTCACCATGCCACGCTGATGATGTCACAGACTCCTGCAGAGGTCGGAGCTAATGAGAGTCAGTGCAAATCAGTGCAGAAGTATCTTTAACACCATTAACCAAGTAACTCAGCTTAAGTTGCACCAGTTCACAAAGCAAGCTTTATTACTTTGCAAAGACCCTACAGTGTTAGACAGAGAGCCCCCAGAGTCCCCTTTCAGCAAATATTTGGCAACACTGAGTAGGAAAAGGTGACATTTGACCTCATATTATTTCCTTGCACACTTCAAGGGTAATTTCCTTGAGCAACCTGATAAAGTGCCATGAATGCTTTATATTTAGAATTCAGCAAAAGCAAAGCTTAGGTTGACAGAAAACAAAAGTCTGGTAAAAAGCTGGTAAATTGTCTAAACAGTCAAAGGGGACTGAGGAATGCTCTTACTTGACAGGCAACTGATGGAAACTGACAAAGAAATTGATTTCTGTTGTCTCTGGATATCTGACGAGCTGTTCAATCACATCAGCCACCGCAGCGCCGACACCAGCACAGTGGAGCTTTAGATTTACCATCTTCTCATTTTTATTTGATTAGATATTTGATTAGATATCTTCTTGACATTTTGCCCTGAGAAAGCCACAATAGGACATCTGATGTGATCAAAATCAACAGGATTTTTTTTTTTCCTCTGGGGGAGTGAATGCACTTGTATTTATCATTACAAGACAACTTACAAAGGTTTGCACAGCAGAAGACTTTCCATTACTTAGTAGCTTTTCTACCCTTTTTTATTTACTTTAAAGGTCCCATTTTCAGTAAATTCTGTGGTGTAAAAGGGAAAAAAAAGCTAAAAAATATATATATATATATAAATTGAACTGAAATTAATTTGTGTCACACCACCTCAGTCCTACATTTTTCCCAGCAGAGCTGAACATTGAGAGTATAGCATGCTGCTAAATCTAAATTGTCTCAGCCTGTCTCAGTGTCTGTTGTTGGGTCCACAAGAGTGAGGCATTAGATGGTGGTCCACATGCCCAGAGTAGCAGGACAGATAGGACAGGATAGAATCATGACTTTCTACTGTATGTAGAATATTTTCACTTTTTGAAAATACTTTCCTCCGGGCAGTCTTTTCTGTGGGAGAAATGAAGCCATCATTTTGTCAACTCCACCAAACTGTTAACGACAAACAACTATTTCATTTACAGCATTCACTGGGTGGCTGTGACATCCAGTGGTTCGTGAAATCCAACTGTAAAACCTCGACCCGAGAGTGGAGTTTGAAACCAGACACGATGATACTGAAAGCTCACATGCTGGAAACATCACATTACATTAAGTATGACTTGAAACCATATACAGTATGAAACACGTATGTAGCTTCCAGGTGAAAGAAATTAAGTCCACGCAGAAGTGCCTTAAGTCTGCAGTATATCTGAAAGCCAGCAGGCGTCTGTTCCTTTAAATGTCTGACGACTACCTGATCTGACTTCCGTTAATATTTTCCTTATGAGTTTATGTGCTCAGTCACACATATTGCATTATAATAAAAAAAAATAAGTCTTGGTCATCTCATATTTCAAAACAGAGGATGATCTGTGGTATGAAACGGCACAATTGTTAGCTTATGAGCTATCAATGTTAAGTTATTAGCGTGCGGTTTCACAGTATGGCCCGCCCCTTCTTGTCCCATATGGTTCTTTGCAACTAAGTCTTAAAAGTTTTTTTATGCTGAAGAGCCAAGAACCTTTCTCCCATAAGCTTCTACACAGCCTGAAGTCTTTATTGAAAAACAGAGATGTTGCCCCCTTTTGGCCATTAGAAAGAATGCAGGGTTAACCCACTGCTCCATTGGCTAGACTTCATCCATCTTTTATTTACAGTCTATGTATATATGTTGTTGTGTGACTTTGGTGCTTTATCTAACAAGTTAACACACTAAAATTCCTTTTAAGGCTTTGAGAAGGTAACATTTCACTTACAGGCATGCTTTGTGTTTGTCGTCTACCTGTGGTCGGTATGTCACTGCCACCCAGCTCAAACTACAGAGGACAAGCTGATGACTGGCTGTGTGTAGTGACTCCTCACCCACTGAGAGCAGAGACTGGAGCTAAACTGTGCCTTGAACACAGACTAATCGTCCTCTCTATGTTTACAGCACCCAAGGGTGAGCTTTAATGAGGCTAATGGTGATATGACTAAACATCCTGCAGCCTTCATCCGTCAGGAAAGCAGCAGGCCCATGGCTTTTGATGCCTGTCTGAGCAGCAAAATAAGCAGAATCCATCCTCCTGTCCTTTCAGGTGACTTTGTCCTTGTCGAAGTCCAGATATGAAATGTCACAAAGTGTGGCGTGCATGCTTGAAAATGTCACAGAGGCAGCAGCTTGTCGTACACGGATCTGAAAAAGGCTGGAGTTAGATTAGAGAACAATCAAGAACAACTTTGCTAAAGAGAAAATAACCAATGTAGCCTCTGAGAGTTTTTGAGTGCCACTGACATTTCCAGCAATCAAAAGGTCTTTCTGGTATAAATCTAGTCTGAAACAGAAGCTCGTCAACGTGGCGCAACACGTTTTGTTCTCAAGCCAAAATGCAAATGCTACTACGCACACTCTCTATTCGTTTGCATAGTAGCATATTTATTCTGTTTTTGTTTCTGCACTGATTAGCCTTCCAGTCCCCTTTGTTGTGACATCTTAAAAAAATTTTGTCATTCACATGGCACCATGAACCGCACTCTGCATTGTTCTATTTGTCCTCACATTCACAAGTTTAAGTGTTATCTATTCAATGAGATTAAGTAAGCAAACATGAAAACACATCATCTGGAATACATTTAAAACCTAGAGCCTTGCAATCTAAACTTTGGGGAAAAGTGAAGTGGACAGCAGTGCGATTATGAAGGTCACACACATGATAAAACAGTTATTGCGAGTGAATTACTATTTGGTTTAAGGTAACAAATGAAGTCCACAAGTCTGAAAATTTTTTAAACTCCAAAATCTTTTTTTTAAATTGTGTGTGTTGTTGGGATCTGTCCTATGACTATAATGTAGTTTGCTCATATTTAAAGATGCTGCCTTCCAGCAGATGAATAATGCTGTTATCTTTCAAGTGAAAGTGAAACCTTAAACATCCTGAATCTGTGCTGCCTTTGGAGCGCTATTAACTGCCCTTGCTGTCTCCTACTGTCCCACAGTCAGTGGCCCGGACTCAAGGCTAATTCATGCACTGTTTGAGCTCGGGGGTGGGGGTGGGGGTATGAATGTTCTTTCCAAGGTGAGACCACCTGAGTAAGTGAACCGTTGTGAGGGTGGAGACATCAAAGCAGTGATGAATATGGATGCTGTGTGGCTGCAGAGTCTTCCATCCTACTCCTATAAAAGGCCCTTACAGTAGTGACATTGAAGCATATATACTCTATATGGACATGATGTGGTTTATATAAATGTCTCAGGGACACCCAAAACATAAAATAAGTGTAAGTTTATATCATCAATTTCATTAGAGATTTCTTTGCACACTAAAAAGGAGTTTAAGTTCAAAATATAGATTGCGTGAACCCAAGTGTTAGGGTTTTGGAGGATTTTATATAGAGGTGCTCTGTGTTGCATGACCAGTCCAAATAATTAATACTTACATACTCTAAGTATGTACTGAGTCAATTCTGATCAGTTTTGACAAGAGATGGCATGCGTTACGGTAATCTGATTACTTTTTTCAAGTAATGAGTAAAGTAATGGATTACTATTGCAAAAAAGTAATTCGATTACTGTTACTTTTCTGTAAGCACGCTGGGTTACTGCATTACTAAACCGTGATTTTGTTTGTCAGAGTGTCTCATGACAATGACGTACGAGCGTGCGACGTTTGTGGCAGCAACAGACGTGTGCAGATCAACAATGGACAATATGGAGTGCGGGAGAGAGTACGACCATGCAGCGTTTAAAGCTTGGAAGTACTGACATTGAGTTTGAGTCTGTAAAAAACATTAGCGTCCGCTGTACACTCTGCGTGGGAAGAAAATTTTCCACAACAAAAAATTAAACTTCAAATCTGAGCAAGCACCTGGCACGCTGCCACGGGAATGTGAAATTCATAGAGAAACCCCCGGATCCCCCTGCTGACATGACCACTGCAGCACCAGGCAAATCTCCACCGGCCCCCTTCCTGCTAAACAAGTGAAAATAGACTTAAGAGAGACAGGACTTAGTGCCGCTGAAGCTTTTATTTTATTTATTTTTTGCCGTGTTTTACTTGCATCTATTTAAAAGAGTGTAAACACAATATGCTGGAATATGCAGAAAGTAGTTTTAAATGTTAAACAAATTTCTTCAAGTCAAAGACTGTTGCATATAATTTAATTTGTGCTTGATGTGTGCATAAAGTTAAAAGATTAAAACTAATAAAACAAGATTTAAAAAGAGACTTTTTTGCAGAAAGAAAATAGAATTGGACTCAAAGGTCTATTGCTTTATTATGTATTCAGATTGTGTATCATGTTTTTTAAAAGTAACTAAGAAATGAAGTAACTAATTACTTTTGAAAAGTAATCAGTAATTGGTAACTAATTACTATTTTCAAGTAACTTGACCAACACTGGTTTCGACATCTGACAACAGTAAAAAAAACCAAAAACAAAAAACTAATTGTCAATCTTTATGCCTTAAAATTAATGAGTATTACTGAAGTGACCCAAAATTCTTTAAAACCAAAATATGAAATCACAATACTGTCACAAGATCAGTCTGTGTTCTCACCACATCTGCACAGGCTGCTTTATATAGAGGTCAGAGGGTGCCTTGAGAAATGGACACAAGAACAGACACAAGAGCTGTAATAGGTCAGCATGGTGGTTAGCACCGTGGTTAGCATAGCAAGAAGGTTACTGGTTCAAACCGCAGCAGTGGAGTTTGAGTGCCTGACTACGGCTACTCCGAGTCCAAAGACATGTATGTTTGGTTAAATGGTGAATCTGAATTTGATGGATGTGGGGTAGATGAAGTGCTTGAAGCCTATAGGATAAAGTGCTTTAAGAATGTATAATTAAAGTGTGACTTTTTGTTAAAAGCACTTTGAGTGGTGGGTAAGACTAATAATGATATGTAGTTGTGAGTGCATTACATTACAAACCTCCAATGTAACAAAAATATCTAAAATCACAAAACTTGGAAGCCATTTATTCTGAGCCAACTGAGAGCTACTTGATATTAAAACAGAGATCAAAGGAGAGGGCTGGAGAAGTCAGACGACTATAAAACCACCTGAGCTGCCATTTCAGTGAGTGCAGGAAACACGTGCAAATCTCTCTCACACAAGGTTTCCTACCAATCACCACAGACGAGTTTGCAAAAAGAACATTTTGTGTATTTAATATCACTGAAAGTTGAATTCATATTGATAACCATAAACTGTAGGCTTTTCTGTGATCTAGCAGTGACGGCAGTGTTTAACAGCTGTATAGCTCTAATGGTTGTACAGTACATACGTATTATTACATATTTATTTTGTTTCTCATGTGTTAAATAAAACAAGACATTATATTGTATGAAATTATGCTTTCAACCAGAAACCCAAACTATGTGAAGAAAATGTATTGGTTAAAAACTGCACAGCTTTAGGGAGGCATGATTCATCTGAGGAATGCCTCACATTCTGCAGAGATCTCTGTTCATACTTAGCACTGCTGCTGTTCTGTGAATATAATGACTCAAGAGTATGTCTTTGTACATATTTAATAAACTCCTCATTGTACTGCCTTAGAAAAATGTATTTCCTTCCTTATTAAATATTTGCAATTCTTAAATTTTTTAAAACCTGCAATATTCAAAGCCCTGTCCATGGATTTGAATTCATTTCCAGATTTTTCATACGTTTTTTTTTTATTGGCTACCACCACTTGTTGGTAGATTGAGATGATACATACTGCTAAACGCGCACTTTTTGAGGGACGGGATACCATTTGTTCTTTTAATAGTTATTTTTAACCTCAGTTAACCTCGCAAACATGTAATTGCAAAATATAGAAAACAAAATTAGACCCATAATAATCATCACTCTTATCTTTTCTGTCTTCTATTCTCAGGCTTAGTTTAAAACTATATAAGCACATCCATGAACCCATCAAACTGTAGGCATTTGGCTTTATGACTGTTGTCAGGTTTGTTTTTATCACCAGGCTCAGGTGGCTGACACTGAGGTGTGTATCTGTATTACCATTATTGGATAATGGGGGTTGTGGTATATTGCTGGCTTTTTTTTCCCTCCATCCACTCAGCTAGAGCAAGTCATAACAGCTTCATGGCTGGGCAGCAGAGGCCCGGTAAAGGTAGTGCAAGTCTGTCTGCGCTGAAGTCTTCATCAAATTGAAGTTTCCATTTTCCTTCCCTGCAAAATCCCTAAAGCTGTGCCACAGTTGATCCATTTCACACCTGGAAATAGTTTCCTCAGCGTGTGGGTCCACGACGGGCTTACAGGCAGGCGGAGGAGGCACGGGACGTTTAAGCCACCATCAAATGATGGCTTAGTAATTTCACAGCAAACAGCCACGTCGAGCCAGTCCCAGCCGCTGCCTTTCTCTAATTTTATCTCTGCGGCTGCTTCTCTTTTGCCTTGTTTTCCTGTCTGTTCCACCTCAGAGACGTTACACCCCCCCACCCCACCCCATCTTGCTCTGTGTCTGGAGCCGTCTCTATCTCTGACAGCTATGGACTCTATTAGCTGTGATTGGTTACAGCTCACAGCCATGAAATGATCATTGGAACAGAAACACCTAAACCAAAACAACTCACATTAACTGCAATGTGAAACCTGCTGTATCTGTAAATGTAGAATTTGACAGGTAAGTCATCTGATGGTCATACCACTTCAAAAGCCTGAAAGAAACCCACTGTCCAACTTGGTGGTGTTTGTTTGGTTTCACTGGAGAGAAAATGAAGGGAAAATTACCCCCACTGTGAGCAGAATGGGAATCACGGCTGAATTTCTTTCTTTTTCTTTTTCCAAGGTGCTGCTTACATAAAAGTAAACTCCTCTTGTGTGGGTTGTTTGAGTTATTGTCAGGTTGTTTAGGACTCGGTGCTTCTTCAAAAGAAAGGTTGACAGCGGGGATATATTCTGTCAGGTGGCAATGATTCTTTCCTCCTTAAGGCGCATGTGGAGTCAAACACTATCATTACACTGCACTTTGTGTGCTTAACTGGATATGAGTAAAATCAGACGAAGGAAGAGAAGAAGAGGAAGACTTCTTTTGCGATGTGGCACAAAGGTAACAGAAAGATGTAGATAACAAAGAGATTCAAATTAACTGCATTAGGTATGACTCTACCTAGGAATCCACTGGCTATCAATTATGGATTTAGGGTAGCCGGAAGATACCAGATCAACACTTCCTGTTACGTAGTCGATAAAGAGAAGCCAGAAAAATTGTGTGCCTTGCATACAGAGACACAAGTATGCGCGTGCATGTCCCCATGTTCAGATATCTTTGTGAGGACCAAAAATTTGAATGCTGCTATACTTGTGGGGACCAAAATGCCCGTCCCTGCAAGTTTAAAGGCATTTATGAGACTCAAAGCGTGGTTTTAGTGTCAGGGTTACAGTTAGGTCATGGTTAGGTTTAGGCTAAGGGTTAGTGTGTGGGTGTGTGTATGTGGTTTAGCGTGTGTTGTTCTGTCATGTAAAATTTGTTTACACATATTATTAAGGCAAATACCCATATTAGTAAAATTTTAAGATGAGGACGTTTTAAGGTTATGATAAGGTTAGGTTAACATTAGAGTAGGCCCTTGAAAACTGTATGTAAATTATGTGAGTGTATGCATGTGTGTGTCTGTGTGTGTGGCGTGGAGGGGTTGGGGCTGTTCAGAGTGTGCGAGAGCATGTAATTCATAGAGCGGTGAGGGGGAGCGTGTGGGAGATTTAGTGATGATTTAGCGCAAGCAGTTATAGCTCTGGAGAAGTGGAAATGTTTTCCTAAGGCGTGCGGCACTTAACAGGCGTGGGTTATGCTCACAAACACACACACGCTCTCTGTCACACACACACGCACACACATATAACAGCCATAAACACACCTGATTTTCCCACCTGCTGGAACACAGATGGAACACAAAAATGATGTGCAGAATGAAAAAGTGTTTGATGTGAGAACCTGACAATTATATTCATTCACACACACAACCCCATTGTACACCTTTTATACAGTCAGCTATACTGTATGCAACTTTTTAGCTGTGGGATGTCACGAGCAGACCACAGCATGCCTGTACTTATCATGGTAGCACTAACACTGATGACAAATTTATGATAGTGAGGCGATGGTTAACTTTTCCACCTCAGTGTCTTTGTGCATTCATCTTTATATCTACCACCCTGTGGAACTCAGCTGCAATCATTTTTCATCCCTCCAACATAGTGCTAAAGGCCTTACTGGTGTCATGAAGGGAAACTCCACAGTAAAACACAAATGTTTAAAATGTGGCAAATATTTTGTGTTTTTTGAATGCTACTCTATGAGATTGAGAACTTACTTGTAGATACTAAGTAACAAACTAGAGAGGTTTCCAGGTGCTTAATGGAGAGATCACACACACACATAAACACACAAAAAACCTATGAGCTGAAACTATGCAAATGCTAAGCAACTACAGTTGGGTCCAAATATCTTTGGTAAACACTTACAGTTTTATCACGAATATAAGGTTAAATCTCTTTAATTTGACAAATAACACCCATTTGTGTGCAAACTCTCCTGTTTTAGGAAATATATGTAAAGACAAATTAACACAAACAACAACTAATTGATCATAGTTTCATCTCTCCAGAGATTTCAGCTCCAGAACTGTTCTGACGTTTCCAGCTGACAACGTTTAATGTGGCCTTTCTGTACCAATCCCAGTTTTCACCTTATAAACCTTTTGTATTTTCTCTTGTTAAGGTTACTCTTTATTGAAGACTTGGATAATAATATGCCAGCCCCTCTAAAGAGTATTCTTCACCAGGCTGGATATTGTTGATCTGTGTTTTTCACACCAAAGTACCCTGCAATGATGTTTCTGCTGATTTGATTTGGCCACTTTTAATGCTCCTGCTTTACCTTTGCTACATTTCTGGTGGATTTTGCCTATTTATGAGACTGGGAGGACCTTTAGTCACATGTTGTGGGTTCTCAGCAACAGTTTTCAAATCTATAATGCCACCATACTTTTAATAACAACAAAGGCCCACATCTGTTCATAAGACAGATTCTCAGGGAAAATAATTGTGTATGAGGACACTGTGTAAAGAGGTGGCTGTAAATCTTGTGTGGTTAATATCCTCTTCTTAGCCCCTCAGTCAGGGCTGAAAGTCTACACATTAACATTAACATTAAATATGTTGTGTTACTCAGAGCACATCAGGTATAAGTGTGGTGTTTAGAATGATGGCGGCTGTGTGCTCAGTGCAATGTAAAAATTTGCATGACGGTGTGAATCGGCCTTGTTGAACATTCACTACTCCAGAGAGAAGAAAGAATACGTATATGTGAAGTGGTTCACGGGTATTCAGGCAGGTACATCTGGTACACCCTTGCCAGTTGTTACAATTCATACTCTACATTCAGGACACATTAAGGAACACTCACAACATTCAGGTGTCAACCACTTTTGCAGCTTTCAAAATCAATCACCTACAAAAGAGCACTTGTTATAGTTTAAGTCTCTCACAGGCTGGTACATTTATTAAAGAATAAACATGGGGATTCAGTCTCTGGGTTATCAGAATGCTTCACCAAGGACACAAACTCTATATGAGGTGGTTTGAATCTAAAGACCATGTATGGTTGGCCCCATAAAAACTGGATTAAAATCATTGTAGTTTAGTACTAATGGGAAAGCAAAAGGATTCATTTAAAAAAATGTACATTTTTACACTTTATCTGAAAAAAATAACTCTTGATTGGTACAGAACATCACAGAATAATCAGATCTGGAGCTTAAACAAGGATCTCATGGCGCTTCTTCCATGCCGATACCCATTTCCAAACGCCTCACAGATTAATTCACCTCTGGTTTATAAACTTAACCTAAAGATGTTTTCTCACATGAAATGTTTGTCTATATGGGTTTTTTTTCAATGCAAAATCTGCAGTGAGTGTAATGTGTTGGTGGCCAGACATGGATCGTGAATAATTTAGACTTTAAACTGTCTGATGCTGCTCAGTCGCTTCATCTCAGATTCAGTCACAGAAACAGGTCACCAGAACCTCATCAATAATCCACAAAGAGGGTTTTCCCATCCATTAACACCATCACTGTTGAACACACATAGGACCTGAAAACCAGCGCAAGCTAACCACGGGTGGGGGGTTAAGGTATAAATGTTTGTGTGGGACAAGATTGTTGTCAGGGGTTTCAAGTGCTTTGTTTAGTTTTGAGTGTCAGTGCCATCTTTCACATGATCTCGTTTGTAAGAGTTTGCTGATTAACCTGATCAGCTTTGGCTAAATTTCAAATTAGTCAATGAGCTGGTTTACAATAGCAACTCTTCATTATGGCTTGACTGAGTTTGTGTCAATTTAAGAGCCGTTACATACTTAATAATTAACCACTTAAGTGCTGAAACACTCAGAGCGCATCCCAGAAGCACAATGTAATTCCGTTTCCCCTCCCCCACTCATGAAAAGTGAATAAAAAGATCACTTAATTATTAATTCATTTTTACGGTTTCTCTGGTTTAGAAATATAAACAGGTGAAAAAAGAAAATGTTTCAAAAAACTTTATACGCTGAATAAAATCTGAAACCGTTACCATTAAGAGCAGAGTGTATGATATCAGCCACATTATCAGTTAGCCAGTGATGTACATACTATGGCTCAACTACAATCTAATATTCACACACAGAGGTATTCTGGGATTTAGAAATTTTCCAAATAGTTTAGCAGGTGAAAATAACACAGCCAGCATCATCATGTATACATGCATAACTGCAGTGGGGGTTTTAAACTACAGAAAATAAGAAATAGCTCTGAATGAAGCCGATGTAGCTTGCCAGTTATTGAAAGCCAGCCCTTGAATGAGTAATATTATTAAGGTCATTAATTAATTACCTTATTTAATAAAAAATGAAAAACTGTTAATTAACTGTTCCCAGCACCTGCTACCTCAGCATTTGCGTTTGCCCGCGAGTGATTGGTTAAGCTTGGGGGGCAGTGGGGGGATCTCCCCTCTCAGCAAGAAAATGGTTATCACACACACCATGTTTGGCCAAATTAATCAAGTGAAAAAGAAATGGCAGTTAGAATGTATCCTTCTTTGTTTCTTGCTATACTGATGGATAATGGATATATTGAAGGAAAGTCAACATGCAGTTGTGGAAAAATGCATCCAGGTCCTACTGGTGAATGTGAATGGGAAAATACATGCAACATTTCTATGCAAAATATACTCTGGGTAGAATTGTAAATTGTTAAATAAGCATTATAATAACAATATATGTAATCCATTAAGAAAAAGTGAATAATGCCAGTCAAACTTTGAAGCGTACAGGGTGTGTTTAGTAGTAGTTCGTGCTTTGCTTTGGGTGGAATGGTGGGCCTGTTTACATGCCTAGATGAAGTAAAAAAAGGCTACCTTTGTTGAAACATGGTATTCTTTTATGCTTTTAGTAGTAATGTTGCACTGGATGTGGTTTCTGCAAGACTATAACAAGAATAAATATTTTGCTTAAATAATTACTGCCTTGCTGAAGAACAGCAACTTTTTGTTATGACTTATGTTAGTCCTAAAGGTGTTTTAATCTAAATCTCAAAGCATTTAGTTGGACATTGGTAAACTGTCGGTAACTGACTGACTTTGCCATATTTGGAGCACAAGAGTGGCTAAAAAACAGTGCAACATTGGCAAATCTTGCAGACATGACAGATGCACAGATCCATTTTGAATAATGCATTTAGTAAACACGCCTGCATTAATTTTGTTGATGAATGAATACTTAGATGCCACCTGAAAGGAAACGCCTACCCTTGTGGAAAATAAGAAAATAACCAGACATTGGCCTGATCAATGATCTCATTCAGTCACTATACAAATGGAGATACATGAGCAGTGGTTCAGGTGAGATTTAATGTTAGCTCCATAATTTTTAACTGTTGCTAAACTGAAATCAAACTACCAGATTTTTGCTCATGGGTTTTCCATGCCTCTATGTGAGTATGTCAGATTCTTAACTGTGCCAATGTATCATTTTTCATACAGTAACTGTTATCTTGTGTGAAAAAATTACAACACACACATTTATACTTACATACAATGATTGGGCATACAATTATGACCTCCTGTCTAAATCTGTTCTGGTCAATCTTTTGTTGCCAAACAATCCCTGACCCATTGAGGCATGGACTCCCTGAAGGTGTAGTCTGCACCAAGATGTTAGCAACAGATCCTTTGAGTCCTGTAGGTTGTGAGGTGGGGTCTCCATCGATTGGACTTGTTTGTCCAACATGTCCTACAGATGATCTGGGTAATCTGGATGCCAAATCAACATCTCAAACACATTGTTGTTCTCCTCAATCACATTTCTGAACCATTTTTGCTTTGTGGCAGAGTTCAGTATCCTGATGAAAGAGGCCACAGGTATTGGGTAATATAGTTTCCATGGAAAAGGTATAGATGATCTGCAACAAGGTTTAGATAGGTGCTATGTGTCAAAGTAACATCTACATTGATGGCAGGACCCAAGGTTTCCCAGCAGAACATTGCTACTGCATCACACTGCAGCTGCCAACATGCCTTCTTACCATAGTGCATCCTTGTGTCAGGTGCGCAGGTAAGCCAGGTGAGCAACACACACAACCCGGCCATCCAGGGTCATGCGTGTTGTTTAGGGATGGGTACTGGTATCGGGTGCCATGACATAAACGGTAGTAACCAGACCGAAAAGCAGCGCACATTTCGGTGCTTTATTTCGGTGCTTTTTTTTCTTGAGATGTCATACACTTTGGATTCTAGCCAATCATTTTACCTTTGCAAGGATAGTAGGCAGGCCCGGGTACGTACGTTCTTTTAGAGCAGAGCAGAAAAATGCCCAAGGCGAAGCGGTCAAAAGTCTGGCTGTACTTCACAGCAAAAGATGCAAACTCAGCAGCCTGCAACAAGTGCTTTAAGGTGATACTGTGCAAAGGAGGTAACACCTCGAATTTGATGAAACACCTGGTGACGCATAGCAGTTTTTTTAAAAGCTGAGAAATGCACCGTATTTGATAGCTTGCTGCAAGACCTCACACCGAGCACATCTACTGCGGGTGTGGTGCCTGTTATCGGACCTGGAGTTAGCAACATCCCCCAAGAACCCGAAGACAAGAGTCCTGGTCCCTAGCCCTGCCAGTGTAGCAGAAATAATGACAGATGATGATGGTAGCAGCAGCCATTATTCTCTGGGTGAGTAGCTTAATGTTGTTCGTGTGTAATTTACCGTCGTAGTTATATGCCACTGTCTTCTTGTTTGATGGCAGATACTCCCTTCACCCTGGCCAAAAAGAAAAAGTGGAAAACAGCTAAACATGAGAGGTTTTTGGACAAAGCTTGTGTTCTCCATTCTTTAAGCAGTGGTTCGAGCAGTGGTTCGAGCAGTGGTTCGAGCAGTGGTTCGAGCACCGTTTAAGCACCGGCACCGTTTCAAAAGTACCGTTTTGGCACCGGTATCGGATAAAACCTAAACAATACCCATCCCTAGTGTTGTTAAAGACAACATGATTCATCAGACCAGGCCACCACCTTCCATTGCTCCATGGTCAGGTTCTGATCCTCATTAGCCCATTGTTGATGCTTTCACTGGTGGACAGGATCAGCATGGGCATCCTGGCTGGTAAGCAGCCCCATACAGCACAAACTGCAATGCATTTACAGTGGCTTGCAAAAGTATTCCCCCTTGAACTTTTCCACCTTTTGTCACATTACAGCCACAAACATGAATCAATTTTATTGGAATTCCACGTGAAAGACCAACACAAAGTGGTTCGTTCCACTTGAGAAGTGGAACGAAAATCATACATGATTCCAAACATTTTTTACAAATAAATAACTGAAAAGTGGGGTGTGCGTAATTATTCAGCCCCCTGAGTCAATACTTTGTAGAACCACCTTTTGCTGCAATTACAGCTGCCAGTCTTTTAGGGTATGTCTCTACCAGCTTTGCACATCTAGAGATTTCTTGCCCATTCTTCTTTGCAAAACAGCTCCAGCTCAGTCAGATTAGATGGACAGCGTTTGTGAACAGCAGTTTTCAGATCTTGCCACAGATTCTCAATTGGATTTAGATCTGGACTTTGACTGGGCCATTCTAACACATGGATATGTTTTGTTTTAAACCGTTCCATTGTTGCCCTGGCTTTATGTTTAGGGTCGTTGTCCTGCCTGAAGGTGAACCTCCGCCCCAGTCTGAAGTCTTTTGCAGACTCCAAGGGGTTTTTTTCCAAGATTGCCCTGTATTTGGCTCCATCCATCTTCCCATCAACTCTGACCAGCTTCCCTGTCCCTGCTGAAGAGAAGCACCCCCAGAGCATGATGCTGCCACCACCATATTTGACAGTGGGGATGGTGTGTTCAGAGTGATGTGCAGTGTTAGTTTTCTGCCACACATAGCGTTTTGCATTTTGACCAAAAAGTTCCATTTTGGTCTCATCTGACCAGAGCACCTTCTTCCACATGTTTGCTGTGTCTCCCACATGGCTTGTGGCAAACTGCAATCAGGACTTCTTATGGTTTTCTGTTAACAATGGCTTTCTTCTTGCCACTCTTCCATAAAGGCCAACTTTGTGCAGTGCACGACTAATAGTTGTCTTATGGACAGATTCCCCCACCTGAGCTGTAGATCTCTGCAGCTCGTCCAGAGTCACCATGGGCCTCTTGGCTGCATTTCTCATCAGCGCTCTCCTTGTTCGGCCTGTGAGTTTAGGTGGACGGCCTTGTCTTGGTAGGTTTACAGTTGTGCCATACTCCTTCCATTTCTGAATGATAGCTTGAACAGTGCTCCGTGGGATGTTCAAGGCTTAGGAAATCTTTTTGTAGCCTAAGCCTGCTTTAAATTTCTCAATAACGTTATCCCTGACCTGTCTGGTGTGTTCTTTGGACTTCATGGTGTTGTTGGTCCCAATATTCTCTTAGACAACCTCTGAGGCCGTCACAGAGCAGCTGTATTTGTACTGACATTAGATTACACACAGGTGCACTCTATTTAGTCATTAGCACTCATCAGGCAATGTCTATGGGCAACTGACTGCACTCAGACCAAAGGGGGCTGAATAATTACGCACACCCCACTTTGCAGTTATTTATTTGTAAAAAATGTTTGGAATCATGTGTGATTTTCGTTCCACTTCTCAAGTGGAACGAACCACTTTGTATTGGTTTTTCACGTGGAATTCCAATAAAATTGATTCATGTTTGTGGCTGTAATGTGACAAAAGGTGGAAAAGTTCAAGGGGGCCGAATACTTTTGCAAGCCACTGTATATTCTGTCACCTGTCTATCAGAACCAGCATTATGTCTGGCAATTTGAGTTGGATCGGACCACGCGAGCCAGCTTTCACTCCCCATGTACATCGATAACCCTGTCGCTGGTTCACCACTCTTCCTTCTTTGGATCACTTTTGATAGCTAGTGATAATGTTATGCCTGATCGGCGTATAATTTCTCTTATTTTAAACATACTTTAGTGGAAAAAATAGCACTCAGAGAGAAAGTTCGAAGCAGCAGAATGTCTCATAATTTTTACAGTCGCACAGTACACAGCCTCAGGACTGCTCTTTGTCACTCGCTGAGCAGAGCAGACAGACAGTAAGCTGCGCCTGCAGCAGGAGAGCAAGACCTTTGATTGCAGAGCAGTGCTGTCCATAGATTTTCATTAGGCTTTTTTTTAAATACTTCCTAAAGTACTATTAAAAGTTGATAACTCTAGCAGCAGAGTTACTTAGCTAGTAACAATGAGGTGCACCAAAGCCTGGTGATTATTGCACAGTGAACAATGGCATGGCAGGGTAAAAGAAAAATGCAAATCCAAAAATTAAGACCCAATGGTAAGAATGTCCTCTACATATCACACATCCTACATTTCTATTGCAAAAATAGCAACTGAAGAGTGGAAGAAAATGTAAATGAGTCTAAATTGCTATCGAGCATGTTCAAAAAGAGATTGCTTTGAAATGATCAGATATCTTTTGTACCCTAGTTTGTACCAAAAGTACAAAAACTTTGCAATAATAAGTTTAACATGTATTATTCCACGAAGAAGCATAAGGTAGCCTGCAGAGCTGCTAAGACAAAGTGCCTGCTGTCATTATGCTATCTAATGTCTTGATCTATTATACAAAATTAAAAAAAAAAAAAATACAAAAATACAAAAGAAATTACATATAACTGATATCCATAAATACATTCTGTCAAAGATAATAGCTATGAATAAGATCAAAGTCCATTTGATGTGATTTGTTAAGCTTTAAAGTGTATAAAAACGGCATAATTGAGCACATCAATGGATGATTGCTTCTTGTTTCTTTGATGTGTCTTGCTTGCTCTGTTCACAATGTGGATTTATGGATCGTGAATACAGGGAGGGAATGCTTAATATCTCTTTATTTCTTTGTGTCTATTCGTCTTTTACAACAAATTGCTCCTTTGAGACAGGTTCAGACTTGGGTCTTGTGCAGCTTCTAGCATACTTGTCCCCTGTGTGAGTGGGGAGGGACAGTACTGACGATTAAAGGACTACTGGCAAGGGAGAGTGTGGGATCATTTGTGAGCATATATGTGTGGGTAGATTTTTTTTTTTCTTCCTTTTCTTTTTCGACGGGGCTCGCAGTAGAAGTTTCAATGTGTAATCTAGCAGCAGTGGGAGAAAACTTGCCTGCAGGGTTTTTGAGGCTTTTGTGAGTTTCCACCTTCAGAAGAAAAAAAAAAACAGGCAGCAGCAGCAAACTTAATCCTACTCCTACAAGGCAACGGGAGGCCCAACCACCAGTAAAGATAGACAAAACCAGAGAGGAGAAAGCGAAGTAGGAAAGTGGGCCTTTCTCTCACTTGTTGTTTTAAGCCACAGACAAATCAGCATCACACTTGATCAACGTTTAGAGGTGCAGTTTTTGTGACTGCCATTTCCATTTTGTCTTTAGAACAAACAAAGCAAAATAAATTATAGATAAAAAGCTACAAAGTCGATCCAGTTAAAGCAATTTTAGATGTGTTGGTCATATGAAGGATGGATAATACAAACAATAGGACAGAGTGGAGGTGGGCACAGGTAAAATGGTGCATGGCAGGTGGAGCTATCCCATATGGAAAAGATATATATAAATCTTATAAAGTTTGTATCTGTCTTGTGTGAAATTTGTATGAAAAGCATACAAGAGTGAAAACAGATATAAGATCTATTGAAAAATTATATAATGAAACTTGTATGTTTTGGATACTTAGTAAAACAATATATGAAAGTAATGAGAAAGTGGCCACTTTCATGAGTAAATCATATAAATTTTTACTATTTCTTTTCCATATGGGATAGTAACTTTCAAAAGACAGGTCAGGTGGCCTGCTTTACATTCAGTCCTAATCAGCAGTATTTAGATGACACAAGCACTTTACAGTTGACTATCAGGTGCTTAGATCAACTTTGGTACCAATTTCCAGACAATGCTTGGAGAATTTGTGTTTGTTGTCATGAAGTTTTCTGTCTGTGACCCCGTCCGGTCCAAACATTCAGTTGTGAAAAATGTCAACATTTGCTTGAAGGATTGTTTTACTTGTGAAAAACCCTCTAATGGAAATTGAAACTATAGAGGGAATGACACAAGGAATGTTGCAGAGACAACCTGGCTAGCCTGCAGGTAGAGAAATACGAGACAGGCAAGGCTTGTATTTCAGCAACTGAAATTTCAAAATAATAGCCTTTTATATACCACCTCTGTGTTTTCATAACTTTGATTTAAAACGTATCGGTGTTAAACTGATCTCTGGCATTAATTTTAGACCGTATTTAAAAATATCATGGACACTCACTAATTTGACCTTTGACCTTTATGGCATCACTCAAATGATTGCAAAACAAATATCACCTCAATCCAATAAGATCTGTAGGAGGAGTTTGTTAAAGTATAAGACCAGAAAATGGCAAAGATGCTGCCAAAGTTGCATATTAAATGCAAAATGGCTAAATTCTAGCTGGGTTTAGAGGATGGCTCCAAAATGGCATTTTTTATGTCTTGGGAAATTACATGAACCTACAGAATATCACATATGTAGTAACTGTATCATAGCACAAGGGGCTGCTTCATTGAAATATTGTAGGTGGTGCCACAGGGAAAATCCATAACACATACGTGCACTCAGAAAGCGTAACCACTACTGAACAGCAAAGGCTATACTAAAAGGTTCATGTTTCATTATGTTTTCATTACTATTTAATTTTTATAGCTAACATGCTGATGTCAACCTGCTCAACCCGATATCACAGCAAAGTGTGTAACACACTCACCACTGTGTCCATTTCAGGCTTTGGCTCTCCAAAGTGTGAAATATACACGCCTGAAGAAGTTGCAATAAGTTACAGTAACAGCACAGGGCCTATTTTAGCTTATTAGCTTATTTTAAGCCGACATGAAAATAATGTCTGGACATTGCTAACACATTTACATGTAAATACATATTAGCCGCTTAGTTTAATCTTTTCTGACAATTAGGGACCCTGGAATGCACGTTTTTTGCACACTACCGCCTTCTTGACTTTAAATCTCCTCCTGCTGGTAGTGCAGCTTCTGCATGCCTGTACATTTCACGCTTTGGAGAGGCAAAGCGTGAAATGGACACGGTGGAGTGGCATGTCTATAACACGTTTTGCCGTGATACTGGGTTGGCCTGTTATGTGAACATTGTGACGTTGTAGGGCATCCTTTTGAAAAAGTGTGTTGTACAGCTCTGCCAGCTGTACAACACACTTTTAACTTTGGTATTATATATTACTTGAGCTCGAGTTGTTATTGGGATCTACCATCACATATAATTAGTAAAAATTAATTTTAGGTGAATAGCACAAATGGAGCCTCATGAGCAAATTTATAAGCGCATAGTCAGCCATTAGTTTCAAATTTCCTTTATAGTTCTACAATGACGTGGATATGAGTGAAGCACCAGTAAAGTGGTGGCAGTCCAACCGTTTTGCCAAAAGAAATGATCATTTGAACATGTTTGTAATGATGGTGATGTGCAATCTGTTTATTCCTCAGACAATGCAAGAGCAGAGGCGGAGGTCCGTGCTCAGAGCTATTCGTTTGCTTGTCTGTCAGTACGATTACACAAAAACTTCCCAGCTAAATTTCATGTCACTTGGCACAGAGGTGGAACATGGGCCAAGGAAGAACTGTTTGGTGTGGGCAGAAGTGCAGCTCACGTTTCATAAAATTGCCAAATGTGCCCTTGGCAGAGGCTCTCTGAGTACCATTCTAGTGCATAGACTAATTTTGAAAACCCGCATAAATCCAACAGCCTCAACAGATGTTTTCCATTCATCTCCTATTTCTTCATTATGACAAAGAAATTGAATTACTTGTAATTATTCAAAATGTCTGGAAGAATAATGTTGATAAACCACTACTGAAAATGCATTTACACCAGAATAGCATGAATGCAATATGTAAGGCTGGGGAGGGGAGGGAAGAGACGGAAGAAAAGTGGGTGGGATATTTGAGGGTAGCTAAAGTTTGGCAAAATATATTTGTTGTATATAACTCCTCCAGCAGTGCAATAAATCACTGCCTGTTTAAAGACACAACATAATAGCAGGAGAAATAAGATCAGGCGATGAAAAGAGCACTCGTGTGATGACAAGAAATAAACATTATCAGCACAGCAAATGAAAAACTGAGCCACAAACGGGGAGTAAGATCACTCAGAGACTGCTTCTTTATTTTTTGCAAAACTGTAAAAAAGTTTTAGACGCACACAACTCACAACAAGCACAAGACTGTACAGTCTGAAGCACTTAAATACACACATACTTTGGGAGGCTGCTCAAGGTATAAAATAGTTCACATTGCAGTCTTTTACATGGTACTATTAATATTACCACTAATGCACGCTCTCACATGGTCCAGTATAAACACAAAGCCCAAAGACCATTATCAGCAAACAGGCTCGCTTTCTGATGTTAATTTAGTAAGGGAGACAGAGGAGCTGGACGAGAGACCGCAAGCTTGCTGGTTGGAAAGCAGAGCCAGCGTGGTCTCCGAGTCGCCCTGGCCTCGCCACTGAGGCCAATTTGCAGACGTTCATTTCCTCCAATCTGTCAGGGTGCAGGGGGAGAGCCAGAGTGCATGGGACAAGGGGAGTAGCGAGGAGAAATAAGGCTAAATGAGACCCTGGGGAACTGGAGACCACAGAGCAGCTAGCTGTGTCCTACTCTCTTCCAACACCGGGATGTATGAGGTTTTCCTCCACCTCTTTTTTTTCTTGGCTCCAGTTTTCAGAACAAAATTACCTCTTCACACTCTCCCCGCCACCGTGCTTACTGAGTAAAGA
The DNA here is from genome assembly GCF_056152115.1 of Neolamprologus brichardi. Lineage (NCBI taxonomy): Eukaryota > Metazoa > Chordata > Actinopteri > Cichliformes > Cichlidae > Neolamprologus > Neolamprologus brichardi. The sequence continues at coordinate 31,776,309 of NC_142104.1, forward strand.
TTAGCATTCAAACACAGATAGCACTGCCCTTAAAATCTGCTCGACTAGCTATTGTTACTAGAGAACAGGACCTATTTAGGGTAAAAAGTTATTATTAACATGTCAGTCATTTATTTCAAATGAATATTGATCTTGCTGCAGGGAACAATGTACATGTAATATAGACACAATGTCACCATTCACTTTGAGTTCGATACCAAACATAATCTCTATATATTGTGTTATATTTGGTAGTATTAACATTAATTTTAATCATATTTCATATTTATCATTGGATTCAATGCTACTAGTGTGAATGATTTGCATTTGATTGAAAAAAAATGACTGTTTTTATTTCTAACATGTAAATAGAAATAAAATACAAAACAAAATACAATGTAAAAATACAAAACAACTAAGTAAAAGTTAACAAAAATATAGAATTGCCATGAATAATTCTATATACCAACAATTTACATGCTCAAAAAAAAGAGTAGTGTAAAGTTTTACTAAGTTACACTTATTTGATCCTACCTTACAAATAAGTGCTCATCGACATAAAATCAGACAATTTGTAATCCTTATTTATATTTTACCGGGCCTTAGTGTAATGTAGGTGTCACAAAACGGCTGAAGGCCAAGTACCAAAAATCAAACCCAAGTGCAGAAAAGCCAAAGCGGAGGCTGAGGAAAGGGTTTAACAAAGGTTTATTAACTAGCACAAAAATGACGTTTACGATAGTACAATAGTAGTACAAGTAACACGTTACTGTAATCCGATTACTTTTTTCAAGTAACGAGTAAAGTAAGGGATTACTATTGCAAAAACTAATTTGATTACTGTTACGTTCCCGTAGGAACGCTGCGTTACTGCAACTGTGATTTTTTGCGAGAAATTCTCATGACAGTGATGTAAGCGAGTACGACATTCGTGACAACAGCTGTGTGCAGATCAACAATGGATAATATATGGAGCGCGGGAGAAAGTATGAGCGTGCAGCGTTTAAAGCGTGGATGTACTGACCTTATTTTGAGTTTGATTCCATAAAAAGTGACAAAAACATTAGCGTCCGTTGTGCGTGGGAAGAAAAATTCTTTTTACAGCAGAAAAAACCCCTAAACTTCCAAGCAAGCACCGAGTGCGCTACCACGTATTTCCGTACCACGGAAATTCACAGAGAAACTCGCAGATTCTTCCACTGACCGCCGCAGCACACCTGCACCAGGGCAAACCCCCGCCTACCCCATTCCTGCTTTACAGGTGAAAATAGAGCAACAGGACCGCTAGTCTTTGATTTTATTTATTTTCTGCTGTGTTTCACTTGCATCTATTTGAAAGAGTGAATGTAAACACAAAAAAATATTTTATTTTATGTGCAGGAATGTGCAGAAAATAGGTTTAAATGTTAAACAAATTTCTTCCAGTCAGAGAATGTTGCATATAATTAAATTTTTGTTTGATGCATAAAGTTAAAAGATTAAAACTAGTAAAACAAGTTTTAAAAAGAGACTTTTCCATTTGATTACATTTTTTATGATGGATTATGCAGAAAAAGTAGAATTGGGCTGACAGATCTATCACTTTATCACCTATTCATGTTGTAAATCGTGTTTTTAAAAAGTAACTAAGTAATTAATTACTAGGGATGGGTACCGGTATCCGGTGCTATGATGGCACCGGTTCTGACATAAACGGTAGTAACCAGACCGAAAAGCAGCGCACATTTCGGTGCTTTTTTTTTTCCTGAGCTGTGATACACTTTAGATTCTAGCCAATCATTTTACATTTCCGAGGATAGTAGGTGGGTCCAGGTACGTACGTTCTTTTAGAGCAGAGCTACAGATTAAAAATGACCAAGGCGAAGCGGTCAAAAGTCTGGCTGTACTTCACAGCAAAATATGCAAACTCAGCAGCCTGCAACAAGTGCTTTAAGGTGATACTGTGATACTGTCAAAGGAGGTAACACCTCAAATCTGATGAAACACCTGGCGACACATAGCGTTTTTTTTAAAAGCCAAGAAATGCGCCGTATTTGATAGCTTGCTGCGAGATCTCACACCGTGTACATCTACAGTGTACAGTCTGGTGCCTGTTATCTGACCCGGAGTTAACATCCCCCAAGAACCCGAAGAGGAGAGTCCTGGCCCCTAGCCCTGCCAGTGTAGCAGAAATGATGACGGATGATGATGGCAGCAGCAGCCGTTCTTCTCTGCGTGAGTAGCTTAATGTTGTTCGTGTATAATTTACGTTGAGTAAGCTAACCACGTTATTACATTAATGCAGCTAAGGTGAACTAGCAAACATCATTATAGCTACATGCGGCTGTCTTCTTGTTTGATGGCAGATACTCCCTTCACCCTGGCCAAAAAGAAAAAGTGGAAAACAGCTAAACATGAGAGGTTTTTGGACAAAGTTTGTGTTTTTTCCATTGTTTAAGCACTGCTTCCAGCCAAGAGTGATACCATATATGCCCCATAGCTGCAGAAAAGGCTAACATTGTTATCTTTTTACAAAAAAACAGCTGAACATGAGAGGTTTTTTGGACCAATTTTGTGTTCTCCATTCTTTAAGCACCGGTTTGAGCACCGGCACCGTTTCAAAAGTACTGGTTTGGCACCGGTATCGGATAAAACGTAAACGATACCCATCCATATTAGATTGAAACTTTGATCCTTTTTTATGTGTTACTCTTCTCTTGTATTTATTTAATTTCTATTTTATTTGAACGTATTTATTTTATTAATCTCTGGCTTTCTTGCACAGCTATATTTTGTCCTGTCTCCCTCCCCTCAGATGCCTGCCTCTCCCTGAGCTTGGTTCTGTCAGAAATTTCTTCCTGTTAAAAAGGAGTTTTTCCAACTGCTTGCTCATACGTAGTTGTCTGATTTCTGGGGTTTTCTCTCTGTTATTATTGTAGGTTCTTTAGCTAACAACATAAAAATCAACTTGAGGAAACTGTTGCTGTCATTTAGTGCTTTACAAATTAAACTGAATTGAATTGAACTGAATGAATCCATACAAAAACAAACCCAAAAACGTTTTACATTTTGATTTTTGTACACAGAATACAGCATCTATTTGGGATATAACACTTATGTTATATGTTATATAGGGTATAGGATAACAATAGATGCTATACAGATGTTATAACATGTACTATTTTATTTCCTGCAGTTGCTTAATCTTGATATATTCCCACTATTATTATATTATTATTTTTTTATTATTATTATTTTCATCTTATTTTTCCAATTGCCATGCACTGTCATTTGTTTTATAGCTGTGAAAAGTTTATGCCAGTGAACAATTCTCATCAGACATGACAAGTCATTATTGCAAAACATCATCCTAAACGCTTGGGAGACTACTGTTTGCACACATAATTGTTGTGGTTTATTTGTGGCATGTTTCATAAAGCTTTTATTGACATATTTCTCATATTTTAATGTGGTGGCAAGACTAAATGTTAGCACAGAGGATATGTGTGTTGGAGGGCGGGGGGGCTGTATTGTGCTGACCTTGTGGTTACAGTAATGACATGTTTAAGAGGACGGTGGCGCCAGACAGCTCCGTAGACCCCTACCACGCTTAATTCGAGAACAGAACTGTTTGGGTCAGATGAGCTCAACACACGGTGGCTTGAATAACACCATATGAAATGAAATAGTCAAGGGAACTGCTGCGGGCCAGAGTTGATTTTATGAAATTTTCAGGAATTTAGAACACCCAGTTACAATATTAGACTGAGCAGACAGTGTGTAATTACTGTGGCTATTCCTCAGAGGGATTTCACAGAGCTCACAGTGTAAAGAGAAGCAGCACTGAAGCAGTTAGAACTTCATGTTTCACGATGTTGTTGCACTTCACACCTCTAATCTAGTGAGTGAGCTTGTTAGGAAGAGCACTGCGTGTCTCTCAAGTAATGGTGGGACAAAGTATTGACAGAGCAACATATTCCCCCTGGCGCCAAATATCCGTGAATTATAAAGCATGCTACTGCTACAACTAACTCCTAGATGGCACTTAAATGAGCGCAAAAGAAAAAAAAGTAAATCACACATTATTATTATCACACATTATTAAAGTTTATGATAATACACACGGACACCACAGGGCAGTATATACACTCCTAAATCTGACATTACTTTTTTTTCTGAATTATTTTGTGTGTTATATCATAGATTCACAGTGTATCTAGTACCACAGAATCACTGTATCGTCAGTAGGAATTACAACACTGTTGTGATAGTGCTCTATCATTAATTACTCTGTGATTCATCATTCAAAATAAAAGCCCAGAGTTAATTTTGGAAATTTACTGACATGCTTTAATATGTCACATTTATCTTCTTGTATTATTGTTATCTTCACAATAAAACACATAGATGTTACGTATGTCAAGTGTATAAAAATTATTTAAAAAATCTGCTTTGTGTGGTGCTACTACAACACTTGCTCTTGCTATTAAGTTATCCCACATATTATGATGAATTAGATTTAGCATATGCAATATCAAAATAGCATCATCCACATTAAGTCATACACATTATATATGTACATTTTGCTGTTAAAATGAACTGTTGCGTTATTTGTTGATTTATAGATCTTGCCACTTAGTCAAAGATTTCCATAGATGATATTCCCTGTGTTGCGTTAAGATGCAGTTAAGGAATTCAAAGATTCTCCATGATGGTGAGAGGAAATGCTCTCTGTGTCACACACAGGACAGAGGATGATTAGTTAGCATAATGAAAAGCGACTTTTTATTACGTGAGCTCGGGTCTGGGAACAAGGCAAGAAAAGGCTAGGAGAGACTATGAAGGTAAGTACGGCACCCATCCAGTCAGAATGATGGCATTTTATATGGTTTCCTATTTTCTTCTTATACTGTTTTCACTACTTGTGACTGAGTAGATTAGATGGCCTCTTGGGAGCGATGAGCACACCACTGTCCAATCATGTGTTTGTTCAGAAAGAAGGATAAATAAAACTATAACAAAAACTTTCTTGTTGCTGTCTGTCGTAGACTGTATTATTATTCTTTATCATTCTGCTGTAATGCAACAATTTCTCTTGGGATCAATAAAGTCTATTTATCTATCTATTGCACTGTAGACAGTGACTGACATGTTAAATAGCCACTGCTGATTAAAAATCTCTTGTGTCCAAGTGGGTGAGTAGTTATGGATGTGTCAGCGTGTTTTCCCCCATCTCCCCCCTCCTGGCCCCCTCCTTGTAAAAAATATGTTTTGTTCACGCCAGATTCAGCAGTACAATTATCACTGTGCCCTTTTCTGCCTCGGCTCTTTAGGCCACGAGATGAAGCATGAAATGAATTCTGTGGCCATTGGCTGGGCCAGCTGGATTTAGATTGTGCCAACACAATGGCCGGGGTTGGTGCCATGACACTTATTTGCTTTTGCTATTAAGTTGTTTCTCTTGGTGATTAATGAGCACTGTCAGCATAAACCACTGTTTATTATGTCAGCATACTTTCAAATATTCATGTAATGCTCAGTCAAAGCCCAACTAAGCACAATCTGCAGTCTACTTTACTCAAAAATATCTTTACTGCCACAGGAAAAATTATATAATAAGTATGAATAAAATATAGTTATTATGTTTTTCAAGTTTCATTACTGCTCATCAAGTTGAGCTCATCAGTACAAATGTACTGTTTATAAGATATAAGATAAGACAAGGGAAACCTGCAGTCAGCTGAGACTGAAGAAGTCACTTGGATGACTGACGAAAAGTTTTTCCCACTGAAAACGCCACGTCCAGATGAACAGAATCAACTTTTGGAGATTTACTTACCTGGATGATTGAGAATGCATCAAGACAAGTTCAAGGTTATGGGGAAAGGGTGGGAACTTATCCCAGCTGTCATAGGCCAAAAGGCGGGGAACACGTTGGACAGGTAACCACTATCTCACACAGACAGACGACCACTCACACTCAAATTCTCACCCATGGCCAATTTAGAATCACCAACTAAGCGAACACCCAGAAAGAACTCACACAGGTGTGTGGACAACACGCACTCCCCACAGAACGGCCTCAACCACCCCATCCAAACCTGACATAAACACAGAATCACCTAGCACGAGACATGTTACCCATGAGTGCCCATTTTACATGAAAAATAGTAAATGTATAAATGTAAATTCAATTAAGTATTGAAGTGTGACATTAAAACATTATAATGTGTATGTGTTTGTGCAAAAGTATATATATACTCTATTTACAGTATGTAAAGGGATTTCTGTGCTAGCAACACTACTTTCCTTTCCCATGCTTGTTTTGTCTTTTGCTTCTTCATTTTGTAACATTAATAATAAAAAGCTTCAACAAGAGCAGTAATTCATTCAAAACTGAAAACTTTTCATCAACCTACAAAGGTCTATAAAGAGCTCACTCAAACCTGTCATTATGAAGAAGAGAAAGAAGTCTTCTTTTGCAAATCAGAGATTACATGTTGATAATTAAGTTGTCATGATAAAGATTTGTGTTCTGACTTGCATCAACACATCCGCTCTACAGTCATGCTTGTTACCACGATTGGTGCAGAAGCGCTACTCTACTACTACTCTACTACTACTCTACTACTACTCTACTACTCTTGAGCCTAATAGTTAAACTGAGTTCACAATGCAGTAACATTAATGTGGGTGTTTACGTTTTTTCATTACCAAACCGTATGAATTAGTGTCACATATAGTTGAAATGTATCGGTAAAATTTAGTACTAACTTTATTGGGCGCACCTGCAAGCCCCATCCATAACAATGACACTGTTACTCTTAAGGCCTTTACACACGAAATTTGTGCAATTATTGTGTGATTATTTGTGTCTCATAAATATTTTTTTAGACTCACCTATTCTTAATCCAGCTGCTTTTTCGCATGCTAGTAAACAGATCAGACCAATCAGACCCCTGCAATCTTCCAGACCGCATGCACACAGTTCACATTGTAAAGACAAATTTTTGGCAATATTGTATCAGGCTTGCTGTGTGTATATGTTACATAGTGTCATTTTGTTTTTTAAATTTACTGTGTAATGCAGGGGTCGGCAACCCTAGGCACGCGTGCCACAGTTGGCACGCGAAGGGTTAACTGATGGCACAACCATAGCTGGACTGGCCATCGGGCATACTGGGCATTTGCTCAGTGGCCTGGTGACTTTTTTTTCTTTGTAACGGTATAAACAATGAAAGGTGGTGGATTGGCCAGATGCTGGTCAGTGTGTAAAAATAACTCAGTTGTTTGGTGGTGGCTGTGGCGGTGCTTCCTCAGATTCAGTAACATTAGCAAGTGGTGGAGGCCAGCAGGTGGATGAGAGAAAGGGGAGGCAGGAGGAGAGATCCGAGGCGGCCGCCGGTCCGAGAGTCAGGTGAACTGAACTTCAGGTAAGAAGTTATAACCTGCAGTCTATCTGGGTCAGATATAAACCAAGTTTAGGTGGAGTTTATTTTCGTTGTGCTGACTTTTTACAGTCAGTTACAATAACTCGTACTGCCTACTAGCTAGCATGACGGAGTTTCTATACAGATGGGTGGGTGCTTTGATGGTACTGATAGTGAACTTTATTTTATTCATAAGGTTAGTTAGTAGAGTTGCCAACCGTCCCGTAAAAACACAGAATCGTCCCGTATTGAGAGAAAATATTACTCATTCCGTGTTGAGGTGAAAAGGAACAGTTTGTCCCGGACTTCAGCTAGAATGGAAAAAGACACAAAGCTGGAGTTATTCTATGTCTTTACGCTGCACAGCTGCCTCTTTTTTTCTCATTCTCTCCCCCTCTCTCGCCTGTTGCTACTTCAATCATGAAACGGATCAATGATCAGCTGATCGGCTTTTTTCTTGTTTGTTTATCGCCCACTTTGCGCCAGAAAGACAAAACCGCCGAATGTTGCGCTAAACAACAGCAGCACGTTTAAGCGTGATCAGCTGTTGTTAGAATGTATATAATATTACTTTCTAGTAGCTGATGTTTGTTGGAGCCACAGCTGTAAAGCTGCTGGTCCTGATGTCGGTTTGGATATCTGGTGAGAGGGAAGCATGAAGATGAAACCAGGAGATGTCCTTACTGAATCATCAGAGCTGAACAGGTGATGGAGAAGCAGGTTTACCTTTTAGGTGACATGAATGAGTTGAAGGGAAGTTATGAACTGTTTCTGAGAGACAAATAACACCAGGATCCTTTTTTTTATGTAGCTGACAGCTGGTAACGGTGCAGGGGCGGGTCTAGCAAAGTTTTGCCAGGGGGCCAGGTAGGGCATTAACAGGGAAAGGGGGGGCACAAAGAAATACTTTCTTATTCTCATTTAAAATGTCTAGCTTTTAATAAATACTTATCTGAATCTTACAACCAAAGTTTTTATCTGACGTAAAATGTATAGAAATCATACTACTACTACCTGACAAGTTTAACTGTCTTCAGAACATTGCAGAGGCCTTATTGACAGTATTTGGCTCTACATATCTGTGTGAGCAGATTTTCTCTCACATGAAGAGTGTCCTCAGGTAGCCGTCTGAATGCTGGACACTCAGAGACCTGTGTCTCTGAGTGGGAGACCAGAGATCACATTAACATGTGTGTCTCTGTATTAACAGACATGCCATATTGGCCCAGTTTATTTTTCTTATCATTGTTGTGAGGAGACCATAAATAGCATTTGCATTTTCTGTTGTACAGTTCATTTGCTGTTATGGAGTTCTTGTTATGGATAAAAAGTGTCTTTTTTTTTGTTTCAAAATAGCTGATAACTATTCGCTGATAGCTGCCAACATCTGTGAATAAATATAATTCTATAAAGTGGTTCTATATAGTGTGTAACCGTTAATATAGAGCGTTATTAAATTTATTGCTAATGCAATCATATGGCACACTGACTTCTGAGGAAATTTTAAATGGCACTCCTCATCAGAAAGGTTGCCTACCCCTGGTGTAATGGCTTTTGGAATGACTGCAGCCTGCTCAGCTCTGTGTCTTGGTGTTTGTGTCTTTGTGTGCACACACAGGCATATTATAATTAGTGTTTTAGACTTAAAAGTGTCAAACTTTGAACTCATTTTACCTGAACCTAATTCTAATTTTAGCCCTAAAACCATGCCTAACATGTTTTTATTTTTCTCTTTTTCTCTTTGCTTTTGGTTTGATCACTCACACATTTTGTTTTAGATGAAAAATGAGAAAACTGCAAAACTACAACCCACAGTCTGCCATGTGTGCACAGCCACATTTTAAACAGGAACGACCACACACACACACACACACATACAGCATCTGCAGCCTTTGAACTATCCTCTTTATAAAACAGTGGCTTAATGACTACCTGTGTGTGACGTGTTTAGGGGACATCTGTAAAGAACAATTCAAGACTGTTAAAATGAGACATTTCACTTATTGCGGTAGATATAAGACTTGTCCAAGTTCACAGAGTCCATTTACACAACAGGTGCTGCTCATCACTCAACAGGTAAGTGTACACACCTTCACACTAAGCTGTACACACCCCTCCCTCCCCCATGTGCAGGTGTCGGACGTTTGACAAAGAGTAAAATGTAAACAGGCTTGTCGTTTAGCCAGGAGGACAACATAAAAGGCGGTTTGCAGGGTTTTGAGGTTGCTTTAGGATAGCTTGGTAGCCTATTGACACAGCTGCATGCCCCACCTTATGCCCATATCGCCTAAAGAAAAGAAGTTTGCATGGAAGCCTGCACGCAGCGCAATCTGTTATTTTGAAAGTTAAAAGAAAACCCAAGTGGGTAGAAAATATTCTGAAAAAGCCAGACAAAAACCCAACAACCTTTATAAGCCCCCAGAGGATTCAGAGCTTTTGTAAGCAGTATATTTGGGTTCTCTGTGTACACACACATGCCTGCACACATATGTATATACATATACGTTGGCGTGTATAGTACGTGTGTGGTTTTGATTATGTGTGCGATCTTTGTGTGTACTGTCATTCCCCAGCTGTTGAGGCTGTTGCTTCAAAAAGAAGCGGCACACAATTATAAGTTCCATTCTGAGGAGCACAAAGAGAAGGCGGCGGTGGACGGGTCGATAGAAAAGACGCCCTATTTATAGTGAACTCCTGGGCATTTTATAGACGGCCACTTTTGTGTTTGTGATGGAACATGTGGATGAAGGAAATTGTCACATAATTGCACCCTGTTAAGCTTGTGACCTATCATTTTGTCGAAAAGCGAAAGGGGCTATTCTCTGCGAGCTTTGTTATCAGTGATGGCAGGGAATTTCAAAGAGAAGAGAGTGAAAAAAGGGTTTTAATCAAGTTGACATCATCTGTGAGTGACTTCAACGTAAACTGAAGTGCATCACTGCACATAAGGGACTGAGTTCTAAATGCAAAGAGAATCTGTGATGGTTTAACAACCTTGGCTCTGCTCTCAGCAAGTGAGAGAAAAGCCACATCCACACTTATGTGGACCACTTAAATTGTTTAGGGTTTTATCACATTCAGGCTCCATCTGTGATAAGAGGACAGCACAAGACTGACGAGATTCACAAATCTAAAACTCAGCAGGCTAACCAGCCATATTAGTTTGATTTGGTCCGTTAATTTAATCACACTCTTCACAAATCAATGGCAGTTATGCTGAAGGTTTAAATGGGACCTATTTCTTGTTTACAAATACTAATGCAAATTTTTATCTCAGTAAAGTAGCTTTGCATGATTTACTGTTAGAAATAATCCAATATTTTTATTATACTGAGCCTCGACTAAATGGCCTTTATCATTAAAACAGCTCTTCTCTGATTGGCTGTCCCTTGTAAACAAAAGGTTGGAACAGCAGGTGGGTGGGACTTTAAGCACATGCAGTTGGACGTGGGTGTCTGAGGTTACTGTATTAAGGCCGTGTCCACACTAATACATTTTTGTTTGAAAAACGCATCTTTTTCTCTCCGTTTTGGCCTTCCGTTCACACTGAGACGGCGTTTTCGGTCAAGGAAAATGCAGCGTTTTGAAAATGCTCTCCAAAGTGGATACATTTGAAAACTTTGTACTTTTGTGTTACTCGCAGCAACAACTCCACCTCATTGTTAGTCCATTTAAAAAACTCTGTGGTTTTCTTCAACATTTTTCCGCAATGTTTCAAAGAGCCGAAAAGTAAATAAACAGCAGACAGAAATGACGCAGGTCAAATCGTCTTGTGTTTCATGCATGCGCAGTACTGGAACATAAGCGTTTTCGGCCGTTTCAACTCTGTGAAAACGACTGAAAAGGATACTGTGGACGCAGAGCGTTTTCAGACGATACGCCATTTTCAAATCTATCCGTGTTGACGTAGCCTAAGACTATCTGCTCTGTTTGACATTTTATGATGCAAAGAAGCAGAGCAGAATGAAACAGAGCATTTAGAATAGTTTGAAATCTCATATGTCACATATGTCGACCTCATTATTTAAAACTTTGGCCATGTTTAATATCTGTACCTACCATTATAACTCTTTATGTAAGATGGATGATAAACAGTGATGAAAAGATAAGCAAACTTTTAATATAATAATATTATATAATATACAATAATGTAATTTAATATAATACTTTATATGTTACTTATAAGAGTAATCATGTACAATCCTATGGTGTAAAAAATAGCGCATTGCCTTTTTTTGCGAGGAAGGCTGATGTGCTCATCCAATTTCAAATCTTTGCATTAATGGCTGACATGTTTCTGTATCGCTGACATGTAAAAGACATGACTTTTAACTGAAAGCATGCCATGCACTGTGGTTTCTTGCATATGGTCTGTAAGATTCAAAATGTACCCATTTTGAAGTAGTCACTGATTGGCAGCTCTGCCATTGGCTATAGATCTAGATTCTATTGTTTGCTGGCAAGATCAGCAGTTCCCTCCTTCTGGCCTCTCCAGATAGCAGCTTTATATTTGATGGTTTTTGGACCCCACACCTCCATGAAACTTTGGACCAGTTTGGCAACATTTTGAGATGGATGAGAATTTTTTTCTATATTGATGTTTTCTCAGTAAAAGTCTTCCTCTTCCTGCTTCTTTGTTGGTACAATATTACAATGTTGGACATCTTACCACCGCATACACGGAGAAGTAAGTAGCTAGATCTCAACATACAGCCCTTTTAAAACACCCACATTTCTCAAATACAATCAGCTTTGGCAATGTTCTCTACATTTATTTGCTGCAGGGATAAACCATGATCCGTGCTGAAATGTAGCTGCACTTCAGGCAGGGTGAGTGGCTTCCCCGAGTGGATCCCGGTGAATAAGAACACCAAATCGTTAGTGGCTCTATGGTAAACATGCAGGCTTTACAGCAGTTCTGGATTTCAGAGTTGGATGTAAATATTTGGTCCCAATCCTTGTGGTTGAGGCTGTGACGCATTTAGAGTTGGATTTGAACAGCAGCCCTACACAGGCCATCCAGCCAGCAGCGAACAAATAACAACACCAAGCTGCTCCACAATGCACGTTCCAATAGAAAACAGAATGCCTTATTATTCTATTGCCCTTAACCACAAGCAGCTATAAAAACAGTGCTATAACACAGACACCCCTTTTTGATCATAAAAGAGGTAATACAGGATTCTTTTGTCAATATGGCTCAGTTTTCATTCTCCCCCTGCATGTACCTAAAAAATAATAACTAAATAAACACTTACATTAAATATAACGTAATGAACTCTGAAATGCATTGTATGACATCGATGCATAATCTACTCTAAGTGTACTGCTGCAACAATTGATAATTAAAGCATATTGCATGCCAGCTTGTTTTAGCTTTCTATAAGCTATGATACTGCAAATCCTGCCAGATGAGCATGAACAGACAAGTGCAGACTAAAGGTGGCAAATGTGTCAGTCAGTTTGTTGCTTTTACTCACCTTTCTTCTGTCTTTGTCAATCATACTTATTACAACCAAAGCAAGACATGAATCACAATGATGCTTTTGAGCATGTTTAATCATGTTGAAACAATAGACATAAGTACAGTGTCCATTAGTCCAACCTAGTTATGTTTGGGACAACAGAAACTCTGATGTTCAATTCAATTCAATTCAATTTTATTTATATAGCACCAAATCACAACAAAAGTCGCCTCAAGGCGATATGATGTGAAACCTCTTATTACGTGCTTTTATAGCAATTGTGTTTTTTATATATACATATAAATAGTTCCAGTAGCATCCAAGAGTGCTAAATTGTAAGAATATACTTAATCAGTGTCAAGATTATAAAGGATCTCTTAACTCCAAAAAAGCTTAAGTATGTTTTTTTTTTTTTTTTTTTAAAAAAAGGGTTAACCCAGCCATGATTTAAAAAAAATGTTTCAGATTTCAACCAACTTTAGGACATTTACTACACACTGAGGCTTACTCCTTAAATCCCATGGCACTGAGATCACATATCATCCAAATTATTGCCTCCTCCTCTTCCAATTTCATTTCTAATTGGTATCCATTTTCCCTACAGGACCACTAGAGATTTATCATCCAGCATGAGATCCATGTATACGTGCGTTATGAAACTTTCAGAATGCACAAGATGACACAAGATGATTAGCTGCACTTTATCCTGTTTTAAAATCGTAATCTCACCCTAAGAGATAATTCTGCCCACAAAGCCATATCAAAGCTTCTTGCCTCCGTTTCCAATTCAGTGGCTTCAACAGAAAGTCCAGGCCCTGCCTCATTCAGAGCTCCACAGGTTTCACCTCTCTTCAACCACAGTCTGGCTGCACTCCCCTCTGGGTACAGAGTCTCAGAGCTGTGGCCTCTTTAGTAGCAGCTGTGCCCCAGGCACTGTGAGTCATAGAAGATCTGATAGCTTTCAAATGAGGTTTTAAGATGTGGTGCCAACAGGCCAGGTGTGTGAGTCTGTATAGGCGGGTTTTCACTGTGTGTACTTTGGAAGAATGTGCATGTGTTTACGTGTGACCGCATGGATTCATTTACATTATGTACACCTGCAGGAACAAGTGTGTGTTTGCTTACATAAGTGCTAATTATGTACAGTCATGTCTAAATCTCTCTTGCATCAACTGCTGATGTTCATGGTGGATCACTCGTGTTAAAAGATTTCAACTGAAATCCGATTCATGTAAAACATTTTTCATGTAGCTGTTTGTATAAAACTTAATTAAAAACCAGCCAAACCCACGAGAGAGAAACTGGATGTTTAAACAGGTGAAAATAATCCCTTAGCTAAGTGACTGACTGTGATCCAGGTTTAAATATACTCGTGTCTGCACACAGTGTTTGTCAGTAAATCACAGTAGGTGTCACTTAACCATCCACACAGCCTCTTCTTCAGGAGCTGAGCCACACCAGCAACTCTAACTGCAGATTTCCAGTCCAAGTTATTTAATTTCTCTTTTATCACCAACAAATTCTCCTGCAGAGATGAAGAGATGAAGAAAGCGCTGGTGAATTCCATCACAGACTCTGTACTATAGTAATTGTAATACGCGTATGTCTGTTATCCACCTTTAGATGCACCAGACAGCTTCATCATTCTGGATGAAACTTATTATATAAAGTAAGTAAGTAAGTAAAGCAACTTTTAAGACGAGGATCACAAAGTGCTTCAAACAAACAAACAAACAAAAAAAGCATTGAAAAGGAAATTAAAAGAAAGTGTTAACTAAAGGCGAGTGTTGACAATCTTGGCATTTTCTCGATGAGCTTCATGAGGTAGTCACCTGAAATGGTTTTCCAACAGTCTTGAAGGATTTCCCAGAGATGCTGAGCACTTGTTGGCCCTTTCGCCCAGGGTCAGGTGACTGTGAAGGCCAGGGCTTCTAGCGCAGCACTCCATCACTGTTCTTCTCGGTCAAATAGCCCTTACACAGCCTTGAGGTGTGTTTGGGGTCAAAAATAAATGATGGTCCAACTAAACACAAGCCAGATGGGATGGCATGTCGCTGCAAGATGCTGTGGTAGCCATGCTGGTTCAGGGCCTTCAATTCTGAATAAATCCCCAACAGTGTCACCAGCAAAGCACCTCCACATCATCACACCTCCTTCTCCATTCTTCATGGTGGGAACCATGCATGTAGAGACCATCCGCTCACCTTTTCTGCATCGTGCAAAGACACGGTGGATGGAACCAAAGATCTCAAATTTGGACTCATTAGACCAAAGCACAGATTTCCACTGGTTTAATGTCCATTCCTTGAGTTTCTTGGCCCAAACAAATCTCTTCTGCTTGTTGCTTTTCCTTAGTAGTAGTTTCTTAGCAGCTACTTGGTCATAAAGGCCTGATGGTCAGCTATTTGGCCTGATTCTCTGAACAGTTGATGGTAAATGGACTTGGTAAATGGACTTGTTCTTATATAGCGCTTTTCTACTCTGTCTGAGCACTCAAAGCGCTTTATACAACTAATTCATTCACCCAATCACACCCATTCACACAAGCACTTTTTTCTGACCTAAGTAGTCAGAAGTAGAAGACCTAAGTAGTCTACCATTCATACACATTCACACTCCGATGGATGCATCGGAGAGCAACACGGGGTTAGTATCTTGCCCAAGGATATTTGGCATGCAGACTGGAGCAGCCTGGGATCGAACCACCGACCTTCTGGTTAGTGGCTGACCTGCTCTGCCACCTGAGCTACAGCCACTACAGGGTGATGTCTACAGGGTGGGCCATATATATGGATACACCGTAATAAAATGGGAATGGTTGGTGATATTAAAGTCCTGTTTGTGGCACATTAGTATATGTGAGGGGGAAAACTCCTCAAGATGGGTGGTGACCATGGTGGCCATTTAGAAGTCGGCCATCTTGGATACTTTTTTTTTTTCAATAGGAAGAGGGCCGTGTGACACATCAAACAAAAACAATGGTGTGCCTGGTTTCAACGTAACTTTATTCTTTCATGAGTTATTTACAAATTTCTCTTCGTTCACAGCCATTGACATGTCGAAGAGGTTAACACGTGAGGAGCGGATCGAAATTGTGTTGATATCTGGTGAACGCAGTAACCAGGTCATTGCAGCAGATTTCAATGCAAGACACCCTACAAGACCACCCATCTCCCATGCTACAGTTAGCACACTGCTAACTTACTCCACTAGGTAAGTAGGTTGGTGCCACCCATGTAAGTTTGAGTTCAGGATTACGGTCTTTTCCCCTTTTTTTGTTTTTCTAGGGTAAGAGTTTTGGATTTGTCTTTTTGGTGGGGTTTTTTTTGGCACAACCTAACTGTCCCTTTCTCCCCCACACTTGTTTTGTGAATTTGGGTTATTGTTTTTGTGAAAAAGCTGCCATTAAACTCATTTTTATCATTACACTTGTACCGAGTTTCTGCAGTTGTTGTGTTACCCCCTCCTGCCCTCGAGGAAGCGCAACAAAGTTAAAAAAGAATAACATGACAATTTAATATACATGTCTGTGTTTTCATACATGAGCAAAGCCAGCCAGAGCCACATGCCTGTCTAGTATAAATAAAAGACCATGAGAGTTACATATCATGGTTAGCTTAGCTCGTCGTCACTAGCTTGATTGTATGGCTCCAAGATAGCACAAGCTAATGCTAAGTTTTAAAGCTTACTAGCTAAGTAGCCAAATTTACAAATTAAAAAACTAGAATTGTACTCCCTTTGTACAGTTATTTGAAATATAAATGCGCAAGATATATTATTTGTTAGAAAAATACATTAAAAACCTCCAAAAGGCACCAACTATATAAACACAATTAAGAAAGTGGAGGTGTAGCCTAGCAGAGAGCTACCAGCTACAGCCGCCTGTGCTGACACATCTGTCATTTAAATAACATGTAACTTAACACAATTTAAATTGAATTATGGGAGGTAACACCACACACCCTATAGTTGTCGTGATAGTCTAAATTTGGTATATGCTTAGGGGTGGTTAATTGTC
Source organism: Neolamprologus brichardi (assembly GCF_056152115.1). NCBI lineage: Eukaryota > Metazoa > Chordata > Actinopteri > Cichliformes > Cichlidae > Neolamprologus > Neolamprologus brichardi. The sequence goes on from NC_142104.1 coordinate 31,793,180, forward strand.
TTTTGGAAATTCTCTCAAGTGGTCATTTGAGGAGATTGAGTTTTTTGGCACCTTTACTGTTTACTTTTTTTCCTGTCTCCACTTACGTCTGACCCTTAAAGAAACAGTCAAACAGTGAAATACATGAGTACTTATTTGGAGAACATTTGCTGATGAAGACAGCTGGTTTTTTTTTTTTGCTTTGTTTTGTTTTTTTTTTTGTAGGAAGTTTCATTTGGAAAAGTCTGGATTTAAACCAGTTATCAAGAATAAAGCAGTACCAGGGATATTAGTCACTTATGTCTTTTTACATTTGTTAGTATATGTAAGACATAAACTCCTTATAACATCAGTACTCTTTGGTAAGACAAAAGCCACGTTTTCAATTAATCTAAAATAACACCACCGTTCCTCTTTTTGAGAATAAAGGCCCTTCTCGTTGTAACTTAGGGCAAGAAAGAAAATAAAAACAGCTCAATGCTTCGAACTCAAACAATGAACCAAAGTGAAAGCCATGTCAGTGTGTGTGTTTGATTTTGACCACATGTAAATGAGCCCATTGTACAAGAAGAACATGGAGCAAGCAGAGCATCCACGAAAATAAACCTCACAGAGAAAAGCCCTGTAGTTAGAATGGCCACAGAACAGGCTGTTGGGCTCCAAACCACGCCACAGCAGGATGCACTGTGTGTGTGAGTTTATGTGGTGGCACAGCAGCCAATCCTGTCCATGCGGACTGTGGTGTGGTCAGGTTCCCCTGCTAAATTTAATAAGGGTCTTTGCTTACATCATGGCCAAAAGAAACAGAAAGAAAAGAGGGAGACTGGAAGAAGTAAAAGAATCCTCCATCAGCGTTATAATTTTTAAAAGACTATTCTGGTGGTTTGATATGGTTAACTTTCCTAAAGCTACATATAGCGTAAAGCTGCATTCATACTGTTTGGCCTCTCAGCTCAGAAAATTCCACATTCTTAAAATAAAAGTCACTTCTAACATGTTGTGCAGTTACACAGAAACATTGGCATTTATTTAGAGCAGTGTTACATTTTGTGTTCATATAAAGCAAAGATTCATGGTTGTAGTGAAGGAGGACATGCAGAGAGTTGTGTGTGGCAGTGGCTAGAGGTACTGGAGAGGAGAGTCGCTCTGTTAGTTGAAGCTCTTCATCCTCTCAAGGATATTTGAGGATGTGTGGAAGTTTTCCAAACCAATTGAAGTGTGTTTTGTGGACTTGGAATAAGTATTTGATCACATTCTTAGAGGTATGCTTTTGGGGGGTGCTTCAGGAGTATGGCATGTTCGATCCCAGTACTGATGTAGCTTTGTCCGCAATCAGTTAGACTCAAGGGTGCTGAACTCCATCAGGGCTGCCCTTTGTCACCAATTCTGTTCATACCCAAAAGGTAGATTCTGTTTATCTGGGCGTAGTGTTTTCAGTGGAAGAAACGTTTCGTCTTGAGACTTGTTCAGTCTCTGAAGAAGTCACTTAACTGGATGCCTTAATGCATTCTCAATCATCCAGGAAAGTAAATCTCCAAAGGTTGATTCTGTTCATCTGGGCGTAGCGTTTTAAACGCTATGTCCAGATGAACAGAATCAACTTTTGGACACTTAACTGGATGATTGAGTATGCATTGAGACAACTGTGTTCATAGTTTTTTGAGAGACTGAAAATCTAGGCTTAGCTGGACAAGTGAAACTACAACTTCTGTCAGTGAAAAGAAGTTTAACTACACAATTAATCAATGAGATATCTTAATCTAACACAACAGTTCACTTTTTCTACATGATAAAGAAATTATTCTTCTTTATCAGTGGGAAAAGATGGAAAAATGTGAAAACACAGTTAAAAGTCCAGAATATATCCTCCTTCACAGGCCATATGAGGTCATAGGAATAATATACCTACTTTGCTAATAATTGCTACACTTTCCCAACTGGAGTTATACAAGGGACTCTTTTAAATACTGTCCATGCTGAACCTTTGATAATCCACCCATAGCCAAAGTTGTTTTATTCTCTGTATTCAGTCTCATTAGTAGTCACAGTCGTTCTAAAATGCTGTGTATTCAAACTTGTGCACTAAAAATATGTTTCTTAAGTGTTCCTCTTAGCTATTGGCTACAAATGTACCTTGTGGAAAAAGTAAACATTACAAAATTATCACAGTCGTATGCGAAACAAGCTTAATATCTTTGGAAGCTTATTTTCACAGTGTCATTGAAATGAATGGAAAATGGCTTTCTTGGTTTAAGGAAGTTAGTTTAAGAACTTAGCCTGAAAATTTGTACAGTAATACTTACCTTTATAATCTAATAAAAGCAGGGGTGTAAAAATGACAAAAATGAGCTCTGTTTCCTATGAGCTCTGTTTCGAGTTATTATGCTGTATATTAACTTACACGTGAGAGAGAAGGGAAGATGGGTAAGAAATGAATCGAATACGTCTCAGGGAAGACTTATTATAAGCTAGTGGCAAAAAAAGAAGGTTGTGTCTTTGATACACACACATTCACATACACACATGCAAATATCACACAGTTTTAAAAAGTACAAGACAAACTTAGAGCACCTGCCCGATTTTCTGTCTGCGGTGGCCTCGTCCTCTCCCAGCACGCTTCTTTATTTATCAGCGGAAGCTAAAGTGATTAACCCACAGCTGTTCTCCCTGCATCACACATACACATACATACAGACACACAGACACACACAGACTCACACTGTCACTCCATATGTTGCACAGGCCAAAAGGTGTCAGATACCAGTGGCATCCTAGAATGGGTCAGAGAATATAAAAGTCAGAGGAAAGCTGGTGTGACATTTTGACACTTTAAATGATAAGGTTCTCTGGGAAGATAGTAAGAGCAGTGCTTGAAAGACCATACAAAGTCGTTCCCAGTGTGTGCGTTTGCGAGACAAGTCTGAGACCTGAACGAAATCCCTTGCTGCTGTGGAGACAGCCTCCCGGCCCACTGCGGACGCATTAATCACAGGTTATAATTAAATGTCTCCATCTCTTCACACAGAGACAGGATGGGAAGTGAAAGAGGGCCAGAGCTGCTATCAGGCTCACGCTCCAGCCAGACCAACCACCCAGAGTTCACCACATCCAGGTCTTGATCTTCTGTCATCACCGTTGGTGGTAGATATTGCACAGAGGGGAAATATTTTCAAGCCATAACTCTGGGCTCTGCTAGACTGCTGCAATATGAATATGGCCTAGCATCACTTTTATTAATCTCAGGTGTTTGCAGTTTCAGGAACTGTTTTCTGTAATGTCTGTGGTCCTTGAATGATATACATTGAGCTCCAGTATGTGATCAGTCCTCTTTTGCTGTCTTTCAACAAGATTATTCAAATCTGCTACACAGTCGAATGTCATGTAACTTAGTGATGGACAAGCACAGGGAGAACCCACACACTTTTGGTGTAAATCTCCATTACTTTCTTTAAAAGTGCTAAATAGGGAATTGGCCTTGGCAGAGGATAGACCTTTTGCATCCAGCTACATCTGAGGATCATTTGTTAATAGCTTGAGTGGCAGCACCACCCTTCATCTCAGTCTTTCCAACATTTCTGAAGGAAGTAGTTTCCTTAAAGGTTATATAATGTGCCACTGTGCTACACTGTAGTATTTGTGCCTCTTGTATATTTATACTCTTACAGAGTCTTATACACACAAATATAATCTCAAGATATAGATCTGTTATCTACAAAAGCAATAAATGAGTGAACTGTTCAGTGGCTTAATGTTTTTTTTTCTCTCTTAAGACAGCCTAAGTCATTTGTCCAAAGCATTGTTCATTAAAATGCTCTGCATCGAATCAAGAATAAGTGACATTGCAGAGCACTTTTATTGGGATGAAATGTAATACTCTGATGGATACGCCGCAGGAGAGTGGAGGGGATGCGTGTGCTGAATGATGATGTCCTGTTTAGGAAGGCGGGAGCTCACATCCCAACTAAAGCTGCCTCATAATTAGAAAGTGGAGTCTAAAGCCTTGCTTCCAGTCAAAGAGACTGCGGACATGTGAGTGTGCTGGGCGGTATGTTTAAAATTTGATCTTCATATTGTAAATATGCAGTCACACTCTTATAATAAATTCCAACCAAATTCTGAGTATCACAACTCACTGCAGATAACAAGTACCCAGTGGTTACAGTCATGCTGCAAACCTTGCTTTTTTCATGAGTGTTTTTTAGAGGCTTACTGTAAGCTTTTCATAACTTTTCACTGACACTAAAGCCACGTTCTGCACTGACTCTCTGCACTTTGAGCATCTTCTGTAGAGCTATTTGTCCTTCTTTTCTGCCGCCGCTGGCACCAGCTCTCTCTGCAGTGCAGACACATAATGAATGTCAGGCTGAAGCAAAATAAAAAAAAAATACACAAAGTTTACAATTAGCCTTGATTTTCAACCACCGCAAATGTAATTTGTGTTCAATTTGGGACCCCTTAACAAGGGTGTGATTGGGATATTTACAAAACAGTGATTTTTTTTCTTCTCTTTTTATACATTTCTAACAAAATAGAAGAAAATAGAAGAGAATCACTGCAGAATGAGGGAAGCTGTTTTTTTTCTACCATCAGCCTTTTTATGACTTTTACATATAAATAAATATTTCCAAAACATGTCACATGTTTCAGATTACAAGCTCGTCTGAATGTAATTCAGTGCATGTGCAATTGCTACAATATACTATCTAGTTTTGCAGTCTGAGGTAAAATCGCTTTATTTTGTTTAAAAACCTCTCTATGCTTGGTGGAATCTCTTTCATGTTACCACAGCGTTGTGCAATGTGTGTCTCCTAATGAGTTTTGTGACCTTTTTTTTGGACAGAACTGCATGGTATCAATTTGTGGTGTAACTATGTCATCCCCACTGGAACGTTTTGTAAGCTAATTCAGGGGAAAGAAATAATGCTTCCACAGCGACCTTATTTTGGAATTAATTACCTTTTAATATAGCCATTACTTCCCTCCAGCAACTTTTGTAAATCTGTGGTAGGCCTACTGAATAATGACTGTGTAATGACCTCATCTCATGGTCATTACACCACACTGTAAAAACCACTGCTCTGTCATTTGCCTCCAATGACTGAAGTGACAACAGGGAAGTCCCCCCCCCCCCGCTGCAACCAAATGTCTAAAGAAAAAAGAGAGAAAAAAGAAAAAAGGAAAGCAAAGTAAGAATGAGGAAACCCAAAGAGAAAAAAGCTGTTCACTCATTGCCCCGAATGCAGGTTGTTGTTCTTTCTTTCTTTCTTTCTTTCTTTCTTTCTTTCTTTCTTTCGCCTCTGTGGACCACCAGCCTTTTAAAAAGACGCAACTTTACAATGTGACACAGAGAGCAGAGATTTTTCTTTTTTTTTGGTCGATGCGATTTCTTTCGGGATAGGGGAACAGAAAGCGGTATGAAGAAAAATAACACTTAGAAAAGAAAGAACTTGAGGGAGACTATTGCTTTATTCTGTCATAAAACTTATTATACGATAATAATAAATCATTTTCAGCAAATTACCTTTACTTTAATTTAGCGGAACCGAATCATACATACGGAGCACCCCCTTAAACCTTCTCATGGTACAGTCCACAGCTCCTTTTCGTGTCCACAGAGTCGGGAACCACAGCACAACATGTTGGAGACCGTAGCCGAGCCGTTCAGCTCAGAGTTAACTTTTTAATCCCGGTTTTGTCGCGTTATCGCACACAAGAGGAGGAGGCGGAGGAGGTCGCCGAGAGAAAGGGGGATAAAAAGCCAGTCATGCTATGAGGTTAGGGTGAAAGCCGGAGCGTCTTCTTGTAAAAGAAGCCCGTTGATATTTAATTGTGCACAGGAGAAGAAGAAGAGGAGAAGAAGAAGAGGAGGAGGAGGGAAGAAGGGGAAGGGAAGCCCAGAGAAGCGAGAAAAAAGCGGGGTACACGATGCAGCTGGCCGCGGTGCTGTGGGGCGCCCTCCTAACTTTGCTTCTCAGCCGGAGTCCAGGTAAGAAAATGCACGGACAACAACGGCGCGAACCGGGCTTGAATCTGCATGTCAGTGGGTCCGAGCAAGAGGTGGACGGAGGGTTTTTTTTTTTGCACCGCTGTTATTTGGCACTAGAATTTAGTTTTAGGTTGTTTTTTTTCTGCTTCTCATAAGCGCATTCAAACTACAGCCAAGTTTCCCTGTAACAGAGAAGGGGCCATGTAGGTGGTTAAAACAGTGGAAAATATGCTCGAGTGTGTTTTCATTGTTTTCTTAAAGTCTTGTTTGACAAACATGCCTGTGTGCCACAGATCTGTAGCAGCAGTCCTTTGGATGGTAATACCTGAAACTTGTGAAAATGTGTATATATATTCATTTTTTAGCACTCATTTCGTTTTGTATATGTGAAGCTTATTATTTTTATTACTTATTTTAGTTTCTTTATTTTTGTTTACCTTCACGTACCCTGTTTATTTTGTGCGCGCGTGTGTTAAATGTTAGCGTGCCGCTTTGATTTAGGCTTAAATGGGGTTTCATCAGTCTTATTTATTTATTTACTGTTTGGTGTTTTATGGAGGTTGAGGACGTGGGCTGGTACAGTACGGGGTGGGTGAATGGTGGGAATGTTCTGTCAGATCTGACACATTTCTTAGCTGATGCTGGAATAAGCAACCAGATGTTGTTGCTTTTCTAATCTGTCTGTTGTCTTGGATACCTAGAAGCTGAAAGTTGGTCATGTAACTTATGAAAGGGTTTTAATTTTTAAGAGAATATTTGCTTTTTGGCTGGCATATAAGCTGATGCACAGTGCCTTTAAAAAAAATCTCCTTTTATTTTGTGCAAATATCCATTTGAGTAATTGCCACGTGACCTTCATGCTCTTATTTGTCTGATAACTTCTGAGAAAGAAGCAAATTTGGATCACACTCCTCTGCGCCCTGATTGCAGGTGAACCATGCTCTTTATATATGATATTTTAGATTCTGTCACACCCCCACCGACACACCATAACCAGCAGTATTTGCTATATTTCCACTACTCTCTTTCTATGTTTCTCTAACACCTTGTATTTACAACATGTTAGAACAGCCGCTGGAATGCAAGGACCCAGCAGAGGCAATGTCTGAACAGACACGTGCACAAGCACACACTGAGCTTAGTGTCATACACACATGGGTGCTGTGCACTCTGACATGCTGTGAAAAGATTTACCTGACAGGAATAGCGAAAATGACATCTGTAATTGGCTGGTTGGACATCAAATGGAGGTTGGTGTAATTGTAACAAGTTCTAAATGTCACCAGAAGACTGTATCTAAAATGTCAACCTGATAAGAGTCAATATCCAATTGAAAACAAAAGTCACCCTGGATGACATCCTATATATAGCGGGTCCTTTCATCCTTCCAGATATGGTTATCAATGCCCCCACCCCCCTCACACCTTCCCACTTTATCTGGGGCGGAGGCCTGCGCTCCTTTGATTATAGTCTTGTTCTGTCATAAAGCAATTAAGCCTGCCGGGCCTGTATCATGTCTTAAACATTTCATTGTGCGCTGGGTATGAATGGAAGCTGCTGCTGTTGGCATTTTCCATTGTGGCGAGTAGCAAACACCACAGCTCCAGTACTATGTAATTCTTCTGCTTGATAGTGGTTTTGCATTCCAGTCTTTAATTGAAGATCCTTAAATCTGAGCACTTTCCTTTTGGGAATCCCAAAAATTTAGTATTTATTTCCTCTCTGGTTTATTTTCTTCATTTTTTTGTCAGTGGGGAAAAGGCTCTGAAATAGCTTTCAAACTGTAATTTGACTCGGACAGCTAAGACTTGCACTTAATGAATGATTATTTTAAGACTAGTGGCTCTTTGAGGGCAGGATCTCATACCACAGCCATCCAGTGGTTGGGGAAACTCCAGGATGAATGAAAGCCTGACATCGATAAATGCATCTTCATACGGGGACAGTAAATTCAATTCCAGTGGGTCTAAACCATGAAATGTTCATCATCTTGGCCATAAATATTGTCCAAGTGATGCACCAGTCTATCATTGACATATGAGTTTCTCCCTTTTGACTGTTGTATTTTAAGATATACATTATGGGTTCATGTGGAGATGAATAAAATGGGAAAGGCTATAATTTCTACGCTGTGTACAGTAAATGACATCATGAAGGCCAGCTGCTGGTCCCATTTGACAGAAGATGCCCCAGGGCTATAATTTATCAAACTGAGTGTGTGGGTGTGTGGGTAACTGCGTCTCAACGTGTTTGAGGTCAAGATGCCTTCTCAGCTAAGTCTAGTGGCTTCGCAGTAATAGGCTGTGTTGGACTGCTGGAGAGAGTGTTACACTCTTTAATTATGTGCTCTGGGACAGTAACCCCCCACACCCCCTCACAAACTCCCACGATCTCCACTGTGCCCTCTCCATTTACTGATCAACTATCAATCAGACTTGCAGTTTGAGTCAGAGGCTGTGGTGTTATTCCACTGAAGATCGCCAAACATTCGATCACTGTTGTGTGGGCAATAAAGCCTCATTAAAATGTAAAATCCATGACCCTTTGGGAATGGGATGAAATGCTCTTCTTACACGATGATCCGTACACTGCAGAAGTGAACAGGACTAAAGTGAGACGGTGCTTCTGTATGAATCTGACAGCTGGGCAGCCATCCAAGAAAAAACCTCCTTCCTTGAGTGTTTTTTTTTTTGTCTTATTTGCTGCAGCAGCCAAACAAAGAGGATAAAAAAGAAAGGCAACGATGACAGTAAAATACGAGAAAAAGATTTGGTCTGAAAAATTTTATTCCCCTCCCCCCTTTCAAGTAAAAATGTACTTTGCAATATCCAGTTAGTCGGGGATTCATCTTCAGTTTGGTTTTGCTGAATGGCTAAAGTTGGTTGGCAGCAGGTTATTATGGCAGGCATGGCACACACAAATTTGGTAATAAAATATGATGTTGTACTGTTCTTTATTCGTGTTTCATCAAACAGCAGATGATTTTGGCACAGATTTTTGAAGCAGGTAGAAGTTTAGAGAAGAAAGTCAAACAATCCTAAGACCAGTGGATGGTGGCGGCCTGAAAAGGGAGGTGGGGAGTTTGGCCCCATGCTTGTTCTCGTCTGCCAGCCTCAGTGCCCTTCCCTGCCACCTGTATTGCCTTGTCAGATTGATTAGTCCCTTGACATTGCCGCTTCTCATCCTGGACCAACAAACACACACACATATTTAAATGCAGTCTCACTAGTGGCCTTTTCACACAACCTGCAGGCATGGATTTGCAGCAAAAAATTTATGGCTTTGTCTTGCAAAATGCCTCCAACACCACATTTGATTAAATGTCCTCAGAGTAATTGTGTTGGTATTAATGGTGTTGCAACGTTGATATTTCCAAATAACTCAGCCTAGAGACAGATTGATGGCATGCCATAAGTTGTTTTTGGTACGGATTCCACTCTGTAGACGACTTTTCTCTGACGGGGAATGGTTGATGTGGAGGATGTGGCCGTGGTTTGGGTCAGTAAATTCGACTGCTTTGTCTTTAGTCTTGGCAAGGTTTGATTGTTTTGGCAGAAGCTTTTTGGGGGGAATTGAGAGTTTCATTAATGGATGTGAGACTAGAGCTGCTGTGTTAGATGAGTGCATATGATTTTTGTGGCCTAAATGAGTGTGTTTGTGTGTGCCCTCCTCTGGTCTAGCTCATTAGGTTGGTGTAGGCCAGCCTTTTGCTTTCACCAGGGGAAGGTAAAGTGGGCCACCTGATACCCCCACTGTGCTTTGTCTGTCGCTGCTGAGGGGATGGAATTGCACCTCCAAGGTAGCAGTGGAGGTAACCTGTGATTACTTGATTCCCAGCCCCCCTTCCAACATTCTCGTAAGGATAAATGTCAGACTTCTAACCCCTCTCCTTTTTCTCCTCGTGTCCTTCTGCTTTCCTATAAATCACCGGCTTCTCTCCCTGCAAGACCTGACTCCATTCAGAGAGACCCCTGAGGGTGGCTTTCGTCTTCAGGGCCGTTTCAGATTTCAGAACATGATGCTACTGCCTCTGGGCCCATTTCACTTATGCTCAGCGCACTAATATTCAGTGTTACACATGTGAGGTCTTACAGCGCACAAGCAAGCAAACAAACAAAGTCAACTGCTGGCAGCACTCTGGAGATTGGTTCCCAGTTTAACAGCAGAAATGATCCACTGGTGGAACTCTGTGCAAAGTTGTGACTTGTTCTGCTTTTGCTGCTTCTTTTGCGTGCTAAAAAGATCTGTGTGTCTTTGTTTGTGATATTTGTAATGACATTTGGTGGAATTTAAAGTGCACACTTTGATCTGTCAAAATACATTTTAAGATCTGTCCAGGTTGGACAGATCTTAAAATGTATTTTATTAGCGTTTCATTTGTATCCATGGTGTAATGGTTAACATGTATTCTTAACATGCAAAAGATCCCCAGTTCATCATTGGGAGGAGACACAAATCCCTGGAAGGACTGCATCAGGAAGAGCAACTGATATAAAAAGCTGTGTCAGATCAAAATATTCAGCTCCATCCACTGGAGCAAATATGAGATCAGCACAATTAGGGTTTCTGTGATTTGCATTACATTTCATATAGTTGATTGTCAGCCCTGCAACAGACTGGCACCTGTCCAGGTTGTACCATGCCTCTTGCCCTATGGAATAGGTGTCAATCCTGAACTGGATAAATGGATGGATGATTGACAGCTGTGGGTTGTGCTTTACCCAGTGATTTTAAAGCAGAAAACTCCTTGAATGTTGGTTTTTTGGTTTTCAGTTTTGACATTCAGGCGTTCATTCACCCACCGCGTTCATTTTTGTCAAAGCCAAGTGAATTTCACCAGTTTTGCTATGGAATTAGAATTTTTAACATGTTTTGTTAGCTGTGATTCCACGAGTCTTGAAACACAATGGTTAACCCACCGAGGTTTTTGTTTGTTTGTTTATTTTCTGGTGCTAGGGAACTCTCAGTATAGTTAGTAGATATCTGAGGCACGATTTTCATGTCCTTTCCATTGGAAATGGAAAGATTTCCATTCACTAGCTTATGTTACCCAGCACATTTAGGCAAATATCAGCCCTCCTTTGCTCTCCACCTTCTGTCTGCATCGCATGTAACCAAAGCTTGCTCAAACATGATGGCCAGTAGCACTTGGACTACCGGTGAAGTACAAATGGAAACCATAAAGGTTTTAGTACCAAAAGTCTTGCCTCTATCTACATATTAATGTTAGATATGTGTTTGTATAGATTAGGGTTTCACTAAATCAACCATAATACACATTTTCTTTTTTCTGCTTTTCATAAATGAGAATGCATAGCTTTCTGACTGATAAGGTAACATATATGTGAACAGATCAGGCTTACTGTCTGTCCAACAGTCAAGCACATCGCAATCTGTGCTTGACTGTTGAATCCTTGGACCCCAAAACCAAACCCCCAAGTGACTCATTTGAGAAACTGGTCATCCATGTGATACAATCGATACATTGACAGCAAAAAAGTTTTAATACAAATGTTAGTTTCATGTTTAAGTGCTAGGAACAAAAAAAGTTCCCATCATTGTTTCACAGTGATTCTTTGAATCTGAAAGTAGTGCAAAACTCGTAGCATCTGCTGTCTTTTATAATTTTTCTGGCATAAAATTCATGCCCTGTCACCACACAGGTCTGAAAATAAAAAAATACATTTTTTAGGCCATGTAGTATGAATCTGAGTTCCTTGGGGGTTGCAGATTATTGGGGACTGTAATAAACTCTACTTCTCTGTCTCAGCGGGGGTCTGCTGTAGAGGACAGAAAGATAAGCAGGGCTGGAGACTCACTGTCTGAGCACAACCAGGGGAGGGGGGCAGGGACACAAAGACATTCTGAAGGACACTCACACGTTCGGATCCATAGTAACTTAATTCTCCATCCTTTCTTGCTGTGACATAGGGAAAATGTCCACAGGGACATTAATGACATTCTGTCAAATTTGGTGGAAGACATTAGTGTGAAATGATTGTGGCATCAATGGATTGTTGTCATGAAAGGCCTCTTGCCATCCCTAAATCTGGTTTTAGCCACGAATTTGAAATAAGCCACTCATTCTTATGCATTATCTGGGTAACCGAGACATCATGGGACACTCTTTCCAGACAAAAAGAGGACGTTTGTCTGTGGCCAGTGTCTGCATGGTTTCAGTCTTTAGCGGGGGCACGAAGGGAAATTTGTGCAGGCGTATACTCACCGTGTCTAATGGGTTAACTGCAGAGTGCAGGGCCCATACAAACATATGGTTTTGAAATGACTTTTGGCTTTTGGGTTGAGAAACGTCTGACAAAGTTTTGAGGACTGGACAATGTCTTTGTTGTGTTGTGTGTGTGTGTGTGGTTTAAAAAAAAAAAAAAAAAAAGATTACTAGGAATGTACTGTACCTTTTTCCAGTTTCCGTATCATACAGAGACCTCTGCTTGATGTGGCTGCTGATGCCAAGTAAAGATCTGATGATCGATCAATGAGCTGCATTCCACTTTCAGGGAAATGTATAAGGCAGCGTTGCTTTCCTAACAGATAAATAGACCCACAAATGTATTAGTGCAATAATAACTGTCAACGGGACTGAAGCTAATAATAAGAGGTCAACACAGCAGGCTGCCCTGCATATTTTGATGTGGCCGATTTTATTTTGGATGCGTTTCTTGATGCAACCCCCAAGGGACGTTGTTTCTTGTCTAGAATGGGGGATTTAGGTGGTTTATTACTCATTGCTATAGGACATCTTTTACTTAAAAAAATACATCAGTGAACCACACTGGGGGACATGTTCAGTCAATACTCAGTATGCAGCCACTGTAGTTTATCTTGACTCAATTTCACATACATCGTTATCAATAAATACTATAGTATAGCACTGAATGGATCTGGCCTGGAATATGGTCTCCAACAAGAGCTCAGTGTTTCTCTGTTTGATTAATGTTTGCCAACACTATAGAAGAACCACTTTGTCTTTGTCCTCCTCTCACCATTTAGACAGTAGACCGAAAGCAGACTGGGTGAGAGTTGAAGATATAAATAATTATAAACAGTGAAAGACATGCTTCTTTATTAACTGAATATGACCTCATTCACTACGCTGAGGTCATGGACTAAGTTTGTTTGTGTGTGTGCATGTGCACATGTTTTGTTCTAGACTGCTTGGCAGCTCACAAACAGCCCGGCATCAATGCGGTTTATGGATTGAGGGAGATTTTTCTCTTAATTGATGTCAAAGCCGTGACTCTGGTTTTTGTTGTACTCCACAAGATTCATCTTCAGCCCACCAAGTTTGTTTGAACACACACCCCCTTAGCTTCCTTTCCATTCGTCTTTGTCCACTTTTGCAGAGAAGATCTTACTTTTAAATGGCTACTACAGCATATCAATTAACTGTCCTTTTTTAATCCGTAAACTGAAAATTACTGAGGACAGTGTACTGTAAAATTTCCATTGTGCTTTTCTGTTAATGCCTATCATATTTTGCACTATTTTATGCTTCGGGTAAGCTGTAAACCTGGTTTGTATTAGACTCTAAAAAGATAGCGTTTTGGCTGAAAAAGCAGCTCCGAGCGTCTTTTGATGTTTTTCAGATCATATCTTCTCTTCCTCTTCTGCTGAGCATCTTATACTCTGAGATTACTCAGTCACCCTCCCTGTTTGCCAGTGGGGGTCCTGCAGATGGGAGACGGCAGCTGTCTCTTAGATTACCTCCAAAAAAGTGCTTTAATGAAGGCTCTTCACCTCACTCAACATGCCTGCATGCACAAACGACCTGTTCAGACATTGCTTTTAGGAACACACACACTCGCAGCTTCCATCTCTAGCTTTAGATAAGATTAGGGTTAGATATGAGTTTACTTAGACCCCACGCACATTCAGTCAATTCTTTACATTAAGTCCTACGTTTAAAGCACACGAAAAAAACAAATGACAACAAAAGGCAAATTAAATAAAAGTCATAAATAAAATTCACTCTATAATTACTTTACAACCATAAGAATAAAGTGAGCTCTATTGATTAGGGATACATGGGAGGGTTTTGAAAGTGAACGCCTTTCCTGTTCTTGTCACCAGGACAAAAACGGATTTAAAAGACTTCCTGCAAAGATGTACCCGTGGGTGACTCCTTGGTAGTCTTAATTTTGTCACTAGCACAATCCTTGTTACCTCTGTCCTTTGTTTTTACATTTTACCATAACTGAGCAACTGTTATTAATGGCTTATGACTGTAATTACGCTCAGCGATGCCCAGCAGTTTAACCCAAATCGCATGGTTAGTTGCTTTTGCAGCTCTGTCAACAGAGCTGCAAAAGCAGCTGAATGAAGTTGGGTGACTTTTGTGATCACAGTGCGTACAGTATGAGCATACACACACACACACACACATACATACATACATACATACATACATATATATATATATATATATATATATATATATATATATATATATATATCCATCCCTTGGCTTGTGCAGCTGCAGTGAGGCACCTGTTACATATCTGATGTCCTCCTAGCTGTTGAAACCAGGAGCAGGCATATGCTGTACCACCTATTGAATTAAATCTACACACACACACACACACACATTCCTTTTCATATCTTAGTGAGGACATCTCATTGACTTAAATATGTTTTCCCTAGATGCTTACTCTAACCTTAACCCTAAGCGTCAAAAATGAATGCCTGATCTAACCCTCAGCCTAAACCTAACTGTAACACTAAAACCACATTTTGGTTTGAAACCTACATTAAAGGTCTGGAGTTTTCCATAGTTGTTCATGGAAACTGTAAATGTGCGGTCTTGTTTTTTTCTATCAGTGATAGCAGTGTGGATGTAATTGAAGGAGGCTATTATCAGGCTAGAAGACCTAGCAGAAAGAGAGCAGAGGCTTTAGGAATGCCCATATCAACTATTTTTTAAATCCTCAAAACAAAGAATGGATTTGAGAGCAAAGCAACACCAACAAGCCTCAAAGGAAATGGCAGGCTACTAAATTGGATGATTGCAGAGTGATCTTTGTGGACTTGGCAAGATGCTGTAAAAAGGAATCGTTTAGAACATCTAGTGAGGTCAAGAACTGTCGAGGAAGTAGACATTTCATTGTCGGAGTCTGCACTCAACACATGCCTTTGAGAGTGTAAATACAGAGGGTCTACACCAAGATGCAAACCAGGAATAAACAGCAAAAAAACATCTAAAAATGCCTGCATTGTTCTGGAAGAAAATTCTTTAGACAGATGAATGCAAGGTTGACTGAAATAAAGGGGGGAAGAAAAGAGCGTGTAGAGTAGAAAAGCAAAGTGTACAGTATCATCTGTCAAACATGGCAGAGTCAGTGTTATGGTATGGACATGTAGAGTTCCCAGTGGACCTGGGTCTGTTACGTTTATTGCTGATGGTACTTCTGATAGAAGCAGGAGAGTGAACTCTGAGGTTTCTGGAGTGATGGTATTTCACTGTGCAGACATAATTAAATGGTGCAAAGCTGACGGGCTGTCCCTCATTGTATACATGAATAATAACCAAAAACATAATGCAAAAGAACCCCAAGACCTCCTCAAGATAAAGAAATGTAACATTTTTAAATGTCTGAATCAGTCAACTCAACAGATCCTGTTTTACATTCACTAAAGATAAAACTAAAAGTTTCAGATAGTTTGGAGGTTTTAAAATCATCAAAAAAATTGTATAGTTATGTCAGTTTGTTACTTTCGAGCCACTTAATCTAAATGTTTAAGGAACTATTTTTAGTAAAGCCTTTGAATTAAAGCCAAAAGTTTTGTCAAATCACGATTGCTGTATTTCTCATTAATTTGCTGATGTACATAAGAACAATTGTATAAGATGTGTGACTGTGCAAACACTGTCTGTCTGTAATAGCTCAGGTATATAGTCACACCATTTTTACTTCTCCCACAGCAATTATCTCCATGTACACACAGACACACACTCACAGAGAGAAGCTTCCTTGGGGCTCATATGATCTCAGAGTGCTTTTGCCCTTCTAGAGTGACATCTCACACTTTTGTCCCATCGATACTGACGCACAGTGATGTCACCCGAAAGTGCGAGAGCTGAAATCTAATTCTAGACACACACACACACACACACACAAACACACATAACCTGCAAGAGAGTGGTTGCTTTGCCGCTGTGATGAAGGTGAAGCTCGGTATGGGTTCAGGGGAAAAGTGTTTCTCCCTCATTTCCCACCACTGCTATGTCTTTGCTCTTGTTCTTCACGTCCTATCCAACGCTCTTTGTTCTTCGCTATTTTCTGTCAGTGGACCCCTACCCTGCAGGCACCAACTCAGCTAAGCTTGTGATGAGGGAAATGGAGGAGGTAGCTGTGGAGGTGGTAAGGGTCTTTATTAAACAAACAGTGAAGGGCTGTGGAGGCCCCATTGAAACCTGGAGCCGGAATGGGGACGCGACTGAAAGAGCAGCACTTCCTAATGAACTTGAGTGGCCCATAGAAGCAAGGGCCTTTTCACAGAAGCCAAGAAGGACAAAGTGTCAAAACAAGCCCAGCCCCTTTTCGTTCAGAGGGGCTAAACGCCGCCTTTTGACTCTGTGGAGTGTGGGCATCTGAAGCGGAGGCCATGAGGAGAAAGGAGGAGGAGGCAGAATGTACTTGTTAAAACAATGGGCCCTTAAATCAAGCACCCCTCCTTGCTTCTCTTCTTTTCCTCAGCTCCCCTTCTAATATCGCCTCAGCTTCCAATTAGACCTGCTCTTGCACAAGCAATTGAAAGCCCCCATATATCGCAGGGGCCTCAGAGGAGAGGCTTTGCATCTCTGTAGCAGTGTTGCCTCTATGAAAAGTCTTAGTATTCAGAGGAGAGCTCTGTTTGGGCTCCTCAAAGCACTCAATCTGCCACTAGGGACTTGTGTACCATCATGTCCTCTCCGTTCACCGCCTCTACTCTGCTGTCTTCCTTCTTTTCTGTACCTCTCCACCCCCTCTATTCCTCTTCTCTCCCTCTTCTTTCCACTCTCAGCCAAAACTCTTTTCTTCTTCTTGTGACCCCTCCATTCCTCCTCCATGCTTGGCTGCTTGCGGGGCTGGGACAGGAGCCGCGCACTGCCGGGCCCCGAGTTGTTTAGCCATGGATGAAAAGCGGAGACAAATATGTCTGTGGTTCAAAGTCCATCCCGGCAATTACAGTGACTGATTAAAGAGTTGGCCTACACACAGGCAGCTATGTATAATACTACAACTCCCACTCTGTTTCATAACAACGCCATCAGAACAGAGCTGAGCTTAGCAGGGCATGATAACGGGCCTTGTTTACCGTGCACTGATTGAGAGTCAGTGCCATAAAAGTCCGCTATTGTTTTATGGACAGAGTTTATAATAAGTAGCAGACAGTGTTGTATTCATGTTTATTACATTTACTGACTGGTAAAAAAAAAATAAACAGGGCTAAAGGACTGTCGAGGCAACGGTGGCTTAACCGTTGCTGAAGCAAACAGTCAAATCACAGCTCAAATGTAAACTCATGCCTGCTTTTTGTGGAAACTGTGAGACATTCGTTGGAATTATATGTGGCACTTGCTATGGTTAAAGTAGCAATACATTATTCAGTAGCAGAGTGATCCTCATTTGACCCACTGTCTGTCGGTAGGCATGCATGATTGTGTTCGCTACACAAAGTGTCAGATGAACATGTTTCTTCTCTCACCAAACACTGAAAGCTTTCTCACAAATAAAGGCTGTCTATCTCGGTGTTGTCTGCTTGCAAGGTTGCACTTAAATTTCTGATTTAACTTGCATCTCCCTGTCTTAATCACATGCATTGAATGTCTCGAATAAAGCAGTGTGATTACAACAGGGGTCAACAAGAGCTAAAGGAATGTTTGAAAAGTCGAGTCTGTCAAGGCTTTTGAAGCTCAGATCTCTTTATCGAAGTGATATGATACTGATGTATTAAAGTGATTTGGCTCATACTTGTTGGGAAGGTTGAAGTTCATGTGAATGTCTATCTTGGAGTTCTGGCTTTTTATTTTTATATGTCTTGACTATAATGTTGCTTTCAAAACGAAGGAAAATGTACAGAGATTTTGTGTCGGCTGCCAAACAGTATTGTACTGATGGGCCACATTATTGGAAAATCCTGAAAAAAAAAATCATAAGTAAACAATGGAGTTTTGAAAAACAGAGAATTGCAAATATTTTTGGTGCCTTGTACTTTTAAATGTATTTTGAAAAGTTCAATAGATGGATCACAGCCCATATATTTTGTCATTTAAAAAAAAAAAAAAGAAAAGGCATAGACATACAGGAAGAATAAAAGAGAGCTGAGAGCTACGCTAGCACTCCCAGGGGCCAAAGTTATCCTTTAGGCCATGAGCCAAAATTAATGGAAGAGTATAACAAGAAAAGCAACAACAACAAAACTCCCATCCAGAACCAGGGGAGCCATCTGCCTGAATGGTAGTGAACTGAAGCGGGCCATAACAATATTCTGCTGAGAGTCGACACTAATTGGGTCAGCATGATTTTCCACTTTTGTTGCTAGGTGGTTGATCTATGGGGTTTCTATTCTGAGAATCGCCTACTAAAGTTATTCCGTTGGCCATCAAGAGACAAACCAGTCTATGTTGGGCAAAGTCCATCGTCTCACATTGTCCTCATTTTAACTTAGCTCACGTTTATTTTAGAGATCTTGTTCCATATCAGTCGTGGCCCAAAAGGGTTCTCTAAAAGACTTGCTTGACTTTGTCTTTCGTAATTTTTGTGTATAAATGGTCTTCAACCCGGGAGGCCTTGGGCTTGTGTGCCTGTGTTCTTTCGACAGAAATGGCAATGACGCTACAAGCCCATATGGGCATAATTGTTGTTTTATGTGAGAACTAAGGATTTGATTGCTGGTCCAACTTGATTGTTGCTGGTAACAGTGATGGGTTATGTGGTTTTCTTAAAGCCAATCCTTATAGTATATCTACATTCAAGACAATGTTTACCAGTAAAGGTTTTTTCATGCCATTTCCTGCATGGACAAAGGAAGACATTGTGAGTATCGCTTTGGTGCCAGATTACTAGAGTGTTCATTGTTACTAAGCTATGAAGTCATTGGGAATAGAGCAGATACAATTTTGGGGTCCACATCACAGACTGTTGGTAAAATATGTAGTCATTGTGGCAGCCCTGATTGTTCTGGCCTCCATGTTTTGAAGGCTCGATATTAGCATTTGACTGCCACTATTTTGCTCATTTGGAGCCAGAAGTGACCACATATGGACAAGGAGGTGGAGAGCTAAGTTGTCAGCTAAGGCTAGAATATTGCACATATAAACTCTGCAACACATATCTGCGAATCAGTTCTAAGAAAAAGACTGTCCGTGGGCCTCTTTTTTTTTTTGTTCTGTTGTTGCTCCGACAGCCGAAGACCCGAAGTGAAACTGAGTGTTAAACAACTGAAAACACTGCAGCCACTGTCTGTACTCTTGATATTGTATTTTTTCTTCCGTTGTTGTGCCCTTCTGTGTTCCGGCCCACTTGTCAGCAAATCAGTTTTCAACCGACGCACATCATCCATGCTGAGCAATGTGAAGTTAGGATTTTGGAGTTTGCGGTGATTGCAAACACCTCTCTGTGGGCAAATGCTTCACAAATGGTCACAATTGCGGTAGCTTCAATTAAGCATAAAGCATAGCCAGGACTGGACTCAGTCCTATTGAATGGAGCAGCATGCAAGACTGTTTTAAGACGATGGTTTGTGTCCAGGGTTTGCACATTGATTTTTCAGTCTTTATCCAACTTTGTTAGTCGGATGGCTTCAATCTCACCAAGAGGCACAACTGTTACCATACAGACCACACTGAAATGAATAATCAAATCAAATCAAATCAAATTTTATTTGTCACATACACAGTCATACACAGTACGATATGCAGTGAAATGCTTGGACAACTGCTCGTGACCTTAAAAAAAAAAAAAAAAAAAAAAAAAGGCTATGAATAAGATAGGAAATAAATAAATAAATATGAAAAAATAAAAAAGGGGTAAATTTAACCAGGAAGGAATAAAATAAAATAAAATATAAAAAATTAAGTTAAGAATGAGATAACTGTACAACACAAATTAGAATGAAGGGTAAAGGGTAATAGCTCACTTTCCAGTGAAAGCCTTACTTTTCCTGCATTTTAAATATGCAGAAAACATATAAAAGATTAGATAAGCAAGTAATATATCAAATTTCATCAACAAATCCAAAGAGAAAACGCAAATTGGATTAGAAGCAGGCCTGCTACTGCAGATAGCATTGTTGCCAATCTTGGATTTGTAGTGTCAGAAAATGTAATTTGACATTGATGATGTCAAAGGTTGATTTTGTTGGATTTTGTCGAGTTTGTTGTGCATACAATATTAAGATATTTAAATACTGGTTATACATATGACCCAGATCAGCTAAAAGCACACGCTATACACACATGTCCATGTTACCGTCATATGTAAATTATAATGAGACATATCGTAGCCTTGCTATTAATCTCATCTCTCTTACCTGCTTCTATACTTCAATTGGTAATAAGACTGGAATTGTAGCCCGGGGTCTTTAGCCTTCAACCTAAGGACTGTATACAGTGGCTTGTGGAACATAAATTTCCTGCAGAGTGTGTTCACTTGATATAAACCGCATTTGGAGAAAACTTCTAAAGAGCTCCTGACAATATCAGTCAGCGGCCCTTGTGACTGCGTGTCCTCCCGCTGATGACTTTAGATGCTCGACTGATTGCTGTAACCTTGGCAGCTAAACAAAGACAAAATCACGTTTTAGGGTGGTGTTTAAAAAAACACATTTGCTTCTGAAAATGCTCATATAATAGGGTTGCTGTTTTGGTCCTTTTTCAGTTAGAGCAGTGGAAAAGGCTGAAGGCTTTTTACTCTTTGCAGTACTCATAATAACTTTGCATTAACTTTACGCTCAGCTTTAGGTGCATGGGTGGACTCTGAGATGAGCTTAATCCTGTAGCAGGGAAAGAAAGGTCACGACATGTGGCTTTAGGAAATCAGAGGTGTCTCCTTCCTGTACATTTGCATTCATTCATAGCAAATCCTCGACAGGTGCTGCATCTCAAATGTGAGTCTCTCTCATGCCGCTTGCATTTGCCTCTGTTGTGTTCGTTTTTATGTTATGGGTGTGTGCGTGTATGTGAGACAGGTGCCAGGGTGCAGTCTTATTGCCCAGCAGTTGCGGGAATAAAAAGGTTCAGCTGGTGCCTGGTGATCGTCGTCCAGCCCTTAGATATGTGCCTCTGGCAGAGTGCCACAAAAACATACTCACACCAGCTAGAAACCACTCAACTGAGCCTGTTGATTGTAATAAATGCGCATATGTACCCCCAACATCTTCCCCCCCTGTTGTTTGCCTTCGTCTCTGGTGCCACAGCTGAAGCTGGCACCCCTCGTACGGCCGTTCCCCTCGGGCGTTAAGGTGGATACTGTCATCAAGCTGAGTGGTGCCAGCTCCTTTTATAATTGGATTTAGTGTTGGCTCTCTTCTGCCACCCCAGCCGGATAGAATTGATTTATGAGTGAGGCCTGCGAGTTTGTATGTGACGGAGCCATACAAGCAGTGCACTGCTCTGACGGCTTTGTTCTGTGCTAGCTTCCCCTCTGACACCAAGCTGTGTGGCGCTGTGACTTCTACTAATTTAGATTAGCAAATGTGATATAATTTTATTACTCACTCTTATCTGTAAGCTGATTAGAAGTCAGTTTTAGTTGTTCTGCTGGCCCTGTTTTTTCAAACTAGCGAAGGAGCCGATGTTTAAGTTTTGGGATGAGACTGTTTTTATTTTATCTTTTTGAAACAAATGAATCAGGATCTCAAATCCAATTTCAAACCTATTCAAGATTTTATTTTTAACCACATTTAAAATGAACTAGCTATTGGAATGAAACCCTTGTGACCATTTCGGTGTCTACTTGAAGGCTTGATGCTACACAGTCTCTCAAATGCCACTTGCATACTGCCCCCACTACCCACTCGGGCTCAGGTGTAGGGTGTCAGCACCCTGCCTCCTCCTCTTCCTGCCTTGGGGATTTTGGGTGAAGGCTATTCTTGACGGAGGAGTGTGCTTGATCATTTCGCCCCCCCCCCCGTGCACAAATGCTCTCTTCCCCCACATCGAGTGACCTGTCCCCCTTCCAAGGAGGACACAGAGGTTATGTGCCTCCAGGATGCACAAACACCTGTCTGACCACTTAGGCAGCACAGAAACGGCCCAGGAATGCAAACAAATCCTCCCCCTACCCTTGAACTGCTTCTAACCTTTGCTCGTGTTCAGGAAGGGAGCGACAGTCAGGATGATGGGTGGATGCTGTACCTGTCATCCACCTTCTGGTGCCTTCTCAGTAGGAGCAACTGGAGTGTGAAATGTCCTTCATGCGGCCCAGTGTAGGTTGGAGTCAATTCTTCCGTATCATTTTGCGTCACAGCTGTTACTCCAGCACAAAAATACACAGTGGTGTGGTCGGCACCAGCAAGAATTAGGAATGGTGTTTGCAGCATGAAAAGATGAGCCATGGCTTTTGTAGAACTCTCACTTGATATGCGAATAATATCCTGGATGGGCCTCTGCTATTTTGGCACAGCTACACTCCATCTGATACTCCTTGCAAAATCTTTGATCACTAATAAATGGAAAGTTGACCTAAATAACTTCACAGAGAACAAAGGCAGCGAGAACCTGAAATAACCTGTTTTTAATTCAAATAATTAGTTTTTGTGTCTCTTCTCAGCAAAGTTGTCGGTCAGGTCATATGGTATGAGACACAAAAATGGTAGTTTTTCCATTTCCTTAATTCCTTCTTTTACCCGAACGGACTACTGACAGAGCACTGAGATAAAAAGTAAGACAATGTCCAGGGGACATCAAGTGCTGACCTCGTGCTCTTTATCAGCCAGACGGCTCAGGGCTCACTGCTCTGCAACAGAGCCACCATTCAGTGCAGCGTCAGAGTGGCTAACGCTGATGCAACACATGATGCACCACTAATTTGTTCAGATCCACTTGAAACGTGCAGCATTGTACAGAGAGTATGAAGGAAGTGCTTCAGACCAAATTAGGACCTAATCCTTTTGTCGTTCCATGTTTTCAGCTAGCATTGATTATTTTTTTTGAAACAAAACTGGTGTATTTATTTAGCAAATGGTAATGTTCAGAAATTGATTTTATGTTCTTTATACCGTTTAGGCTTACAGTTGTCTTAGTTTTCCTCTTGAAGAGAAGGAGCCCAGACATGTTGAATTCAACAGTGCTTTGTTGTGTTCTTCCTGAGAACAATGCTTGCACTAATTGTGATGAATAGCAGGAGAGAAGTGCCGATGCTTTCTTGTCAAACTACTCTTGATCCAAACACTTTTAGTTAAAACACAGCACGTCCTGTTCTGCTGCTGCCCGGTCTATTAAAATGTTTGACAAGTCTATTAAATAGTATTTAAAATCAAAAAGTAAAAAAAAAAAAATCATTCACAACACACATCAGCATCTCTTTACTCGTCTCATTGCTTTAGTGCTTTGAAAGGCTGCTGACCTATCAAGCAGTTTAGTTTCTAAAGATCGGCTTAACTTGGATCACTTTGCAGAAAGGCATTATGGGTCAGCGAGACCAAAGAATAGTGACATGAAAGCAGCTACATCAAATATGCTTCCCATTCTGCACTGAAATTGCTTCATCTTTCCTAAAGACAAGTGTGCCGCTGCTGCTGCTCCTGTTAAAAGCAGCAGCAGCAGCTCAGGATGTCTGTGCCAGCGCTGAGTCACGGACAACTTAATGGTGTTGTGCCCTGTTTACTGTGTTTACAATGTCCTTGCAGATATTTCCATTCCTCTGGGAGAGAAGAAGCGCTTCTTATCTGCAGAGCAATGGCACTAGAAAGGGAGAGAGAGTGCGAAAGCGAGATGCAGGCTGGGGGAGGAGAAGGGGTGAACATCAAAAGGAAGAGATGCTAAATATACTCATCCCTTTTTTTGGCTCTACATGTGCATCTATATCTCAGTGTGTGGGCTTCACGAGAGGAAGCTGAACCATCAACGTGTAACTGATTCACTCCGCTGAGAGGTTCTCGACATAGAAGCGTTTCCGCCGTAAGGTGCCTTTTTGAGTAGGAATTGATTTCTAATTCAGTGTTGGATTCAACCTGCACATAACACAGCTGCGATACTAGCTTCTTACCAGGCTGTGTTGTGCTTTAGTTTACGGTCTTCCATTTACTTTGAAATATAAATAGGTTTATTATTCTTGATAGTTTTTTATAACCACTTCAGATGTGGCTCTGTCAGACAGCACCGGACGAACTGTCAAGTATTGAAGTGATGATAGATAGTAAACCCCAAAAGAAATCAGAAAAATTGAAGGTGAACGAAGGGTAAGAGTAATAGTGCCTCACCTGTGATTCTTTGCTGTTATTTATTGAATTTGTTTCTCTTCCATGTCTCCTATCCAGCCACTTGATTATTTCCTTATCCAACACACACACACACACACACACACCCATCTCTTCTAACACACAGTTGACTTTGCCAAAGGCTAATCTGAACTATTTCCAAGCACGTCTTATATTTGGTAACCCTTGCAGGAACATTGGGACAGCACCACGGGGTGACTTGGGGATGAGGGACAGCAACACCGATAGAGTACCATGAATGTTACCGGCCATACCGGACTTGGGCTTGAACGTAGCTTAGATTTAAGCAGTAGTTGGCACTGAAAAGAAGATTGGAGCTTTGCCAGAGTTTCTCAGTTGAGTCTGACTGTCTGGTCCTTGATGTAACCTTGACTGCTCTGGAGCTTGCTTTACCGGCAGACTTCAAGTTCTAGATCTGTTCCAAGCCAGGACCAACCGCGCCAGACTGTCGTGCCCAGACAAGAGTTTCTGACTCCAGCATGGCCTTACCTCATGGCCCCTGGGGCTGGATGCTGATGCTATGGGACCAAGGGCTGATAGCTGCAAGAACGAGGAAACGTTCCAATGACGGTAGCTGAGGTCGGAGATCTTGACACACACCAAGCTTTTTCTGTTTTTTTTGTCTGATACACCAGAATTATCATGCATGATTTTCAAAGCAGCAACTCATTCAGTTTGGCTCAGTTTTTAACTCATTGGAAAGCAGCCGGTGCCTCTGGCAGTTTTTTCCTTTGTTGTCTGTGAGCAGCCAGCTGTTTATAGACTTTCTTCGCCTCTGTCTGTAGTCTTGTCAGAGGGCTGTTTTTCCCCTTAGTGAAGGCTCAGTGTTGCTTGTGGGACTGTCAGATCTTTAGAGGTTGACCTCTCCAAAACACTGGGTTGGACTCGGACACAGCTACGGTCATTGTGCTGGCAGTTAATGATTTTGCCCCTCCATTTTCACCCCCGGTCTCCTTCAGTTCCGCTTTCTCCTTTATAGACTCAGGAAATGGCTGCCCCAAATGGACGTAACTTCCAGGTCAGTGGACGTGGGGTGAGTGGGTCACGTTTGGGTTGTAGCAGTCATAAAACGAACGACTTGGCAACTTTTTTTGTGTTGCTTGAATTTGGGAGCCTTTTGTGGTGAGCGCACACACACACGCAACCACATGGGCAGATGTGCGTGGCACGTGCATAAAAATATAGGAACGTGGGTTTCTTAGGATTCAGAGCTGAGAGAACACGTGACTTATGTACCTCTTGACTTATGTTGATCCAGGTCACCATTCGACTTATGTTTTGAGGTTTTCTTTCCACTCAGTCTACTTTTCTGCCCTCTTCTCTTCCTCCTGTTAGTTTTTTGCCCCCGCATACTTCTTTTCTGGATCTATCTCCTTGTCTTCGTCTCATTGCTAAGCAACAATGGCAGCCATGACAGATCTCTGCTTTGGCTCACACAGTGTCACATCTGACTTTAGCCAACCCCCCTTTCTTTCCCTCATAAACACACATATACACCCACATGCTATACAACCTAGTGCCATGCTGGTTTATGATTCTGAAGCCCACCCCCACCCACAAAACAGCTCCCTAGTCAGCACCCCCCACACTAAGGTGACAGGAGTGAAGCGTCCAGCTGGATGGAGCTGTTGTGGTGCTCTCCTCAGGGCTTTGATCTTTTGCCCTTCATCCCCCAAAGCATTGCCTGCCCTGCCAGCCTGGAGAGGGGCTGGGTCATTTCTTGATTTAGCACTGCACAGGGGACAGAGGCCTGTGGAGGCAAAAGTGTTGGAGAGATGTGACGCATACTTGTGCCGGGTTTTGCGACAGCTGGGACAAGGTGGAGGCCCTTTTTCTAGATCATCCGTCCCCTGTGCCCCACCAGCCAAGGCAGCCTTCCCTGCCTTAACGTCCCCCTAGCCAGCACTCACTCTTGGCTCCTCTTAGCTCGACAGCACAGACTCATTGTTTTTAAGCCCCCTCCGGTCTCTGGGGAGCAGAGGGAGAAGGCTGAGGCTCCCTCTCTCTCCCTTTCCTCGGTACCCCCTGATCCCGGCCCCATTTTTTAAAGCTTTAAGACTGACCTGTCAGCCACTCTCTCTTCCCCAGAGTCAATGTAGGCCGGCCCCCTTAAAGAGCCATCCGCATCGGCCTTCTGTTTGAACAGGCCCCACCAAAAGACCCCTTGTGCTGCCCTTTGTGTGCACATAAATAAGATCAGAGTTAAAGTCCCTGTGCTCTTGTGTGCAGAGACGGATCCTGTGGGCTAGGAGGACTAATGCCGCTTGGCAGGCCCATTGATCCCAAAGCTCCTCCCAGGACGTTGACCAGCTTTGCAAATGCCCTGATGGCTGATATGCTACTTGGAGCTTATGGATGCATACACTTTTAGCTGGTAGCTCCGGTGTTAATCTTGGGTGGTTTGACAATGTGTATAATGTAACATAAGTGTGTCTTTTTCTCCATTATTTATGTCAGACTGGCTCTGGACAGCGTCAGTGGGAAATGACATTAGTTTTCTAGGATTTCATTGCCTTACAGTTTTTTATAAATAAAATAATGTAAAAAAAACCTGAATAATACATATAGCCAGGTAGAAGATTTTTTTTTTTACCCTGCATCTCACCTAGACACACAAACCGTAACTATATGTGCTTCAACATTGATGCAGCATTTGTATTATTAATGTTATGACTGAAATCCTTACACTAGCTTAAGCTAAATCCCCTGGCAGACCATCAAGCACATCAAATCTCAGTGTATGCCCAAAGCCATGGCCTTCTCCGGGAAGCTGCTGCAGTCTAAATCAGCCCAGATTTATAGCAGGTCTTGGCTGGAACAGAGATCTGCTTAAACAATCGTCTCTCTTGTAACTGAAGAGGCAAATAAAAAAGAGATGGGCTACTCTGCTGGCGTCAGGATGAGATGTCCTAAAGCTGGAGGCCACCGCATGTCTGTTCGATGAGGGGAAAAAAACATAGCCAGTCCCATAAAACTGCGGTCTTTACTCTTTGACGACGCACTAAGGAACAAGTAAGGAATAATTGAGCCAGGGTCAGAGAGGAGGAACTTGAACACTGAAGAGAATAACAAATAGAGCAAGGTTAAAGGTCCAGTTGCTGCAGAAGGCAGAGAAAAACCAACTGAAAGAGAGGAATAGAATAGCCCTTTATTGTCATTGTACATGTACGACGAAATTATGGAAAGGCCAAAGGGCCTGCAAAGAGAGGAAGGGAAAAGGTTATCAAGGCAAACCGTTACGAGGGGATTAGTTGAGGGGAAGTTGAGCTTATACACTATCAGTGGCAGCTTAGTTAACTACGTTCAAAGATGCTGAGCCCTGAGCTGGTATTTGTAAAGAAGTCTAAAGTACGCACATTGAAGAACAAAAAGAGGCCAAATGATGAAATCCTGGAAGAAGTTGTGTTCTTGTCCAAAGTTGTTCTCGTGTTTTTCTCCCAGTGCTCCTCATTGTAGTGTCTCTACGCTTCCTAGAAAGCACTCGGGGCAGGACTGTGATTGTTTCCTCCGTTGGTGTTGGTGAAGTTTGTATACTGTAGATAACTGCCAGGCTGTAGGAGTGAAAATGTGACCAAGGAGTTCTTCCAGCATTATTTTTATACTTTCACTTAACAATCACAGGAAATAACGCCAAATATTTTTCACACATAACACTTCAGAATACTGTGTATTGTGAAAATGTGATATAATCAGAGGTTAAAAAATAAAAACAAACTATTAAAAAACCCTATGTATTTGCAATGTGTGCCCAAGCACAGAAAAACGTGTCATTGTGGAACAGACAATCGTCCAGCATGATGTCAGGGGATATCATGTTTCCTATGGCGGTCTGCTCCGGGTCCAAATCCCCCTGTCATGATGATTACTTGCGTGTCAATGCGTCTGGAGCCACTGGGCCACCTGTTCTCATTCCTTCATCATCAAAATCGTGGTGGGAGCCTGGCATGGGGACAGGAGGTTGCCACTGTTTGGAGTTTTTTACAGTTTTGAAATAGTTTGAGCTGAAAACAGTAGTAGATTTGGGGTTCACCAAGTGCTCTTGACAAAGACAATGTTGTGTCAGATGTGTCAAATTAGTGTCAGATGTATTAAAAGAGCAGCAATAATAAATGTACTTACAGAAAAAGAGAGATTTATTGCTAAAGTTAGTTTAAATGTGTTTTCATGGTAAGCTCAAAAAGGCAGTGACCAATCATTTGATGTCTAAGTGGCCGAAAGATCTGAGCCGTGTCGTTTAGCAGTACGCCTTTTATTTCTTTCTAGGTGATAAACTTGGTATCAAAGTTAAGCTTAGTGATTGTCTATAAGAAGAAAGTCTACCACATTGAGATTTTTGGTGAGGTGCGGCAATATTTGGAGTCTTTCCAGGACCCCCCCCCCCCCCCCCCCCCCAAAAAAAAAAAAAAAAAAGCAAACAAACAAAATAAGCAACTTTCATGCTGACAGAGTGCCTTTAAGAGAAGAACCAATTGTTTTCTATATATCTGTGTGGGAAGGAGGTCTTTGAAAGGTGCTCTTTAATGAGTGTGAATAGAGTCATCTCTGGCTGCTTCTGTGTTTCATGTGCAACTCAACCATTTCTCCTCTCTGCCTCTAATCAATCTTCGAGCCTACCCCCCACCCTCTGTTTTTCTTTCTCCTCTCTCCTCTGTACCTCCTCGTGTGAGAGGAGGTTGGTGGTAGTGATGGTGGGGTGAAGAAAAGAAAGGGGGAGAGTGAGTGAAATACAGAGAAATGAGTGCACAAAGAAGAAAAAGAGTTGCTCCACTGTTTCTTTAACATGGTTAACTGTGGTCGAGGCTGCCTGGGGTCTTTTTGTTTGGAACCCCACCAGGCATTGTGGGAACAGCACAGCACTGCAGAGGGAAATTTATATAATCTTTTACGGGCATCATGTATCTGATTGATGTCAGTTTTGGAGATAAAGCAGAATTGTTTTTGTCTGTGGGACACAAAATTTGGTACCACTAGTTGAACGAATTAGCCATAGTTTGTTTTTGTAAAATCTCAGCTAGCTGTTGGGTCTGAGATGTTATCTAGACACAGACAGATGACAGCATCCTTCTCTGTCTGTGTCTCAATGATGGGCAGTTGTAAACAAATACACACGACAGTGGTGCAAACAGCACAGTTCAGCAGTACTTTGATCCAAAGAAGGAACGGTTGCATTTAAACTGTGTCACAGTAGACTGACCACGACACCAGAGCAAGCTGAGCAGTTCAGATATCAGTCTGCAAGGAAAGAATGCTGCAGGTGCTACCACTGCTAACTTAGGAGATGATAGCTGAAATTATCTGACACCTGAATCTTAAAAACACTGTTTTCTATTTCCGACTTTCTGTTCTCTGTTTTCTGTTTCCGACTATTTTTGTCACTTTCAGGCAGGTCTGTTTGTCTGTGGTGCCATAGTATAGTGGTTAGACAGATTCATCTAACATGGGAAAGATCCCTGGTGACACGAATCCAGGAAGAGCCTCTGATGTACAAATCTGCCAAAGCAAATACTTGGATCCATACACTGTGGCGACCCTTTGTGTGGGAGGAGCTGAAATAAGCTTTGGGCTAGTTAATTAGACGATTGTGATGCTGGTTAGGTTGGTGCTCTTTTTAAATCAGTCACCATCTGTGAAGCACAACTATAACCCAACACAGTCCTGCTTCTACAAAAGTAACCTATTGTAGAAAGATGATGTCTGAGTTTTCAGATTTTTTCTTTTGTTATAGTTTTTTTATTTATTTGCATTCCAGTTTCTGATATATTTTTAAAGATGAGTGATTTATTTAAATTGTGTTTTTTTTTTCTTTTGGGATTTACTTACCATTGTGAAAGAAATGTTCTTTACATACTATAGTACTGCATCAGCGTTTAGATCGATTCCTTGTAAGCAGGTTATAAATATTAATATTTATAATAATATTGTAAACATTCCTTGTTATTATCCCTTTAGGAGGTGTTCTTGCTGGTTGTTTGGCTGGCACGGATCAATTATGAGGGATTCTGCGCTGAGGAAAAAGTTGCATTGGAAGCTGCATCTTCCAACCTTTCCAAAACTAAAACTCTCATTAATATGTGAATAAAGAAGTGTCTTTTTGAGACGGTCTTCTTGTTGCTCTTTACACAGGTGTATGAACTGTACAGGTAAAGCAGTGGTGTTGGTGTGATGAGCTGGATGATGTTGGTTTAGTCCCAGCTCGCTGCTCTGTGCTGGCCTCTGCCAAGCTGGAATGCTTTGAGGAGGAAAGGAGTATTATGGGGGATGGGAGTTTTGCTGGTGATCTTTCTTACTCCTTTTCTGTCCATATAGCTCTCTCTCTCTCACTCACACACACACACACACACACACACCCCGAGAGTGGCTGTGCAGTTAACTGTAGCTCAAGTTCATTGTGGCTGAGTTCCGGGAGGCTGTGGTGTTGGGGAGGGATGGGGGGGTGGTGGCAAGGAGGAGCAGTAATTAAAGAGCTTTGGTTGAGGGGGCCCCTGCGCTCTGTTAGATGCATTTCACCCCTTCTACCCTCCCTCCCCGTAATCCCCACAGGAATAAACAAATTGGGCTTTTCAGCCTGCAAGCTGGGCCTGGGGGCTCATGTAATGGGATAGACCTGAGGTGTATGTGTGCATCGGACAGGGACAGATCGTGAATACAAGATACGGGAGAAAGAACATGTGTTTCTCAGTCAGTCCTGAGTGAGTGAGTGAGTGTGTGTTTGTGTGTGTGTGTGTGTTTCACCACAATTGCCGTAAGTAGCTAATTGCTCCCAGCTCAGTGTTGAAGTGTGAAGACGGACAAAGAGGCCTCAGCTTCATTTCCTTAATCTGTGGGTTTGGTTTCTGAACCACATCATTCTGGGACGCCTCTTAAACACCTGAGCATCCTGCTCACATGTATTAATGAACCGAGTGTGCTGCATGTTAGACCTATAGTCAATCAGACACCCCCAGGCTGTTTTCACAACCTGTGTGTGTGTGTGTGTGTGTGTGTGTGTGTGTGTGTGTGTGTGTGTGTGTGTGTGTGTGTGTGTGTGTGTGTGTGTGTGTGTGTGTGTGTGTGTGTGTGTGTGTGTTGATTCCTTAGGATTGGGAGATTGTGCAGGCTCAGTGTTTTCACTTTAGTTCTCAGACAGTTCAGAAGAACGTGTCTGTTTGCAGCTGTGTAGACTCTGTGGTTTTTCCTGTTCCTTTGGAGTCCATTGCAGGAATGTTTGCTGCACTCCCAAATCTCATTATTTTAGTAGTGCTGAGCTTGTCTTATGTCTTTATCTGATGTGAGATTAGTTGGCACACAACTGCTTCCTCATTTAAACTGAACTTCTGTTCCCTTTTTTTTTTTTTTTCTCCCCCCAGTCGAGGTCTGATGTATGCTTCCCGACCCGACTCCTCAGCTGCCGCTAATCCAAATCTCATTGCGGCAGCGCTGTACACCTCCAAACATCCTAATCGGATCAGAAGTGCAGGAGCATGATGTCAGGCAGGCAAATGAAACCAAGGAGGGAGAGTGTATCTAAATCCTCGTCTTAAAGCTTAAATGAACATCACACGTCCGTCTGTCTTTCACTTAATGAGAACGACCGATGCAACAGTTTTGTTAAGTTAACGAGAGCTGTGTGCGTGCGCACGTGCACGAGCGCCTGTCTGTTTTGCCATCAGGACCTAGATGGCCACAGCTGATCGATTGTGAAGCGTTTTTCTTTTTTTTGTGGGTACAGGGAGATTAAATGAATCCAGCGCCTCTCGTCTTAATGAGCCTGAAGCACATATCATTTCACCGGCTGCTGCACTTAAAAAAAGAAAAAGGGAAAAGCTTGCCCTTCTCTTTATCTGTTCCTCCGCCTCCACTTTTACCATTCTTTCAGGAGACTTGAGAGGGTTTTGCAGTGCAAAGCAGGCAATGATTTACTAAAAGGTCCTTTAATCATTACAGGTTTTATTTCTCTGGCCTGTCTGGAGGTCAGTCTCATTGTTGCATTTCTTTTCTATTTTTTTCTCCTTACACAAAAGGAACTCTGTTTGTCATCAGGTTGTTGACAGCAGAGAGAGGAGGAGAGTTTAGAACTCTGGGCTCATCTGCCTGCAGGTCCGATGAGGATCAGCAGGTTGTTCATTAAACATCGCTCCCAATCTCAGCTGTTTCATGTTCCAGCAGAATGTGCGCTGCAGATGCTGTTCTGTCACTGAAGAAAGGGCAGGAAAGAGATCCACAAAAGAATATTTCATTTATTTATTTATTTGTTTTAGGAAAAAAACCAGCAATGAAGCTGGCATCCTGCTGAAACCTGTCTGCCTCAAAGCCTCATTACTTAAAAAAAGAAAAGACAAAAAAAGTCAGAAAGCAAACGGCATCATCTGTAAAGAGAGAAAGAAAGCAAATTTGTTTACGTCCCCAGCCTCCTCTCCCAGCCGCTTCATCACCATCATCTTCCTTCTGTTTAGCACCCGCAGATGCTGTGAATACAGTGAATACATGATGCTTGCTTTCAGCACACATCTGATCTCCCAGCTCACTGCAGTCATGAAAGGATTGCTTTTTTTTTTTTTTTTTTTTTGCATCTCTTAACTTGCCTGCTTCCCCACAATCCTCTGCTTCATTCACTTCTTTGACTTAAAAAAAATCTGCGGCTGAGGGATGGCGAGGTCGGAGGCTGGTAGAATAGAAGAAGAAGAACAAAAAGAGAAAGTCTGAGTTTCTCCTTTGATTCCGTCTTTAATCAAAGTCTAGAATATTCCATCAGTAGCGATTGCTGCCAGTGTTCCTCCTCCACATTCCTCTCTTCCAAAGCACAGTGGTTTGTAACTCTCTCTGCACTTATCGTCTTGTTTTTTTCCTCCCTTTCATTTCATCTCTAAAGTGGGCCGCGTTCACGTTGTGTGGAGAATCTTCAAATGCAGCAGAACGAGGAAGAGACACGGCAGTACGAATTGTGACAACGAGGCAGGAGGACGGGGGAAAGTGCAGTAGACAAAATGCAAAAGTAAAAAGAAAATCGCTATTGTCTGTGCTAACACATGCTTTATATGTTAAATTGAATGTGTGTGTGTGTGTGTGTGTGTGTGTGTGTGTGCATGAATGGATGGAAGACATTTCAGGCAGCTTCAGAGGGTGCTATTACCAAAATCAAGCCGATGAGTTACCAAAAACTGCTTTAATCATTACGGATTGAATTCTTTAGGCACGTCTGGGGGTTACGTTCATTGTCTCTCACTTCCAGACAACAGAAGCTCTGTTTGTCTGCAGCTTTTGCCAGCAGAAACAGATGAAGAGCTTTTCAGTTTAGAATTGTTTCTTAAGTAAAAAACATGACAGCCAGCCAATGAAAATCTGAAGTGGCAAAAAAAAGAGGAAAAAAAAAGGTTACATTTGATTCTTGAAAGTAACACTGTCAGTTTATAACCCTGATCTGTGTCTTATCTGTGTGTTTTGTAACATACTCTGCAGCGTACTCTGTCATTATCACTTTTCCCCAAAACTTCTCTGCTTTGCAACAACAACAGCCAACAATAACAGGCAGTTATTACAGTTTCGCTTAACAAATGATTGTTATGCCACATTCAGCTCACTGATGGGAACAGGGGAAGCTGCATGTGTTTCAGAGTGTGTGTTCTCAAGCATGGCGGCCAGCACCCTGCAGCCATCTAAGCTGGCAGGCAGGCCCAAACAGGCCCGGCGCTAAGATCAGACCTCGGGCAGCGTCTCTTTCTTCTGCCGGTCTTCTGCCTGCATGGTGTGTGTGTGAGTCAAAGTGGCCCAGACAGGGCCGTTCTTTTAATCACGGGTGTCTGAAATCAGTCAGGACCGATAACATACTTGTGGGAAGAGCTTCAGAGGGAGCATAGAGACGGCATAAGAAGGAGGGAGGAAGAATGAAGAGGACTGGTGGGAAGGAGCTGTGGCACGAATAAGGAAATTTAGGACAGTGAGATGGAGGTGTGGCAAGTACAGAGCAGAGCAGATAATTGAGGCATGTATGTGTCGGGAGAACGATCCACTCTGTCCTAAGAGTAAAATATTACGCCGTCAGTCCATTTGTCCGAAAGGCAGGCTGTCTCTCAGGTGTTTGTTATGGCTAAGCCCAAAACAAATGGACCTAAAGTGAGACATGTCAAGACCGCAAGACAGACTTGTTGGGCTCACAGTGCAAATACAGTAAAAATAAAATGAGGAAGATTGACCTTTAACTTCTCGTCTTGCAGCTAGGGCTCGTGGGAAAATATTTTGCTTTGCATGAAAATAGCAAAAGATCAGCTGGGACTCAAATCAGTGTTCTGAATTCATTAGCACCTAACAGATTTTTCAGTATTACTTCTACATATATATATCCAGTGAAAAATGTGTTAAACCTGTATTTTCTTTCTTATGACCAGTGTGGGGCAGATCCTCTGATTGCTTAATGAAGTTTGGTTAAATAAAAGTGTATGGGACTCAGCTGCCTAAATCTATGACCTTAGTAAACACTTTCCTAATGGCTTTATAGCCTCAGTTTCAGGTGTTTTTGTGTTCAACATGCTCTTCATTTTGTATTTTACACTTGGCATTAGTGTCCACCAGGATGATAAAGTAGGGTATGATTTAGGGTGGGCCTGTGTTGTCACATTGTAAAACTGTAAAATATTTTTTACCTGGAATTCTATATCCTGGCTTGAGCTGCTGAGAGTGCTCCTTTTCCACCATGTAACCGAACTGGTATCTAGCATCCACTATTTGCTCTTCCTGTCAGATAGAGGGCATCTATCAGGTGCTCCAGAGATGTCTGGTCAGGTCATTTGTTTATATTTGGGTCCCACATCACCAGCCGTTGGCATTTCCTCCTTCCTCACGTGCCGTCACAGCCTGGTTCTACTCTAGTGTGTTTTTTGTGCCTAGAGGAGTGAAACAAGTTTTGTTGTTTCCATCTTCAGCAGGAACAGCTTTCTTGGATATTTTGGAAAGTATTGTGCTGCGCTGCTGTTGGGGTTTTTACCTTTTGTTGCCAAATCACTTCCATGTTATTGAAGTATCTCCATCTTTAGGCACTAAATTGTCAGCGGAGGTTTGCACGTGGCTTTTGCTCTCAGGCGTGTTTGGGCTTGTGTCAGTGTTAGGGAATGTAAACACTTTGTGTCACTCTGTCATTGATGTGGGGACATGGCACTTTTTTTCTACATATTAACATGTTTAACATTTGCACTGATGACTACATTGCAGAGCCAATCAGGGTTCAGTATCTTGCTCAAGGATACAGCCAGGGATCAAACCACAAATTCTCTGTAAAGAGCCACAACCACCCAGCTTTAGATCAAGTTACATAAAGTAGGTCTTTATCACTTGGGTTATATCAGGTAAAAAAAGCTTTAGCTATATTTGTCTTGTTGTCTTGATTTCCTACTCCAAATAGATTTGCCAAAACCATTTCTCTGTTTAAAACATTTTGTAAATGTTTCCTTTCTTGCCTCGTTGGATCTGTGTTTAGCGATCTGGCCCGTTCTTTTCCTGTCATCCTGAAAGATGGATTTAATAAAAGTGTACAGAGGGCCTGGACTTTTAAAACAAGAGTGATGTTGATAAAACTCTCCTCTTGTGTTATTTCCTCTCTCTCGCTTTCATTATACTGCTGCTGTTTTTGGGTCTTTGGGGGTGGTGTGTGTGTGTGGGGGGGGGGGGGGCTGCTGCATGAAGATTGATGTCTTCATTTTCTGAAATGCCCCGGGCCAAATTAACATTTATTGAGTTACATCCAAATTTTGCTTTTATGAGAGTCTAAAATAGGACCACAGCATCCAAGGCAGATATTGAATGACGGAGAACGGCTTGGGACACGAAAACCCTTCATTGTTTTAGCTTTTATTGTTGATCAAGGTGGGGAGCTAAAATCGAAAAATAGGATCAGGTTCTAATTTGATGACTGCGGCATCTACAAACCAGGACTCTGATGGGCATTGTTCTTT
Source organism: Neolamprologus brichardi (assembly GCF_056152115.1). Taxonomy (NCBI): domain Eukaryota; kingdom Metazoa; phylum Chordata; class Actinopteri; order Cichliformes; family Cichlidae; genus Neolamprologus; species Neolamprologus brichardi. Next base: position 31,829,504 of record NC_142104.1, read on the forward strand.
CGCTTTCTGATGGGCGTTGATGCTCTATTGACAGTTGTTATCGTGCAGGTGCGTAATTATTCTCCAACCTCGGGGGATCCATAACTCGCATCTTCACTGCAGTGTGATGTGAAGGCTGTGGCAGGTTAAGCGCCGCAGACTGACAAAGCAAATATTTGTGTCGTCTCTTTAAACGGGAGGTCTATTAGGGCAGCGGAGTGGGCTGCTGTCATTTCTCCTTCCAGACGTGTGAAAAGCTTTCTGTCATGTTCAACTTTCCCTCCCGGAGTTAATCCGAACTGTCGTGCTGTAGAATGCTCTGGTGGCATGAATTAGGACAGACGCTGAATACCTTGTTTCAGAACAACATTATTAAACCTTATTATTAAATAACCTCTGCATCTACTGTTTTTTTTTCTTCATTACTATTATTTGCATTCAAAGAAAACAAATTCTAGTTTATAGACATCAAGTGCTCTCACATCCCTGCTACACAGAAAATGGAACATGCACAGCATAGCAACAAAACCAGTTAGAGATGTCTATAATTAGCTTAAGTGAAGCTGTACCTCTCCATCCTACACACACAGTGGAAAATTGGAAAAAAAAAAAAGTATCTTCAGTGGGAGTTTTGCTATCAGTGTTAAATTGAGGGCTGCACATTTACTGAGAAGCTGTGACCAGTGAGGTAAACAAATAACATAACATACAGCTGCCTCAGATGATTTCTTAGACATTAGGGTTCCAATATGTGTATTTGACTATTTGCATTGAAAAGTTGAACAATGCTAAGTGCGTTTGAGTTAAGAAGTTAAAACTCCATAACCATAGTTTTCTCTCTCTGATGATCCCATTTCATGCCCATAGGAGTAATCAGTTTGTTTCACGCAGGGCAACACCGCCTTTGAATTGGAAGCTGACTGTATCATCTTCACCCTTCGCCTGCAGAGATGTGTTCTTATGAATTCCGAATGAAGGCTCGAGTAAATGATTGATGCCAACAGTTGCTCTTACTCTCTCTATCAGACCCTGATATCTTTCTAGTTTAAGATCAGTCAGCTGGACAAGGTTCTGACTCTGCAGATGCCTCTAATTTCCTACAACACAACAACACATTTCTAGCACTGCCCTCTCTTTGCCTTTTTCTGTTGTCTCCTTCCTCAAACAGACAATTGGTTTCTATTGATTTCCTGAGCATCATTCCCAAGATGACTCATCTTTTTTTTTTTTCTCTGAGCACTGACAGTCTGGCTCCATGAGGAAATGCTTTCTTTAGGTTTCCTGTTCTACTTTAGGTGATGCTTGTCAAGGTGCAAGGTCCCGTCTGGGCCTTGAGGCTCAGAATAGTTGTTCGTGATAGTAGGTGGGAAAGATTTATAGTGTATTCTTTCTTTAGGAGAAGTAACAACATCTTTAGTGGGGCTGAGGTTGGCAAGAGGTGCGCTGTAGTGCCCCTGAGGAGAATTTGGCCTTCCTCGACTGTTTTGTAAGCATTTGACAGGTGAAATAGTGTGGGAACTGCGGGGAGTGTTACTTTAAAATGCTTTTTGTTGCGCTTGTCGGGGATGTGGAGGTGCCTGGTGAATGCTCAATAGCTCTGTAGGAGCCGCTGGTGAATGGTTGAGTGCTGGGGAGAAAATGGCTTCCCGCAATAGTTGTGCAGATTGTTTCTGAGGCGCTTTTCTGTCGGGAAACTGTCCACATTTCTTTCCCCCAACTGCTGGCTCCTACAGAGGGGTTCAGAAACACTTCTTTTTCTTTTTGATTGATCAGACTGACATGCAGTTTGCCTGTTTCTCAGCTTGGAGCCAGTTGGACAGTCGCCCTATGAAGTGATGAGCCACATGTTCCGCAGAGGCCCAGCTTACTCGCTAACATCCTCGGCCTTGGGGAGAAAGACTTGGTGTGGCGTTTATTGTAATGGCACAAAGCTGCCTCACTGTCCACACTCATTTTCTTTGTTTTCACTATTGAGTTCCATGTGTTGTGGAAATCTCACATGGGGTACAGTAAATCAAAATCAGTCGTAATTTCGTCTCAGGCAAATATGCTTCTGATCAAACCAATAATTGCTTTGTTCACTTGCTCTCTGAGTCAGATCCAAACGCCTTCAGGCTGGAAAGATCCAGCAGGGCTTTATTCAAAGGTGGAAAGATGGTTGGGCTAAGGCACAGCGATGGTGAGCTGCCCACGTTTTGATGATTGGGTTAGTGGGAGGGTCACATGAGGTCCTGAGAACCCCGAAAAACGTGGGGAGCTTCTTGCTCCCTTTCATGTTGATACACAGGGTGTCTCTGTGTGTCAACCAACAAGAGAGATGATAAAGTTTGAGGCAAAGACAAGTGGATGGGATAAATGCAGGCGAGGACTTTCAGGTAACAGGAACCAGCCTCTGCTGGACAGTATATTGGATGGATAAAGGAATGTGTGCTCTGAGGGAATAGCTTGTGGTTGCTTTTAGAGACAGAGAAAGTAAAGCAGAGAGTGAAGCAGAGTGAGGGATTGTTCAGAGCCAGTGCCTGGCGAGGGCCATTGTTCATCCTTCCCTTTTGAGCTGAAGGAGACAGGAGAGTTTCACACGCCACTCGCAGGCATCCTGCTGGGCAGCCCCGGAAGGGGGCTATTGCTGCCGGTAAAGAAGGCCTGGTCATAGGGATAAATTGCTGTGAATGGAGGGGTCTGTGTTTGCCGTTTTCTCCTCTTTTCTAAAAGGAGCCAGAGAGGGAAAGAATTCAACCTCAACCACAGGTTGTCCGCTTCGCTTCTGGAAAGCCTCTGCCTTCCAAGTCACCAATTTAACATCCCTCCACCCCCATCGCCCTAAAAAACTCTCCGCTCTCCCACCGCCTCTGGAATGCTTCAGGGGTTTGTTGTCCCGTAGGGTCCAGGGTGGCTGTCCTACAAGGTTTCTTAACATTTAAGATCTGCTTCGTTGGAGAAGAGGAGGATAGAAAATGAATCCAAATAGGGCTGTGCAATATGACCAAAATCTCATATCCCAATATAAGACGTCTATCGTCCCGATAACGATATAAATCACAAAAATTTAACATTTTCTGTAAATTCTGTGAATCTCGGGCAGCTCGACTTGCGTGAAGTGTTTCCAGCTGGGCGTCATGTAGCTGGAGTCGAGTGTTTTAACTGATGCATCAAACTATACATTTTTAGACATAAGTTGTAACGGCCACTGTTTTCTTTGTGAGTATTTATTACACGGCGTGCTGCGGGGAAAAGCCTTTACCGTCGTTGTTGCTAACGACAACGCTTAAAAACAGGCGCTTGTCCGTCCGTAGTGTGGTTATATTAAATATAAGAGAAAGAGAGAGAAATTAATATAGCCACTACAGTGACCATCAAAACGATAAAAAAAAATATTGCCGTATACAGTTTATTTTGCGACACCACGAAACAAACGATAGCGTAAAATGAAACGATATATCATCCGATATATATCGTTATATCGAACAGCCCTAAATCCAAATGATATTCAGAGAATCACCGATATTGTCAACAAATTTTTGGCCTACCTAGTGAGAGTGATTTCTACTTAGTCTGTCTAGTTTACATTAAACTCTTTATTTCACTAATAACTAGAGATTTCATTGGCTGGCGCAGATGCTGAATGATATCTAGAACCACCACTGGTTAGCCTGCCAGTATGGCAATGTGCAACGGGAAGGGCCTATGTTTACTGAACTAAACTTTCAAAATAAGAGCATTGATTTATTGTGCAATAAAACCATGGATAGTGTTATTTTCATGGGGGGGGGGGGGGGGGTCCAGCTGTTTTCAAATCTGTGTTGACTAGTATGACTGGTAATCAGATAGAGATTTAATTGCCACACTGAGTCTTGCCCAGAAATAAGTGTCTTTTACATGTGTGTCTTTGTTTGAAGCCTCCTAATATGGCAGCTCACTTTAATGGCCGACCACTGGAGTGATGTAGAAAACAAAGAGTTGAATTTACGGAGTCTGGCAAACTCTCACTCGGAGATCTGAAATTTTACAAGCCCAATTTTTGCCCCAAATCCCAAATGTTAACATCATAGAGGCTCTGGTGCCAGTGTGGGGGAGGTTAGTGGAGCCCTTCATGCTGCGTCAGTTTATAACTGGATATTACAGAGCTGGACCCCAGCGCCTGCTCTCCTCATCCAGTCAAAGCCCATAAAGTGAGTTACAGCTTGCCCACATGGAATAATCTCCTCTTATTACACTTATCCCTTCAGTGTGAGTTCACATTCACAGACATGGACAGAACTGAGCTGCTAATACTGATCTGGCATGAGGCACTGCCTTGAAGTCTGTTCGAGAGAGCGCTGTGCTTGTTTGGTGCGTTACACAGCTCAAATGAATGTTTGTGCAGATGACAAAATTAGCTGGCACTGGCTACATGTGTAATTTATTCAGGTGCTCTGATGTGTGCAGCGGCAGAATTAAATGGGGCATGGGTAAAATATGATCTGCGTGTAGAGTTTGATGAATTGGGGGTGTTGCACAGAAGGGTGAAGATCAGGTGTTTTTCTCCAGGCAACTCGTGTAGCACAAAGAAACTGACTCCACTGGATTGGATGTGATCTCATTGCATACAAGCAGAAATAAAAATATGTAAAACTTCTGCTGAGAGTTTTCAGACTTTAGACAGCCATTTTACGTCGTCCGCATATCTGAGTATATTCTGCCTATACTCTGGATTACCTACAACAGTGGGTTCAGCTATTTTGATTTGAGCTAAGTAGGGTCTTGGAAAGTGGATCACTTGGTTTAGCTTCAGGGTTTGTTTGTTTTTTGTTTGTTTTTTCAGATTTGCATACTTTGGTATAGATATATTATTCTGTTAAATTTTGTTTTGAGTAGTAATGTATGCACCATGAACACAGCACTGGCCGGATGTCATTCTGTTCCCCTCAGGGCCAGACTTTGGCCCTGACGTCCCGTCTTATCTCGTCTTGGCTTCAGTTGTCATTCTGCAAATATTTAGCGAGTTTCACAACTTGGTGTACTGTTTTTCACCTGACAGATGTAATATAGTACTGAAAAATTCCTCACGCTGCCAGAGTCCAATCTTTGAACTTTGTCAGGAGAGCTGTGAAACTGGTACTGAAGAAGGGTTAATATTTTCTTAACCATCAAACCCTAGTTCTTTAGCCAGCCAATGGCTTGAAGGCTACCAGTTTAAAATGCTGTGGGTACTCAGGAGCCATGATCATTAAAATATTTCAGTTGATTAACTGTTGAATTGACTAATGAACACTGGTAATAATGCCAACTCAGAGGCCTGTAGGGAGAACCTCTACATATAATGATTAGTGGAAAACCACATATATACTGGAATGGCTATTAAAAATTGAACCCCGGCTAGAAAATGGAACTCTTCTCAGGAAGGAAAGATGGGCTCATTTGATGCTGTGACCTGTGAATCACTGGCAGAGGCCCCTGTTGGGGGATTTTGGTGTTTGGAGTGAGTATGGTTTGAATTTTGTGTGTGTGTGTGTGTGTGTGTCTGTGTGTGTGTGGTTGTAACAATGGGAAGAGGGAGGCATGTCAGTTGGCCAAAGAGTCAATCTGTGGATTAGAGCAGGCTTGGACACCAAGTGCTAGCTCAGCACATTACCCAGCAAGTGCAGCGTTCACAGCCAGAGACAGAGCTCAGAGCTCTGCTGTGTTTACACTGTCGGACTTGACACATGCATGCACACATGCACAGACGCACGCACATTCAAACAGTCCTATCGGTGCTAAAGCCACGACACGATTTTATGTTCTCACTCTAACTGCAGCGATGCTCTTTAATCTGTAGACACGAGAAACTGCTGAACCTTTTCTTCAAACCTTTCATTTAGTGTCAGAAAATTATTGATTATACTTGTCCAGGTATATTTAACCTCTCATTTTCTGAGAATGAAAACCTGCATGATTGGTCTACTAGTGGATACTGCCTCTTGCTTTTATTTTGAAGGTTCAGTTGCTCCTATGTAGCTAGCCTTGGCCCTTCTCTGTAGTTTCTCTCATCCTCTGACTTGATGTGCTCCACCTGCACCAGCTTGGATCGCAACTGCTGAACGACTTCACGAGGGGTTCCTCAGAGCTGACCCCGGCTGCAGAGGAGAACAAAGACTATTGTCGCTAGCTGCTGGTGGAGATGGCATGCAATGAGAGACAGGCAGCAATTATTGATTGTTATTTCCACAGGAGCATCTTTTTTATATGGTTTCAATTATTTGAAAGCACTGCAAGTGCCCTTTCTTTTGTGCAACCTTTTCATCTCAGCGGAATTGTTCACACTGCTGCTTTTAAACAAGCCAACCAGATTTTCACTCTCTCTGTGTCTTTGCCCTCCTCTATGACTCCACACACAACACTGTTGCTTTCTC